>NC_142582.1:22899526-23221252 GCF_965207765.1 Zootoca vivipara | reverse complement strand
GGTGGAAGACATGGGGTGTTTCTGGTCATTTGACCTCGCCTCCTAGCGTCACACGTTGCTGCTCGTCATACCCAAAGATGAAGTTGGCAGGGCCACCAGATTATAAATTTGGAACCCTCTTCCCAGAGCCTTAACAGAGCTTTTATTACAATTCATGTAGGAGCCCAGCCCAGGGAGGAAAACCTTCCTCTAGGCTTCTCCAACCTGGTGCCCACCAGATGTTGCCCAACTCTCTCAGGTGCTCCCATTGTCTCTGACCATTGGCCATGCTGAATGGGGCTGATGGGAATCCGACATCGTACTCCAGCCGTCCTCTCCTCCTGTCTCTCGCAGCAGCACCTGAGAAGTGACCCTCCCAGGCATTTCAGCTGCACATCTCACCTGATGGACTTTACATGGCTGTAGGGCAGAGCTTCCCAAACTGTGCGTCACGACGCATCAATGTGCCGGCTGCAGTGTGTAGGTCTGTCATGCAAGCAATCCCTGCGCTCCTCCTGGGGCTGGAAAGGGTTTAGTTTAACCTCTGCTTTGCTAGTCAAAATGAATTACTGTGTTGCAAAATGTATAAAAAGTGTGTCATCAACAGGAAAAGTTTGGAAAGCTCTGCTGTGGAGGTTTCTTGCTTTTCTCCTTGCAACAGCACCCAAGCAGTGCAGTGAGGCGAAGGATTCGTGAAGTAGCCTTTGATACCTGTAGAACAGTTGCTGGAAACTACAGGGTGTTGCTGCCTTTAAATCCACCTTGTGGGATTCCCTTAGGCATCTGGTTGGTCACTGTAAGAGCAGATTGCTGGACTAGGTGGGCCATAGAATCTAGTCCAGAACCCTGCAATGCAGGAATCTCAGTTAAAGCATCCATGGCAGATGGCCACCCATCTTCTGCTTAAAAAGCTCCAAGGAAGGAGAGTCTAAAACCTCCCGAAGGAGACCGTTCCACTGGCAGACAGCTCTTACTGTCAGAAAGTTCTTCCTGATGTTGAGTCGGAATCTCCTTTCCTGCAACTTGAAAGCCATCGGTTCGAGTCCTGCCCTCCAGAGCAGGAGAAAACAAGCTTGCTCCAACTTCCATGTGACAGCCCTTAAGATATTTGAAGATGGCTGTCTCCTATCCATCTCCTCTTCTCCAGGCTAAAAATTCCCTAAACCATTCCTCCTAAGGCTTGGTTTCCTTTATCAATCTTGGTTGCCCTCCTCTGCACACCTTGTCAACATCCTTCTTAAACTGTGTTGCAGGTGTGGTCTGACCAAGGCAGAATAGAGTAGTACTATTAGTTCCCTTGATCTGGACACTAGACTTCTGTTGATGCAGCCTAGAATAGAATAGAATAATAGCATTGGTTGTAGCCTGATGAAGGAGAGCTGTTCTTCTGTTCTTGTACATTCAGGCTGCCCTGGAAATTTCACTGGAATTGCAGCACTGCAGTTGTTGTTCACGCTCCAGTGTTATTTCGTGAAGCCTAGAAAGTCGCAGCCAGCATGGCCAATGGTCAGGGATAATGGGAAGTTGGAGTCAGCCATCACCATTCCTGATCTAACTCATGATCTAAAACATGAGTTGGCAGAAGGCACATTACTGTGTATTTTCCCAGAGATGGCCAGACATTTCTGATTCCCGGCTGCTTATCAACACCAACGACAAAATGACACTCTCTCCATATGGAATTAAAAAAGCAAGGCAGGTGGGGTAGCCAAAAGCAGATTTAAAAAAAAAATGTGGAAAGGACTGTGAGTTCAGTTTTGGGATTCAAAACAAATTATTCCATTTATGTTTCTTTAATTTTAAGTGTGTGCCAGGCAGAGGGCCTTCTCAGTAGTGGCGCCCGCGCTGTGGAATGCCCTCCCATCAGATGTCAAGAAAATAAACAAATATCTGACTTTTAGAAAACATCTGAAGGCAGCCCTGTTTAGGGAAGTTTTTAATTTTTGAAGTTTTATTCTTTTTTTAGTGTTCTGTTGAAAGCTGCCCAGCCAGATGGGCGGGGTAGAAAATAATAATAGTAATAATAATAATAATAATAATAATAATAATAATAATAATAATTGCACAAGGCCCCGATGGGTGGGTTTTGAGGCTTTGATTTAAACACAAAGATTCCAGAAATCAGAAGTTTGCCCACCCCTGATTTGGAACACATTTCAAATTCCTTCTCTCCCACAAGTTGGATACAGTTGTACCTTGTACAGTTGTACCTTGGAAGTCGAACAGAATCTGTTCTGGAAGTCCGTTCAATTTCCAAAAGTGCGGCTTCTGAATGACTGCAGGAAGCTCCTGCAGCCAATCGGAAGCTGTGGAAGCCCCGTTGGACGTTTGGCTTCCAAAATTGGTTCGCAAACTGGAACACTCACTTCCGGGGAGCCAAAATGTCCGAGTACCAAGGCATTCGAGAAACAAGGTATGGCTGTATTTATTATTCTGTGATGTATGGTCACTTTCAGAAGAGCTGTTTATCAAACATTCATCCTGATTTGTGCGCACAAAGTTTGAAGGGAGGTTATGGGATGTTGACTGTTCATTGTGTATTGTTTGCAGGGGCGGTTATACAATGTTGCATCAAGCAGTTGCTACCCCACACTTCCAGTGCATTTCCTTGCTGCAAAAAAGTTGGTTTTTTCCCCATAGGTGGGGGTTGTTGTTGCACATGAGCATCAAGCCCCCTTTAACTGTACAACCTTAATTTGCTGGCATGCAGTTGAGTCCCAGTGTGCAGAATAGCAAGTTTAGAAATGAGCTGGCGAAAAAATTAAGCAAAGAAGTACGATCTGTTTTCATTTGGCACATAGATACTTCCTATTGAAATGAGTTTTGCATACAAGAGACCTTTGAGAAAAATAAATTCCTTTTTAATGATCTGCTAATGTGTCTTGCATGCTTATAGGAGCATTCAAAGCTATAATTATAGCCAGTCCCAGAGAATTTGAAGACCCAGGAGCTACTTACTGTTGACCCATCTGTTTTTCCTCTTGCTATTGGGATTTATGTGTGTCTTCCGAAGTGATAATTGTAGGGTGTTCTTTGGCAAAGCATGAGAGATTTCTCTCTCTCTCTCGCTACAGGGGTATCCCAGACATTAAGCAAGCAAACAAAAAGGTTATTCTGCATTTCCCTCCGCCCCCGTCCTCCTCTCTCTCTTGAAATAAAGATGATAAATACATTTTGCAGATGTCAGCTAAGAGTTTATCTTAGCTGTTGCATCTTGCTGAAAGGTGCATCTTCTATATTATGTAGTACCAGTGACTGGACACCAGAGGGTGGTCTGCTCACATAATTTTCCACTGAAGAAAGAAAACCATCTTTGTATACAACAGAGCAAATGAATAATTTTATCAAATACATGGGATGCGTCCGAGCTACTGATGAATCGTATATTTTATTGTAAATATAGCCCCCCACACCATCTTGTTATATTGTATGACTTGGTCAGTGTTCCAAACTCCCAATGTTCTAGGCGCATTTTGTGACGGGGAATTTCATTAGCGCGAGCAGTTTCTGAACTCTGGGCAAAGTACTATTTTCTGAACACTGGGCAAAGTAAAATTTCAGATAAAAACTGCAGAGTGGAAGGAAAGGAAGACCTTTTTCTGCCTCCCCACTTCCAGCTACTCTGAAGACTGGAGAAGAGACCTTCTTAAGAATATTAGGGGGGTGGGCAGGGGAAGGACTAGGCCATGTGAAAAATGAGCATAATATTTTAGCTGCAGTTCATTCATTTTCAGCTTGTATTCTTGTTATTAAAAAAGCTCACCTAGGCATTGCACTGTTGTGCTCGTAATCTAGATTTAAGGTGCCATTCAGCTCCTAGCTTTCATATCTCAGTTTCTAACACTGGAATTCGTGGCATATAAATACATAACTAAAACAAACAAGTCTTGCTGCAACTGAAGAGTACAGCAGACTCGAATTTTAGAGAACGACGGGATTCTGAATGCACGCTAACATTAAAAGACAAACCACATGCAATTCTGTTAGACTTATCAGTTGTCATCACTCTTGGGATTACATTGTGTGTGGGTTAAAACGGTCTGGTGCCAGAGCCCTGAATATGCATCAAACTCAGATGCAATATTTAGGGTGGTTGTGGTGAGAGTTCTTCAATCAGAATTTGATAGGTTGATTCAACTCAAGATGTGAAATTCACTTCATTTTTGACCTCGGGTTACAGCTGCTTCAGGTTGCGTCTTTTTGGGTTGTGCTCCGTTGCAAACTCGGAAGTACCGGAACGGGTTACTTCCGGGTTTCGGCGCGTGTGCATGCGCAGAAACACTAAACCGTGCTTTGTGCATGCGCAAAAGCGCCAAATCGCAACCCGCACGTGCGGGTTGCGAATGCTGCAGGTTGCGAACGTGCCTCCTGCACGGATCACGTTCACAACCCAAGCGTCCATTGTATCTACTTTCCATTGGCCAGTGTATTCCCGATAACAGCTCTTTATCACAGACCGCTTACAATATACCATACTTTTCCGTGTAGAAGACTGGGGTTTTTAAAATTAAAAATTACATTCAAAATTGTGGGTCGTCTTATACATGGATACAATCTCCCCCCCCCCCATTTTCTCAATTTGGAGTCCTCCAAAATAGGGAGCATCTTATACATGGGAGCGTGTTATTCATGGAAAAATATGGTGTACACACACACACACACACACACGTATATATTTACTATGCCACAGTTTTGCTTGGCCTGAGGCATGTCTAGCTCTTCACCCCAACTCCAGGTCTCTGCTTCTTCCTCTTATTCTGCCCTCAAGTCCACTGGCTATTTCCCCCTCACAATGTTGTGCATGTCTACCCAGAAGTAGGGATGTGTGGCTATGTTTGGCTTCTTTCATTTTTCCATATCTCTTCCCCCTTCACACACTCTCTCTGGTGAAGGAGAAGTGTTGGAGAGTAAAAGTCCCTGAGCGCCATCTTCTGGAAACAACTTGCCAGGCAGGTTTGGAACTGCTGTGGTAATGACGTTGTGGAGAATGTGGCAAGATTTTTGAGTGACGCCATGAAATCACCGTAGGTCCCAAGAGCCATTTTTTTTACCTCACAATGTCTGGACAGTTTTATCGTAAAAGTATCTCCTACTACCCCTGTTTCTCCTATTTTAAGACATAGTCATAAAATAAGCCATAGCAGGATTTTTAAGCATTCAAGGAATATAAGCCATACCCCGAAAATAAGACATTGTGATAGGTGCAACAGCAATGTCGGCCGCGGCAGGAGGAGGAGGAAAAAAATAAGACATCCCCTGAAAATAATCCATAGTGTGTTTTTTTGAGGAAAAATAAATATAAGACGGTGTCTTATTTTCGGAGAAACACGATATGTTTCGTTAACTGCGTTGTGATCCATGTATACAATGTGCTTTTTCTATGCCAATAAAGGAGATTCATTGATTGAACTGCCAGAGTGTCGTGTTCCAAATAATGTCAGCAACGAAGTTTAGTTTAGTTTTTGTTTTTTTCTTAAGGCAACCATTCTCACAATTAGTGTGTTGGTTGCAAAGAGTCGCCATCCCAAAGCACTACCTGTAACTAAAAAATTTAAATGGGAGAACATTTGGTGCAGCGGTACCTATAAAGATTCATATCACGCTTCAGGAAAGTATTCAGGGAGCAATAACATATAGTTCTTGGCTCAGATTGCCAAGGCATGTTCCTTCTCTGAGAGAGAAGACATGGCTTTAGTTTAGATAAATACAGATTATCTAAACAGCAGAAAAACCTGTTGTTTTGACACGCTTTTATTTGCAGTCTATTTATCTTCTCAGGGTGAACTGGTCATTTCTATGCTTTATGCAGTTATCCAAGAGGCATTTATCACAGAAGGAATTTATTTTGCTAGCCTGAATGTTTAGTCTCTGGATGTACAAAACTGTATTGCAAGATCTATCAAAAAAATCACTTATTGTGCCATTATTCAGTTAAAACAACAACACTGACAGATTCAATTATTGATGCACATTGTTCATTAGGTCTTTTTTTTTTAAGGTAGCTTCTGAAATAATGCTGGCAAGTATCTTATAATAGACTACTTGAATGGGCTGGAGGTGCCTAGTGTACTTCTGCCTTTGAAATCAAGCTGAGAAAATCTGTCAATTTCAGTTTCTTACCCTTCCAATAATCAGTTCTCCACATTTTCATATAAGTTCTTTTTGGGGGGGAAGCCCTGAAAATCCAGCATTTTGGTGTGAATTTCAACCGATACATGTTTCTCTCTATTTGCAATTTAATATAATACATCTTGATATTTTCACTAATATGCACATTTATATGCAGGTTCTATGCTAGTATATGCATTTTTCTGCACATTACTTGGCTAAAGAATTTCTTTGCAAAACTTGGAGAAGTGCCACGTCCAAAGGATGGCTGTGTTTCGGTTCTCATACACATTTTGGAAAGTGTAAATTTTGCAAGTTAACATTTAAATGTGAACGGGATCAAATTTCTTCCCCCATCCCTAGTTTGAACTTACGCTTGTTTGGGCCTGGCCAATTCGAAATGGGAATCTGCCAGAGAATCTCATGCATGCATTTTTTAGTTCCTTGTAGGGCGGGTGGGATATAATAATATTAATAATAATTTCCCCGGACAGTCTGGGCTGCTCGTGCTCTAAGTCTTTTTCTACTCTTAGATCTGCATCAGCTCTAGCTTGGGGGGCAGGTTCCGTTCTCATTTGATATTGCCAAATTATGAAAGCATTTGGACTTGCTAGAGAATAGACACTTGCCGGATGTGCTTATGAAAGCCGGAAAAAACTTGTAAAAAAGAAGGACAGCTGCAGCGTCTGAAACATTCTTAACCAAAGGCTGAGTTGTTATGGCAGGAAAGCCTGTTGGTCACAGAAACTTGACTCCGTAGCCATTGGCTGAGTTGCTCTGGTGTTATGGCATGTATATGACTGCTAAAGACTGTTGGTACAAATGATCTGGGGTCAGTACTGACTTTGAGATGTCGGGGTGGGGAGTGGGGGTGGGAACAGAGAAGCAAGAAAGTAACACAAACCATTTTCACTTACCCTGGGTTTGTGTGTGTGTGTTCAAAACAACAAAGTTTGGCTTGCTTTTAGGTGCATCTACTGAGGCTACATAAAAGACACAATGTACAGCTTTATACATGAAATGCACAGCACAGTTGTTTTCAGTTTCCTGAAGGTTTCTTGCAGAACGCTTCTGTTTCCGTTTTTTAAAAATAATTGTTTGTTACTTCTTAGATTGTTGTACTGTACGCTCTTTACCTGGGAGTAAGCCCCACTGAATTCAACGGACTTATTGTGGGGGTAACTGTAATGAATTTGCAGCACAATCCCAATCACTTCTGTTTGCAAGTGGGTTCTATTGAATTCAACAGGGCTTACTCCCAGGCAAATCGGGTTAGAATTGGAGCCTTATTCTGGATCCATTCCAATGTCTTTAATTCAGGCTCCCTTCTCAAAATCATAGCCGAGCTTGTTCCTAGGTAACAAATTAATAGATTAATGTCTTCTGACAAAGAGGAAAAATGTAATAATAGTGCCATATGTTGATAAAGATTCCTTTTTTCTCATATGCCAATCAAAAGCCAAGACGCAAAACTTTTAAAATGCTGCATATATAACATTTCAAATGTTGAATCTTCCTTAGCTGCAAAAATAATAATTCAGAACTGTTATGAGCTCATTGTGATTGCACCGCAAGTGAAAGTCTCAGCAATATATTGGTAAAAAATGTGATCCTTTTTATGATGAGAGGTGGGATGCAAATTTTTTGAGTTTGTGTGCCAGACACCTGAGATCATAGATCGGTCATCCCAAATCGTGACCCTGATCCAGAAGAAGATAGTATGCCTGTTGCTACATTTGCAAAAAACCTCCTTCCACTTCTGCCTAAGAACTGCGTCACCACACATAAATACAAATCATTAGACTAGGCAATGTTTGATAAGGCCCAGATGAACATGTGAATTTTTTTTTAGCGTAAAGTAATGCATTCTGGCAAATAGGAAAGTTCTACCAGTGGTGATTGATCTTCTGAGCACACATTCACTTGTGCAATTTACCACTCATACAGATGGGCAAATGTGTCAATTTTAGGTCCTCGTTTCCCCCCACTTTCAAGTCCAGTTCTCCACATTTGCAGCCCTACCTGGACATACCTGGGATTGGACCTGAGACTTGCCCTACCACTGAACGATGGCCCTGCCCAGGCCACCAAACAGAGATACACGCAGTGGCGGCTCCTCACTTCTCCCTATGCCTTTTCCAATGGCAAAGTAACGCTTCTTGGTGCATATGCTCATGCCCAGTGTCACGGCTTGAATGCTGAGACCTAGCACAGTTCAGCGAAGTTGAGAGAGAGAGACAAAGCCACATACCTGTAGTGAACTTGTAGTTAACCGTTTTATCATAAAATCAGAACAGGAATATATGGAAACTCATGATATATGCTTTCCTGTAAGCTGTTGCTCAGAGTGGCTAGCTCCTCCTTTTCTAGACTATTTTCTAGGGGCCGGATCGCTCCCTCTGAGGGACCTTTCCTGTCTCTTGTTCTCTGTTCTGTTACATGGAGTAAACACCTTGTTCTAGGAGTGAGAGGAAGAGTGTCACGGTCCGGTCGGCGGGCGGTTGAAGCCCTGGTTTAGGACGTCAGGACCAGAGGCAAGATGGTGGTGTAGAAGCAGGAACAGGTGCAGGGCTGAGGGTCCAGCAGCAGGCAGTCGCAGGGTCAAGGAGCAAGGTAGAGGCGAAGGTCTGGGAGTCAAGGAGCAAGGCGTCGGCAAGGCGAAGGTCCAAGGACCAAAGGCGTCGGCAAGGCTAGGGTCCAAGGAGCAAGGCATCGGCAAGGCAAGGGTCCAAGGTTTGAGGATCAAGGCGTCAGCAAGGCAAGGGTCCAAGGAGCAAGAGGCCAGGTGCAACCAGGCAGGGATAGTGTTGCTGTGGCAAAGAGCTGAAGGGAAATGCTGAGCTTTTATCCCTCCCAGCTCCTGCCACCAGGTGCAGTGAGGTATCAAGTGGCCTCACCTGAGTGGCCACTCCATGCTTCTCCAGCACAAGCTGAGGCCTCACCTGAGTGGCCACTCCTTGCTTCTCCAGCACAGTCCTGCAAAGCACTACAGGCCCCAGAGCCTGACTCCTGCCCATACTTCTGACAAAGAGTTAGCAGGCTTTCGGCAGACACATTGTCATCTGGTGCCAAGTCTGACTTCTGTTGCCCCTGTTCCTCACCCACCAGTATCTCCCAGCTCCTCTCCTCCTCTGGGGTGTATCTAGTTGTCCACCGGTCTGAACCTGTGTCCAGACTGTCATCTCCTTCTCTGCAGGCATCTTGGTCGGGCGGCTTCCAACACTCCTCATCTAGCCAAGCCCTGACATCCAGTCAACTGCTACCACTTAAATCAGCCCATTGTGCGCTTCTGGTTGGAGACTGTACATCGCCACAGAAATTTGAGTGAAACTGAACCAGAACAGCTCAAAACAAATGCCATCATGGAAACACCAGTGGCCATCAATACAGCTTCCAAGTTTTTGTTGTTGTTTTAGTCGTTTAGTTGTGTCCGACTCTCTGTGACCCCTGGACCAGAGCATGCAGGGCACTCCTGTCTTCCACTGCCTCCTGCAGTTTGGTCAGACTCATGTTGGTAGCTTCGAGAACACTGTCCAAGCATCTCGTCCTCTGTCGTCCCCTTCTCCTTGTGCCCTCCATCTTTCCCAACATCAGGGTCTTTTCCAGGGAGTCTTCTCTTCTCATGAGGTGGACAAAGTATTGGAGCCTCAGCTTCAGGAGAAGGTGCCAATTCACTTTTTGCACGAGTTTTGTTCAGCTGTGGCTCTGGGTTCCTCTGGGGCATTTATTGGGTGGGCTGAGGTTGGAGGAGGCAGCAATGTCACTCGCTAACAGGGCCAACATTGGATTCTAACGTTCCTGGGTCGTTGCTGTAAAACTGATGAGGAATATGCATACAGGCGCATTTAGTGGACAAAAGAGTGAAAGGGAAAAGCTTGCGGCATAGGAAACACTGTCTAAAAAGGAATTATGGCCCAATTATCTTCAGCTGGGCCACAGATTTACGGGGGTGGGGGTGGGGATGGCCTCATAATGGCTGTTGTTTAATTTTAATAAAACACCAGTTTATTATCAACAGTTTTATGAGATGCTTTCCTTCTGGGTAGCGAGGAGTCCATTCAGGGCAAAGAAATGTGATTATGCCAATAGGCTCTTCAGATTCCAAAAGTACTTTGCAATGATGAAAATTTCTGTAATGAGAATTTTGGAGAAGTCAGCTGAAAGTAGCTGACTTTGCTCCGTCTGTTCCAGAATTTGTTGCTCGCTCAATGCACTTTGCTTTCCCTAAGCAAGCTCCACCTCCCAACATGAAATAAGCAATGCAGGTATTTCATGCAGCTGCCTGGTGGTTTATGCGTCAAACCAATGCCTTCTTCTCCCCACCCTCCCAATTTCTCAGCCGCCACCGCCATCTTGAAACCAAAATCATGTGCCACCATCTTATAGGGAGATTCATGTTTGTTTGCTAATGATTCCCAGCATGAAACTTACCTTTTTCCACAACTGCTGTGAAGATCGTATGCTATCATTTAAAGAGCAGTGAAATGAAAGTTTGAAATCAATTTGTTCCCATGGTTTGTGTAACATTTCCTTCCGGAATTACAGGCTTTGTCTTATAAAAGAATTGTTTTTAAAAGGACCTGTCTTTTAAAAAGGTAAAGGTAAAGAGACCCCTGACCATTAAGTCCAGTTGTGACCGACTCTGGGGTTGTGGCAGGAGCAGGGACCAAGCAATGGGAGCTCACCCCGTCGCGGGGATTTGAACCGCCGACCTTCTGATTGGCAAGCCCTAGGCTCTGTGGTTTAACCCACAGCGCCACCCGCGTCTTTTAGGTGATCACAAAATTCTCTTCAAAAAAGAGGGGGAAAGAAAGCAAAGGTATCTTAGGAATGATACTTGGAAATAAACACACACACACACACACACACACACACACACACACAGGTTAAAGGTTTAAGCTGTAATAAACTAGTGCTCTGCTAATGGCGATGGAAAGATAATAGTACAGTTGAACTATTTCTGAAGGATATAACAGCACATTAATTCCCAGTACTTGTGAGTATTCGGAATACGTAATGGTTGAAAAATCTCAGGTATTCTGGAATTTAGCTTCGGTTATAATATAGCCATATGTGCATAAGTTTGTAATTAAAAAAGCATTAGATGAGAAGCTTTTAAAGCAGCAAGAATCCACCAAGCAGAAATAAAACCAGGCTGGTTCTTATTTGGCAGTATAGTGCCAAAACCACAATGTAATTAAATGATAACAATCTGAAGACCTTTTCATTTTGGTACTTCATATATTGTGAAAGGTTCCTCACTAATTGATTCCACGGCTTCCCGTGATTCATCCTGTAGCAAATCCACCAAGTGCTTTAGCAATCTGAAACATTTAAAGGACTGACGGCAAAGAATCTCATTTCTCCACCCTTAGGAGAACATGCAGCACGCTAAATAAAAGTATATTTCACTATCATTAGAAGATAATGTGATTCAATTTTCCCCATCCAAGGGAAAAAAAAGAGATGATGGTATGTATAAACAGAAAAGCGATGCCCCAAAGGCCCTTTCGAGCCAGTCACACATATTTATAAGTATGTGTAGAAATCAGCCAGTGCTGAACGATATCTGAAATTCAATTTATTAACTGCACTTGCAAGGTCCAAGGTTTGTGTTGTCAAGCAAGTTCGCCATTCTGCGCAAGCCATTGGGATAATTTGGCCATGTGCACATAAGTTTGCAAACAAACAAACAAACATCCTTTTAAAGCAATCTCTCAAGCAGAAACAAAATCAAACTGGGGTCCCATCGACATTATACAGTGGCACCTTGGTTTGCAACCGCTTTGGATTACAACCATTTTGGATTACAACAACCATGCCAAACCCAGAACTGTGTGTCCCTTTTTTTGGACTGCAACCCTTTTTTTGGGGGGGGGGATTGCAACCAATTTGGGGTGGAGGTCCCATTGGCGAAGGCGTGCCTTGGGTTACAACCTGTTTTGGTTTACAACCGGACCTCCGGAACGGATTATGGTTGTAAACCAAGGTACCACTGTACGTGGAAAGTACTTGGCTGCCTCCGAAAGACTCCTGGGAGTTGTAGTTTGTTAAGGATGCTGGGAACTGTAACTAAGACTTCCCCCCTTCCTTCCTGGACTGAGCACATATAACTACTGATCATTTTATATAACTCAATTACGGTACTTTCACTAGTTTGAATCCAGTTTTTATAAAAGTTTTTTTTTATTGTAAGTCATTCTGGAACCTTATGGTGAAGAGTGTGAAAGAAATCTAATGAATACTACTACTAATAATAATATTAGCAAGATAGGATATGGGAGCTGTTTTGCTGGCACAGTGGTGGTACTGGGTACATCTCCCATACTCCCCAAGTAGGGGATTGCTTCATAAAATTTGCCTACGCTCCATCTTTATAGATGGCAGTCTCTGGGTATTCTCTGCAATTGGCAGCTTTTTCTCTCTTCCCACCTCCCAACAACATCTAGAGAGCATCGTATTGGCTGCTCCCGGGCTAAGGACAGTAATGGGTGAGGGTTGTGTCCAAGTCTGCATCACGTGTGGAGTTCCCCCCGTCCTTTCCTTCCTCCATGTGCCTTGCCAGATCTGCTCTGAAGGGTCCTGGAACCACCTGGAGCAGATTTTGAGGGTATACAGGGGGCTGCAGGGGAAAGAAAAGGACAACGAAGTCCCATTGCGCAGGTGAAAAACGTGCTTCAAATGCAGCGATAGTGTGCATTTTCACTTATTTAGTGATCTCACCGTATTCTCGTGTGCGGTTCTGTCTGTATTTTCAACTTCATTTCAGAATGAAATGTCATGTACAATAATAATAAGAACGGAAAATGATGTGAGTGGTTGTTAGTGTGGAGCCAAGTGGATTTGGGAGGGTTTAAGCTGACCCTTGCAAGCCTATTGGGGGGGGGGAGCTGTTTTCCGACAACAATCTTTCCTTTTTCATCTCGTATGTTGTAAAAGACACAGAGCGCTTAGAACACCTAAGGTGTCCTGCTGTTGATAATGACTCACATCCTGTATTTTAAAAAAATAATAATATAAAAATGTACAAGACATTGAGTTCCTGCTATTTCTGGCAGAGACCATTTTAAAAAATCCTTTTCATGAGGAAAAATGCAGTCCCTTGCTCTTCAGAAGCTGATGTGGGAAGGCAGCTAGCGTGCTGCAGAAATTATTGAGCGAAGAACACAATAATCGCACAACAAGGGAGAGGGGAAGAAATCCTTCCCTGATGAGACAAACATCTTATTTAGAAATGCCAAACAAGCAGCAACTTACTCCTCGGCGAGGTTTCTCTTATACAAAATGGGCTCCCTACACAGAGAACGAAAGTCCACTCTCAAAAACTATGCAGCAGATGACCTGCATGAGATTAGCAAAAAAACAAAAGGGAGAAAAAGCTCTGCGGTCAGAGTATTTCTGGGGCTTGCAATGCCCCAGGTGTTTTTTTCTGAAAAGAAAAATAAGCGGAACATGATGGGACTAATCAGTGGAAAGGAACACAATTTGCCAAGTGTTCCTCAGTATTATCTTTAAGATTGCTTTCAAAAGGAAAACGCCAGTCTTCTTGGGATCACAAAAGCTATATTTTACTGTGAATGCTCACACATGTTCCATAATGTCCTGTCCTACAGATAAAGCCCATTAGGGAGATTACATTACGGGCAGGCCGGATTTAGGTTTCATGAGGCCCTAAGCTACTGAAGGTAATGGGGCCCTGTGTATGTCCAGCTGTCCTTTGTCAACAACAAATTGTCGCTGTTTTGTGTGTGTTGAATATATGCTATATGGTAATTTATGGACCTAATAGGTATCTAAAGCCATTTGCACATTGCCAAATATGTACTTTATCAAAGTAATTGTGGAACGGAAATACAACTAAGAAGTATATTAATACTGAAATACAATTAAGAAGTATATTAATAGTGAAATAATTATTAAGCTCTAACTTAAAATGATTTTTTATTCATAACAAACTTAATAATGCAAAATAAAAAAAAATCCTTCCAGCAGCACCTTAGAGACCAAGTAAGTTTGTCATAGGTATGAGCTTTCGTGTGCATGCACACTTCTTCAGATACACTGAAACAGAAGTCACCAGACCTTTATATATAGTCAGATGGTGGGGGGGGGGAGGTATTACTCAGAAGGGTGGAGGGAGTGGGTGATTGACAGACTGATAGCTGTTGATGACCGTTAATGACTGCAAATATATTAATAATGCAAACACACTGGCATTTGGCAATAACAAAAGTTCCTTTAGAAATGAGCAAACCAGTGATATTTGAGGGAGCAGGCTAGCAGGCGGGGCCCTTTACTTACCGGTACACCCTAGAAGCCTACACAACACAAAACACTGTTGCTGTATGTAGGTTTTATTTTATTTGTTTTTTATCTTATATTTTGGAAATGTACATCCAGTTGTTTTTTTCCTTTACATTTTTTGTGGGCCGCCAAGAGAGTGGGGTCCTAAGCTATAGCTTGTTTAGCTTATTTGTAATTCTGGCACTGATTACGGGGCAGCACATGTGGGATAATGTGTTTGTGCTCCGTTAGTTTACACCAGGAGGGGTGTTTTCAGCTTTAAGAAACATTCCAGAAAACAAATAAAGGGAGGGAATGATCAGGATTTGTGGGGCAATTGTGCTGCAAGTGAACATATTATGCTGCAGATCACTAGGAAAGGGGTTGAAATGAAGACCGTTTATCTTCAAGTCTTATCTCAAATCTATGGTGCACGTGGGTGGCGCTGTGGTCTAAACCACTGAGCCTAGGGCTTGCCGATTGGAAGGTCGGCAGTTCGAATCCCTGTGACGGGGTGAGCTCCTGTTGCTTGGTCCCTGCTCCTGCCAACCTAGCAGTTCGAAAGCACGTCAAAGTGCAAGTAGATAAATAGGTACCGCTCTGGCGGGAAGGTAAATGGCATTTCCGTGTGCTGCTCTGGTTCGCCAGAAGTGGCTTAGTCATGCTGGCCACATGACCCGGAAGCTGTACACCGGCTCCCTCAGCCAGTAAAGCGAGATGAGCACCACAACCCCAGAGTCCCCAGCGACTGGACCTAATGGTCAGCGGCTCCTTTACCTTACTTTACGGTGCAGCTGCATTTAGAATACTGGACACAGATTTGGCTGCATGGTATCGAAAAGGATATTGCAGAGCAGGGAAAAGGTGCAGAAAGGTGCTACAGTACTAAGAAGCAGGGGTTGATTCAAAGAAAACAAAGAAATCCCACTTAGCCTCTTAAGGCAACAGAGGGAGGGTGTGTGTGATAAAAATTAATAAAAATTATAATGTGGAGACAGTGAATAGAGAGAGTTTTTTTGATGCCTCATTTGTAATACTAGTGCTCCGGACCATTCAATTAAAATGATTGGCATGAGATTCATTCAAGTTGTTTTATATACAGCATGTTGTACCGTATATACAACATATATAAAAACACAACAAAGCATCAAACATTAAAAAACAAAACCTCCCACCCACCCACCCCAATTAAAATTTTTTTTTTAATGGAACCTCTCATATGGGATTTTGTATATAATTTTTCCCTCGGCTCTTTTTGCTGGCCCATGTAGGACCAGCATAGATAGTTGGCCCCAGTGAATACTTGACTTTTTCTCCCCTTATGGCTTTGATCTATAGGCTACCACTAAAATGAGGCTGCATTTTAAGTTGCATTTTAAACAGTATTCTAACTTATATTTTAATCAACTGTTTGTTTTTTGTTTTTTAAAAAGGTTTTTACTGTATTTATATTCGGTGTTAGCTGCCCTGAGCCCGGTCTTGGACGGGGAGGGCGGGGTATAAATAAAAAATTATTATTATTATTATTATTTATTATACCTGACAGATGGCCATCCGACCTCTGCTTAAAACACCCTGACACTCCAAGGAAGGAGTGTCAAAGGAAGGATGATATTTCCTAGAGTCTAGACCAGGCATCCCCAAACTTCGGCCCTCCAGATATTTTGGACTACAATCCCCATCTTCCCCGACCACTGGTCCTGTTAGCTAAGGATCATGGGAGCTGTAGGCCAAAACATCTGGAGGGCCGCAGTTTGGAGGTGCCTGGTCTAGACCAAAGGTAGCACTGGAACTCATCTAGAAATAGGACCTGTTGTTTTTTATTCCTAATCTCTTAGTTTCTGAACTACTAGTCTACGTTTTGGCTTAGCTCATGAATGGCAACTTTCCATAATAATATTAAGAAAGAAACCAACTGTCTGCATTTCAAACATCTTTCGGAGGCAAATTTCTGCCAGCCTGGAGGCATGGCATTTGCCACACACAGACCCAAAGTGTTTTGCCCTATGGCACAATTAACATAGGGCGCTCACGGAATTATATCTGGCAGCTCAGTGAATGCACCAGTCCGACAAAATACGTTGATATACACCAAATGTCAGTGCGGAAGGATTAAGAATATCAGCTCTGAAGGATGTTTATCCTGTCATCGTTTCTGAAAAAAAGGAGGACGTGCCAATCAAATTTGTGCCATAAAGTGGCAAGGCTTCCACTTGCTTTTCAACTTCCATTCCCTTATTTTTGTCACCATAATTGTAGGGCTGTCAATCATTCACATGAAAAAAGCCTGTATCTTATGCAATGAATACACAGCTGCCGACAGCCGAAATTTCAAATCAACCTTTTCTTAAGAGCACCAAAGAGAGCTTCTTTTCCAACAAACCTTAACACAAAAGTTTTGGGAAAGCTTTTACAAAAATTAATGCTTGATTGTGATTTCTTTATTGAGCTTGGCAGAAGGTTTCTAATGAGGTTTTACACAGCTCCAGGCTGAAAAGGAGAGTTGTTGACGGCTTTTCTTCATTTTCAAGATGTCACATTTTCCGGTAAATTTGTCAGAATTTGCAGTGCCTATGCTAGGGTGGCAGAGGGCCAAGTCTGCTTTGGATTCCTGCTTTTTTCTTCATTGTTGATCCTCGCCAGGAAACAAGTATGAGACTGGAGCTTCATTTGACTTGCTGCAGATGGAGTGGTGTGTGTGTGTGTGTGTGTGTGTGAGAGAGAGAGAGAGAGAGAGAGAGAATTTTCAAGAAGTGTACGTAAGGATGATGTCTAATAAGAACTCTACACAAACTCCTCCTCTCCAATATCCACTTATTTTTGAAGCCACTCCCCTCTTCCATCGCGAAGCCCCTCTTTGCACCCATTTTCACCTTCACCCCATGATGCCTCTCCCAACTTTTGTGCACCCCCTTGCACACAGACTAGCCCCACGGTGACCTCCTGCAAATATGTTATGATAAAACATCAAGGAATCACAACCGGTGCTTCTAAATCTCCTTTTCTCCATCATTGATGCATTTTCTGAAAGCCAGGGAATGAGCGCCTGGAAAATGGCCAACTTGGCTCTGCTTAGGGAATAGCAGAGGGGGCTGCATATAATAGAAACATTGTTCTTTAATTCATGCTTGTGCTGAAACAATGTAGTGAAGAGTGTGTTGGATATGAGACCTAGGAGCAAATCTGCTTTCAGAGGTAAAATTTACTGGATGACCTTTGATCTGGGCCTCAGCCAAATCAGGTGCACAGTCCCAATTAAAGTGGTGCCTCGCTAGACGAATGCCCTGTAAGACGAATTTTTCGCTTAACGAAGAGATTTTTCAAGCGGAGGTTGCCTTGCAAGACGAATTCGTTTTGTGAAAAATTCGTCTAGCGAATTGTGATTTCCCATAGGAATGCATTGAAATTTTATTAATGCGTTCCTATGGGAATAATAATAATAATAATAATAATAATAATAATAATAATAATAATTCAATGCATTCCTATGGGATTCGCTAGATGAATTTTTCGCAAAACGAATTGACTCACAGAACGAATTAAATTCATCTAGCGAGGCACCACTGTAGACTATATGATGACAGTAGTCAACAGAGAACTATTTAAACCAGAGCTTTTCAAACTTTTTGACTCCATGGCTCCCTTGATCAACTACATTCTTTCTGTGGCACCCCTGTGGGGCTCAGGAGCCCAGTTATGTCACCCTTTGCTTGCAGAGCACCTTCCAGAGAAGCCACAGCTTGAGTTCAGCACAGAGCAGATATGCCTCTGTGTCTCCAGCTTCCAGCACCTGTCAAAACTCATTTCTATCCCCCCCCAAACCCTCCCCTCCCCCCCCAATTTAGGATGATTGTGGCATGCAGTCCGAAGAGGTGGGAAAAGTCTCGCCTATATGTCTCTGCACGAACAGAGCTCACTCTTTTAAAATGTGCACAGCACGTACTTAGATGAGCAGCTAAGACCATTATTTTATTTATTACATTTATTTATTAAAATTACACACCACCCTTCATCAAAAGATCTCATGGTGCTTCACAGAATAAAGTACACAATAAAGCACAGTAAAAAATTAAATGAAAAAATGAAAAATAACTTCCCTCCCCACAGATATATTTTAAAGGCTGTAGCCCAAGGCCTGGTTGAAGAGGAACGTTTTTGCCTGGTGCCAAAAATATATATAATGAAGGTGCCAGGCGAACCTCCCTGGGGAGAGCTTTCCACAAATGGGGAGCCACCACAGAGAAGACCCGTTCTTGTGTTGCCACCCTCCAGACCTCATGGAGGAGGCACACAAAGAGGGGCCTCAGATGATTCATGCTCAACCATTACCATGACAAAGGAACTGTCCAGACTGGTTCAGCAATATTTCTGCTTTTGATTAGGACCTCAAATGATGCATGACCACAGGAGGTACATTAATACTAGGGATGTGGGTGGCACTGTGGTCTAAACCACTGAGCCTCTTGGGCTTGCTGATCTGAAGGTCAGTGGTTCGAATCCCCGTGATGGGGTGAGTTCCTGTCGCTCTGTCCCAGCTCCTGCCACACCTAGTAGTTTGAAAGCACCCCAGTGCAAGTAGATAAATAGGTACCATTGCGGCAGGAAGGTAAATGGCATTTCTGTGTGCTCTGGTTTCCGTCACAGTGTTTCGTTGCACCAGAAGTGGTTTAGTCATGTGGCCACATGACCCAGAAAGCTGTCAGTGGACAAATGCCAGCTCCCTTGGCCTGAAAGCGAGATGAGCGCCGCAACCCCATAGTCGCCTTTGACTGGACTTAACCGTCCAGGCGTCCTTTACCTTAACTTTACCTTTTACATTACTATACTGAAATAGATTTCATGGCTCAATAGAAAACAATTCATAGAGTCCTTTTTGTACATTCTGATTAAGATGGGAGATAGCTGTGGTCGATTCCCTCATATGGAGATCGAGTGCCAACAGACAGGGCTTTAATGAGAGTACCAAAGAAGCCCTGTGTCCTTATAAAATCTGATGGTACTGATTGTACTCAAAGCAAACTCGCCAATTAAACAAAAGCTGGCCAGGGACTTGACCACCTGCATTCCTTCTGACGAGAAATGTTTTGAAGTCTCCTTCCAAATGCTGCGTAAATCTGGGTTTTCAAAGCAGGAATGGGTGACTCTCAGAAAAGAGTGGGCATAGAATATGGGTTAGGGCAGCCATCAACACTTTGAAGGAGAATGGGGATGGGTGGGAGAGGAAACACACATCCAGAAAAGAGATCACAGATCTGTATGAAATTTGCACAGGCTAATTTATATTTAGGGGACCCAGGTGGCGCTGTGGGTTAAACCACAGAGTCTAGGGCTTGCTGATCAGAAGGTCGGCGGTTCGAATCCCTGCAACGGGGTGAGCTCCTGTTGCTTGGTCCCAGCTCCTGCCCACCTAGCAGTTCGAAAGCACATCAAAGTGCAAGTAGATAAATAGGGACCGCTCCGGCGGGAAGGTAAACGGCGTTTCCGTGCACTGCTCTGGTTCGCCAGAAGCAGCTTTGTCATGCTGGCCACATGACCCGGAAGCTGTCTGCGGACAAACGCCGGCTCCCTCGGCCTATAGAGCGAGATGAGCACCGCAACCCCAGAGTCGGACACGACTGGACCTGATGGTCAGGGGCCCCTTTACCTTTACCCCTTTAATTTATATTTATAGAAGCAAACTTAGATATAATTAAGTCTTTCCCCATCTCTGGCTTTGGGGATTGAGCATAGGACTTTCTTTATTCAAAGTTATGATTGCCCTTTCCAGGGGTGCCAACTTGAATAAAATACCGGGGGGGGGGCTCAGGTAAGCCCCACCCTGCATAACTGATTACATGACACTATTTGAATGAAAATGCCCGTCAACTTTGAGGGCCCCCGGCCCCCTCAAATATCTTGGGGGTTGATTCTTGTTGAGTTGAGTTGATTCAGAACGCACCGCCCATTTTGCCAGGGGGGGGGTGAAGACCCCCTCAGCCCCTAGGAGTTGGCTCTTATGACCCTTTCCTCTGATCTTGCATAGTTACTTCATGGGGTATTGTAATAATATTTGCCTTTCCAAATTTATATAAAAATTTAAGACAAGAGAGAAAGAAATGTTAGCCCAGCGGATTTGATGATATAGAATTAAGCTTGATTTCCTTCCGCTTGGATTCGGTGGAGCAAGTGCATTTGTGCAGGTGAAGCCTGACACCGTGCTGTGAAGCAGAACCACACATCCACTATCCAACCTTTTATTCAAAGGGCAATCTCAATGTATCTCTGTATCTCTCTCTCTCTCTCTCTCATCTATCTATCTGCAAAAAGAATGTGTTGTAGTGAAATATCATTTTGTAATTCAGTCTGACTGTCATCCTGCTGCCTGGCGTTCTCAAAGCCTTACATGAGAATTGACAGAGGTGAATCGACCTCTCGAAGATGAAAGCAGTACGCCAGATTCTGAAATAAGTGTGGAGAGGATGGCTTTTATAACCGCTGAAGAGATAGTAACATATTCCCACATATCTGGCCCTCTGCCGTTATGTGTCCCCAACACAGAAAGATAAAAACACCTGTGTATTACAGATCATGCAAAAATAGAGCAGTAATAACAATAATTACTACGCATTCAAAGGGTGTTCAACTAAGTTATACTCAGAGTAGACCCATTGAAATTAACAGATGGAAGTCACATAAATTCATTGATTTCAATAGGTCTACTCTGACAAGTGTTCTCCATCACCCAGGGAGGGAAGGGAAGAAATGGGCACATAGCACCTGGCTTGTGTAAACCAGAGACAATTTTGCAAGATCCAGGACTAACAAGACTATGACTATCCTTCTTTTGGATGGTCATCTCTTTATATTTATTTATTTATTAGATTTATACCCTACCCTTCCTCCCAAAGGAATCCACTTAGGTGAGAATGTTATGAGTCCTTGAGTCCTGCCAGGAAAAAGGTGGCGTATGTATAAGTAAGTAAGTAAGTAAGTAAGTAAGTAAGTAAGACGATTTATTGGTAGAAAATAATGCTGCTTTATGCCTGAACTTGCTTCTAAGCACTTTATGAAAGACTAGTGTCGTTCAGCTCGTTAAATAAACAGGCACTAGAACATATGTTAGCGCTGCGTGGAGCACCGGATCGAGGAGCCGGTCTGCAGAGTCAGCGCCCAGCAACGCCGTGCTGGATTGAGGATGTGCCCCAGGGACACAGGGATTGGAGGCAGAGACAACCGCCAACCGCCGCTCTGCCAACCGCCACACGGCGCTTCCTCGGCGAACGCAAGCAGGCAGACAGCCCGCCTGCTTGCCTTCCCCAAGGAAGCCGAAGCGGCAGCGGGCGCCGAGGGAAGCCGGCTTTGGCTTGGCAGCGGCGGGAAGAAGGGGAGGAATTCCTCCCCTTTTTCCCACCGCCGCCAAGCCAGTCCCCGAGCTGAAGTGCGGCGCGGTGGGGGCTTTTCACCGTTTGCCTTCCCTGAGCTGCGCGGAGCACCGGATCGAGGAGCCGGTCTGCACAGTCAGCGCCCAGCAACGCCGTGCTGGATTGAGGAGGCGATGCTCTGTGTGTCGTTGCTGGGCACTGACTCTGCAGACCGGCTCCTCGATCCGGTGCTCCGCGCAGCGCTGATCAGATCGAGGAGCCGGTCTGCACTCAGCGCCCAGCATCGCCGCACGGAGCATCGCCTCCTCAATCCAGCACGGCGTTGCTGGGCACTGACTCTGCAGCATAGCTGCCAAGTTATCCCTTTTTAAAAGGGATTTTCCCTTATGCTGAATAGGCTAAGGGAAAACTTGGCAGCTATGCTCTGCAGACCGGCTCCTCGATCCAGTGGGACCTCTCCTTCCTGTCGGCGGCAGGGGGACAGGAACGAAGGAGGAGAAGCAGCCCTTTCTCCTCCTTCCTTCTTCTCCCCCAGCCGTGCGGAACAATGGGAAAGCTCAGTGGAGGAGAGATGTAGGCAAGGGCTCCAGGATGCTGGAGAGCCATTACATTGCATTGACCAGGAAGAGGCTGAGAGGGCATTGCTCCTTCTGGCGCAAGAGTAAAGGAGAGCACTGCGAAGCAGGTCAAGGGGGAGGCGTTTTGGGGTGCCCCGACTACTTTGCTGGTGTAGGAACAGATGTACGCCATTGCCGGATTCTGGTTCAGACTGAAAGGTCATGTTTTAAGCTATCTCTGCACTGTAAATACTATACTTTAAAGACAAACTGGACTCAAGTGGAGTTACTCTAGAGTAGCCACAACGACCCTCTGACAGCTGTCAAATATGTTTAGTCAATGGCCAGTTCCTGCGCAATGTGTCGGTGGCTCCTGTATCCCCACTTTCCAAACCTCGAGCGAATGAAGGAGCTCCTGGTGTAGAAGGAAGAACTGAAATGCTGAGCGCCAGAGACGTCAACGCAGCGCAGCACTTTTGCGAGCCTCTATTCAGATTATTAAAAGACTGTGACTGTATCTATGGAAACATAAAGAGGGAAGCTTTGGCTTTTCAAAAATGTTCAAGGATTTTTTAAAAATACATTTTTTTTGTCGTATTCTTTTTAATTAATAATAATAATAAAAAACCCAGCACTGATGTCATGGTAGGTGACCTTGTAGTATGAGCAGGTAAGGTGGGAAGGAGAAGGGATGGCAGATGGAACCAGATCCATATAAAACGTGACTCTCATACCAATTGAACATATTGCATAAGGCAGTTGGTGTGTCTGCCATATGATAGCCTCTAGTGGGAGTGGTATGTGCAGTGTAAGGCTGTCCCCCAAACCAAAAATTGTTCTAGACACCCGAGGACTTTAAGTGGGGTGTGTCACTCTCTTCGTTGCTGCTGTCACCAACCGTTTTCTCTCCTGCCTGCTAACCCTTGATCCGTTCCCGCTCACTCCCATCTGTGTTATGTGGCTTGGCGACCTGCTCCAGCTGCTCAGCCAGGCAGATTATTTCGCAGCAATGACAGAGATCAAGAATGGAGGACACCAAAAGTTTCATTTATCATCCAGGGATCAGAAGAACTCAGTCTAACTCTCTTTGTGCTCTTATCATTGCAGCCACAGTTTGGTGCCATGGGAGTTGTTCTGTTGGGTTCCGAAACTGCTGGGAGCCGTTATCGGCAGATTCGGGGAGAATTGTCACCGGGGTGCCAACTTGAATAAAATATTGTGGGGGTCAAGGTAAGCCCTGCCCCACATAATTCACCACAAGAAGTGATGCACAAACACCAGTTGAATGGCAGTGCCCATTATTATTATTATTTGGGGGGTCTGGCCCCTTCAAATATTTTATTGGGGGGCTGAAAGGACCTTGGCCCCCAGGAGTTGGCTCCTATGATTGAAACCAATATATGGATGATTTGAAAGAGTCATCTGTTGAAAGTTTACATGGTTTAAAGCGCTGCTTAAAGATTTTCTGTTTTACAATTTAAAGTACTCATTTTGACATCCTTAAAATATCAATGACTTCCCTTCTTCTCTTTCCATGGTTCATTTTACATATCATAAATCCCTGCATATTTTACATAAACTAAACCATTCAGTATTCCATTATTACATCCATCAAAACTTATTTACACTGTTGAATTTATCTTAATGCTGCCAAGTGTTTTCAGCTGTCCACAGTTATTTCCCATATATTCAATAAAAAATTTCCAATCTTCTCTAAACGTATGTTCTTCTTGTTCTCTTATTCCATATGTTAAGTCTGCAAGCTGCACATATTCTGTCAACTTGAGTTGCCATTCTTCTTTGGTTGGGACCTCGCTCACGTTCCATTTTTGAGCCAACAAAACACGGACCGCAGTAGTAGCATACATAATTAACTTTTTTTGACACCTGGGAATTGCAGTCTGAATTATTCCCAACAGAAAGGACTCTGGGTGTTTTTGAGGAAAGAACTTTTAAACGTGTCCCCCCCCCAATTAATTATGGATCATTTCCCAATACTCTTTTACCCTTTTACAAGTCCACCACATAGGAGCAGATCACTTGGTCACAGTCTTTTCTATTATGGAGAAGGAGATATATCTTTAAATTATAGCAATTGCTTTCAGATATCTAGCTAGTTAGCTACCATCTCTTAGCTTCCTCTCATGCTCTTAAGAGCTGTTTATTGGCCCAAGATTTAGGAATTGATACACTACAGTATTATCTTCATTCAGTGTAACTTGGTTTTGGTTAAACATCATAAAAAGCAATCCCATGATACCTTTCAAAGCTCTATGTTTGCCGCTCTTCCATTTAATAGTTGACGAGCTCTCTTGCTAAACAGCTTGGAGCATATTTAGCTGTAAAGTGGGCAGTTAATCTGTCAACAATTCATCGGCCTGCTTTCCTCTATTGGGTGCTGGCACATTAGAAAACACACATAGTGATTTAGCAAGGAATGTAAGTAAATGTCTAAGCTCTATTGATTTCCTGTTAATCCCACTCTACTAGCCTAAATGGGGGGATGTGCTTACATTTAAAAATAAAATAAAAACCACTCTATTACAAACACTCTCCGCTTAATAATGGAGGTATTTTAAAGTGACGACTTACTAGAAATAGGAATAGCTGCGCTTGTAGAACTTCCAGCTATACATGGGAAGCAACTGCACAGATTGGAGTGGTGCTAACATGCTCACCCACACATGATAATTTGACCAGATTTTGAATTTTTGATGAGAGCTTAAAGCACGTGAAAAGTAACAGGAAGCCAGATTGCCTTGTTTAGTTGTTCCAAACCCCTTCCTCAATAAATAAATAAAGCACTGCAACTCTGGACATTTATTTACACAGGGGGTAAGTCTTGCAGAATCAGGATGTAAAAACATGTATTAATGTAAAAACATCTGACATTATCATGTGAGTTTGGCAACAGTTTCTCCAGAATGGGAACTTTAATATATTAAACCACAATCCCTCTGTTCTGCAGGAGAGGGCATCCTGCAGATAACTATCCGGTCAGGAGATGTTAGATGTTAGAATTGGGTCTTTCGTGTGCAGGGGTGTAGCAAAGGGGGATGCGGTAGGTGCTGTCTGCCCTGGGTGCCCCACTGAGGGGGGTGACAAAATGGCGGGCGGCACTCACCGCATACCTGCCAAGTTGCTGTCAGAGAAATAAGGGACCAGGCCAGAAGCAGTAGACCAGAAGTAGCGCTGCCGCCATTTTGGAACTGGGCGGAGCATGCTCAGAAGTGACTTTTGATGCTGCTTTGCCCAGTTCCAAAATGGCCGCCGCGCCAGAAGTCGCACTGCAGCCATTTTGGAACTGGGCAGAGCAGCATCAAAAGTCGCTTCTGAGCATGCTCCGCCCAGTTCCAAAATGGCCGCCGCACCAGAATAAACTGGGAAATAACAAAAAAAATCCATTTTTTCAGCTAGGAATACGGGAGACTTGGCAGCTATGAGTCACCGCAGGGCCTGCAGTGCACCTGAGCCACATGTCTTGAGTGCCTGCAGGCTCCACACTGTCCGCCTGCTGCCTCCCCCCCAGCTGAAGGGCGGCTGAGGCCCTGTGGCACGCCCTGTCCCTATGTGTGCCATGTGTCCCGTCCCTATAGGTGCCATGGGTCCAGTCCCTATGAGTGGTTTGCCCTGCCTCTGGACACGCTGCCCCAGCTGCCCAAGAGGCTTCCTCCGCTGCTGGTCGTGTGTTGGCACTGTCATTGGAACTCTCCCCTATAATATATCCAAGAGGCAACTCTATTGTTTTTGGCACCAGTTAAGGATGCTCCTCTTTCAACAAGGCTTCCCAGTTGGAATCTGTACTGAGTTTGGTTTATTTGTGCTCTCTCTCTCTCTTTCTCTCCAATACTTTCTAACATTTCTCTGATGAAAATATGGGTGTCATATTCCATCATCATCATCATCATCATCATCATCATCATCATCATCATCATCATCCTTTTATTATTTATACCCTGCCCATTTGACTGGGTTGCCCCAGCCACTCTGGGTGTGTTCCAACATATATAAAAAACATTATAAAACATTAAACATTAAAAAAAAACCTCCATATACAGGGCTGCCTTCAGACGTCTTCTAAACGTTGCATAGTTACTTTTCCCCTTGGCTGGGGTGGGGTCGCATGACTCCATGCCCTTCAACATTTCTCCGATTAAAATAGGGACGTCCAAAGGAAAAGCAGGACATTCCAGTATCAAATCAGAAACTAGGACGGCTTCTATAAATCTGGGACTGTCCCTGGAAGATAGAAACACTTGGAGGGTATGCTGTCTTATCTAGATTTGCTTTGTTATTTGTTTTAACTGTTTCTGTACACAATTGCATTTATTTATTTATTTTTTTGCACAGTGATGATGATTTGTGCTCTTAATGCTTTCAGGGTGGTCACACGCAGCCCCGGCTTCAATACTGCAAATGTTTAGCTTCCACTCAGTGCATATCCCATAGCTTCCAGCTAAAACTCCACAACTTTTTATACTGCCAATGTCCTAGTTTGTTCTTGTCCTGCTTTTGTTGCATTAGAGCCCCTCCGGGCAGCGATAATCTGGTAGCACTGGGAAAACATCGCAGAGCAAACTGAAGCAGAATCAATCTACCATTAGCACGCTTATAATGGTGCTAAGAGCATGTCACAGAATGCACCTGCAATAAAACACCAGCCTGGAGAGGTCTATGTGGAGAAGTTCCCCTTTTCAAAAAGGGGGAAAGAGAGGACCCAAACAATTACCGCCCAGTCAGCCTGACATCAATACCAGGAAAGATTCTAGAGCAGATCATTAGTGAGCACCTAGAAAGGAACGCTGTGATCACTAAAAGTCAGCATGGGTTTCTGAAAAATAGGTCATGTCAGACTAATCTGATCTCATTTTTTGATAGAATTACAAGCCTGGTAGATGAAGGGAATGCTGTGGATATAGCCTATCTTGACTTCAGCAAGGCCTTTGACAAGTTGCCCCATGATATTCTTGTAAAGAAGCTGGTAAAATGCGGGCTAGACAATGCTACCATTCAGTAGATTTGTAACTGGCTGACTGACCGAACCCAAAGGGTGCTCATCAATGGCTCCTCCTCATCCTGGAGAGAAATGACTAGTGGGGTGCCACAGGGTTCTGTCTTGGGCCCAGTCTTATTCAACATCTTTATCAATGACTGGGATGATGGGCTTGAGGGTATCCTGAGCAAGTTTGCAGATGACACTAAATTGGGAGGGGTGGCTAATACCCCAGAGGACAGGATCACACTTCAAAATGACCTTAACAGATTAGATAACTGGGCCAAAGCAAACAAGATGAATTTTAACAGGGAGAAATGTAAAGTACTACACTTGGGCAAAAAAAAATGAAAGGCACAAATACAGGATGGGTGACACCTGGCTTGAGAGCAGTACATGTGAAAAGGATCTAGGAGTCTTGGTAGACCACAAACTTGACATGAGTCAACAGTGTGATGCAGCAGCTAAAAAAGCCAATGCAATTCTGGGCTGCATCAATAGGAGTATAGCATCTAGATCAAGGGAAGTAATAGTACCACTGTATTCTGCTCTGGTCAGACCTTACCTGGAATACTGTGTCCAGTTCTGGGCACCACAGTTCAAGAAGAATACTGACAAGCTGGAACGTGTCCAGAGGAGGGCAACCAAAATGGTCAAAGGCCTGGAAACAATGCCTTATGAGGAATGGCTTAGGGAGCTGGATATGTTTAACCTGGAGAAGAGAAGGTTAAGGAGTGATATGATAGCCATGTTCAAATATATAAAAGGATGTCATATAGAAGAGGGTGAAAGGTTGTTTTCTGCTGCTCCAGGGAAGCGGACACGGAGCAATGGATTCAAGCTACAAGAAAGAAGATTCCACCTAAACATTAGGAAGAACTTCTTGACAGTAAGAGTTGTTCGACAGTGGAACTTGCTGCCAAGGAGTGTGGTGGAGGTCTTTAAGCGGAGGCTTGACAGCCATCTGTCGGGAATGCTTTGATGGTGTTTCCTGCTTGGCAGGGGGTTGGACTGGATGGCCCTTGTGGTCTCTTCCAACTCTATGATTCTATGTGCAATTGCATTTATAAATTGCTTTAACTGCTTTTATACCTGTAACTGTTTTATGTCTTTTTATCTCATTTGGGATGCCCCACGGGACACGATTCATAGATTTAATAATAATAATATTTCAAGGAAAATACAAATCAGGCACTAGAAAGAAAACGCATTTCTAAGCTCATTATCAGTAGCAGACATACGAGTTGGGTGTTCCCCATTTGCTGCCATTGTAGTGCTTTCCTTTTTTCCAAACACGCTTTTAAATTGCTTCAAATCATGGCCCATTTCTGATCCCAGCAATCTCATGTGCAGTGAGGATGAATGACACATAATTGGGTCCTAGCGACACCTAAATACCATTGCCTTTGGTTGTGAAATGATACTTGGCAAATTGAGAAGACTGACAAGAGGAATCAGGCGTGACGCAGGCCCAGTCCCAAGCATTTCCCCCATGGTATCAAAAGACTCAATTAAACCTTTAGTCATAGCCAATCCACAGCACTCATTTGAATTTCTGCATTCCACAGGGAATTGCAATTAATATACAAATATCTCAGGAAGAGGAAAGAGATCTGATTAGAACACTTAGTTCCTGTCTGCATGGTATATGAATCCAGCTGGAGGAAACGCGGAGAAAACAACTTCATCATCAGGAAAAAGTTTGTTAACAGTGGCTATGTGCTTTTAATTACTGAGCTGTTTCACCAGTGTTTTTGTAATATCTTGGTTCGACACAAGGTTTTAACTAAGGTGAAGATTTAAGGTAAGTAATACAGTCGTATCTTGGATCCCGAAAGCCTTGCGACTTGAACGTTTTGGCTCCTGAACGGAAGTGAATGTTCTGATTTGCGAATGTTCAATTTGGAACATTCTTTGGAAGCCGAACATGTGAAGTGGCTTCCGCAGCTTCCAATTGAGTGCAGGAAGCTCCTGCAGCCAATCGGAAGCCGTGCCTTAGTTGTCGAATGTTTTCGGAAGTCAAACAGACTTCCGGAACAGATTCCGTTCAACAACCAAGGTACGGCTGTATGTGATAGTACTAGTGGAATTGGTAATATATATTATGCATATGATGATTACGTCAAAGTTGGTCAGAAATGATATGAAAACTTCTTTTTGCATGACAGACTTTCACAAGATACTGGGAAGCGTTAAAAGCTAGACAAATGCTGTCACTGATTGGCATGGAGTTTAGATGGGATGCTCTGCAGGGCTGGCCCTACCATTAGGCAGAGTGAAGGAACCACCTCAGGTGGTAAATGCTGGAGGGAGGGGATATTCCTTCTGCTGGAAGGCAGAGCCGAATGAGCTATGTAGTCAGTCCTACACCCCCATACCTAGCCTGCAGCCCTCAGATGCAGTGGAAGACCCTATCTGGTGGCTGCCACCTCTGCCATTTGACAACCAATCTAATCAGCTTCTGTATGTGAAAAGGGGAGAACATGGCTTCGTCCTTCGCCTCAGGCAGCAAAATGGCTTGGGCTGGCCCTAAACAAGACCTTTCCCATATAATCTTATTTTTAAAAAACGAGTCAGGCTGAAATTCTGTACCCATACATATTGCCATTATTATTTTGTCATGTTGGGACCCAGGTGGTGCTGTGGTTAAACCACTGAGCCTAGGGCTTGCTGATCAGAAGGTCGTTAGTTCGAATCCCTGCGACGGAGTGAACTCCCGTTGCTCGGTCCCAGCTCCTGCCAACCTAGCAGTTCGAAAGCATGTCAAAATGCAAGTAGATAAATAGGAGCCGCTACAGTGGGAAGGTAAACAGCATTTCCATGTGCTGCTCTGGTTTGCCAGAAGCGGCTTTGTCATGCTGGCCACATGACCTGGAAGCTATACGCCGGCTCCCTCGGCCAATAATGCGAGATGAGCGCGCAACCCCAGAGTCGGTCACGACTGGACCTAATGGTCAGGGGTCCCTTTACCTTACTATTTTGTCATACTGTGCTCTTGTGCACTGCTAGCTGTAGCACAGTGAAGTTATGTGAAATCGTTATGGCAGAGAGTCCTGTTCTGGGAACAATTTCTCCTAGATGGTGCCCAGTGGTGCCCATTGGAACTGAAGAAGCATAAAGCACAAGGCCAGCAGTAGATGGATCTAGAGCAAAAGGCAGGCACAACCACAGCCAATGCTAGGCAGAGCCAATTAAATTCCAAGTTTGTCCCCATTCTTCTCCCTGTGGAGTTCTACAAGGACAATGCTAAGAGTAACTAGGTGGGAGGTGACAGGCCATGCCCCCACCCCAGACAGAAAGCAGACTCATGGGGGGCTAGGTGAGGGCAAACAGGGGTTGGTGGAACAGTGTCCCATTTGGACTAGCATCCACTGTTTCGACTGGGCTAGCTCTACTGGCACAGGACCTCCCATCGTAAACAACCTTGTTGAATCCATGGGACTGCTGTTTCCAACAGGGTGTGAATCGCACCCACAATAACACTGGCAATAATTTTGATAATGGGGAATCACAAATGACAGGAGGCATGGCAGATGGACTTGACAAGTATAGAATGCTGCTTTTGCTAAGCTGGCATGAGCAAGTCAGCCACAGCTATGCCTGTGTATAGATTTGGGGTGTTAAAGAGGTACAGATTGCGAGCAAGAGATACGGGCATGCAGATCGAAAAGCTCCGCGAGCTATTCTAAGTTCTGTCATCGGCTTTGTTTGTGGATATTTTTAATGAGTTTTCTGGGCAACAGAAATTCACACAGGAGTCAAATAAACACAGGGCTTTTTTCCTACCTTGAAGGGCTATGCTTTTTCTTTTAGTGCTCTCTCTCTCTCTCTCTCTCTCTCTCTCTCTCTCTCTCTCTCTCTCTCTCTCTGGCATGGATGATCAAAATTCTAACACTTCATCTTTATAAACAGGCTGGCAGAAATTGTGGAGCTGATAAGAGTTACAGCTTGCTTCCATTTTCAGCAGGGTAGAATATATGAGGCACAAGTCTCACTATATACTATTTTACATGTTTTTTCAGTAACTCCAGTTGAGAGTGGTAAATGGAGCTACAGGACAATTTTTTAATTTATTTTGACTGCGTCAGACCAACACGGCTACCTACCTGAATCTAGAATCATGGAAGGTATCACATTGCGCTGCATGAAATGGAAGTCCATCAACCTCACTGTTATGTATTGAAGTCACTGTATATAGCTTTCCCTCAGGTCCAAGGCAGTTGTTTTAGGAGGGAACTTTAGGAGGGAATTTTGAAGGATGTTTTGTTACATTGTTTGAGCCCAGCCTCTATAAAAGCAGGTTGGCTCAGCACTTCAGTTTGATCCGGTGGGAAGGTAAATGGCATTTTTTGTGTGCTCTGGTTTCCATCACGGAGTCACTTTGCTCCAGAAGCGGTTTAGTCATGCTGGCCACATGACCTGGAAAGCTGTCTGTGGACAAATGGCGACTCCCTCAGCCTGAAAAGTGAGATGAGTGCCGCACCCCATAGTTGCCTTTGACTGGACGTAACCATCAAGGGGTCCTTTACCTTTACCTTTTACATTCCCAAATACTGCATACCATTGGGGAGGGGGATGGGAACCAGCATTGAGTGTCCAGGGCTGTAGGTAAGTCTAGCTAAGTCAGTGTACATCCCTGAGCTGGTGTTCAACATATTTAGTTCTTTTAATGGCGTCAGTCACCTGTTTAGAGGTTGGGTGTTGATGAAGCTAGAATTCATTCCTTTGTAACCTGCTGAAATAACCAGTGGTCTCAGAACATGTGCCTGGCAGGTGGCGGCTCAGGCTTCCTTCCAAATAGCAGTATGACGTCAACGTGTGGATATTTTTAGCTGAGGAATCTAGATGCCCTGGTTACATGGTCCCTTACCTATTAATCACACTCACACATCTCTTCCAACAGGATTAATCAGAAGCATTGCAAATGGTGCTGCGTTCCCCAAACCCTCAATTTAGACATGGCTCACAGAATGTAACATCTCTTACGAGTTCCTGTACAGTCACCCGTTTTGATCTTTGAAACTTCGTTATTGTTTTTCGGATGCCTCTCGTTGCAGCCGTGTCTTCGAAACTCTTTCTTCAACCATGAATTTAATCAATGAATGGGGGACGGATCAATGAATTAGCCTTCTTGTCAATATGATTCTATACTGCTAATATTTAAGGGCAATTTCATAGCATCCAGTTGCACTTACTCTGATATGGAAGGAATCCGTTTTGCAGCCCCTCTCCAGGCCAGTTTTTCCTTAGTTTCAGGAAGGGATCAAGCCGGCATCACATGAAACTATGGTCTGTGGCCTAGTCATGTGCACGAGGGTTTCTAATGTAGCCACCGTGAGTTGTGGAGGAGCTGTGCTGCAGAGACTGGCAAAAGACAGTGGTGGCTAGTAGCTATTAGGATGGTGGGAGATAGGGTGGAAAGCAAGGAGGTCAACATTAGGTGGCGTCAGAGGCAATGATAGTCAGAGCCAACTAAGTTGAGCTTGGTCCCCATCCTCTTTCCTGACGGGTTCCACAGGCAGACCACAGCCTGGACTGGATGTGATTAAGAAGGCAAATGGGCTTATAGGAAAGAGGACTGAGGTTGGTGGGGCCCCACTGTGGAAGGACGTGTGGATCCAGAATTGGCCTCCACAGTCACTCACAGACTCACTGTTAAGATCTTGTTCATGGAAGACAATCTTACTCAGCTACAAGGGATCGCCAAAAGAAGCAGCAGCAGCAGCAGCAGCCCCATTTGCCCGGACGGACCTGCCTCTACTGATGAAAAGGATGCTGTAGAATGGGATGTAAAATATGGAATCTGCTTTAAGGTAATGGTAAAGGACCCCTGGATGGTTAAGTCCAGTCAAATTCACCTATGGAGTGCAGCACTCATCTCTGCTTTCAGGCCGAGGGAGCCAGCGTTTTTCCACAGACAGCTTTTCCTGGTCATGTGGTCTGCATAACTAAACCGCTTCTGGTTTAAACAGAATGAGGAGACAATCTCAGGTGGTGGAATTCTGGGCTGCACCATTTCAGATTGCCATTGGGAAGTTTTGTGTAATTTTGAGTGGAGGGGTGATGCCAGGCGTATCAGGAAGTACGTTTAGTGTGATGCTTCTCTCTGACATGCTAATCTAGTAAAAGCATAGGAACGCACACACACCCCTTTCTCTCACTTATTAACATTTTCTCCTCCATTCTTATTACTCCAAACTCTTGGGCGGTGTTGGGTAGTTCTATTTATCCTGCTATGAAGTAATTTCCTTGCAGTCCGAACCACTTGGAGTGACCTAGGAGAAGGCTCTTTTGAGCACTGCATGAAGATGCCAAAACAAGTATGCCAGACTCTTCTTATGACTCATGTGAACGTGAGACTGCCGCAGAACTAGTCATATACACCCTCCTCTTCGCACCCAACAAGTGATCTGAGGCATGGAAGAGAAGGACGGAAGGAAGGAGGCGCCGAGAAAAGCGCTTCCTTCCCCGTCTCTGGTCCTCCGTCCGCTTCCTCTGCGCTGGGGGCCCCTCCGGAGTCTTACCGAGCGGCGGAGCTGGGGGTCCTTCCCTCCGCAGGCCGGCGCGGAGCAGGAGCCGCCAAAGGAGCAGGAGCCATGGAGCGAGCAGGCAGGCAAGCAAGGCAGGTAGCCAGGCCTGCGCTGGAGGAAGAGGGAAGCAAGAGAGGCACGGAGGATCCGGCCAGGGCCGGTGCTAGGATTTTTTGCGCCCTAGGCGAGATCACCTTCTGGTGCCCCCCGGGCGTCTGCCTCCTCCCTGCGGGTCTGGCCCAGCCTTCACCCCCTTCCCTTCCCAGGGCCCCTCCCGCTTACCTGCGACGTTGCTCTGGCCACCCTTGGGCTTCAGCCATGGACCCCTGGGCGCAACAGCAGCTGCTCTCACCTGCCCGAGAAGTAGAGCGTAACGGCGGCGCCTGGAGCTGAAGGCCCGGCTCTCGCCCCACATGTCTTCCACACGCTGCTGCCTCAGCGCTCCGGGCACGCCTGGGCTGCACCGGCATCGCTGCTGCCACCCACCCTGGACGTGGGTAGGTGGCGTTGGGGTGCAGCGGCTGCGCGCCAGAGCGAGTCCTGCGAAGCCAGCAGCGCTCCCCGTCATGCCAGCGCCCCTCCATTTTGGCGCCCTAGGCAACTGCCTACTTCGCCTTAATGGACGCACCGGATGCTGCTGCCGTTCACCTCCATGATTCCTTAGCTTTGAAATCTTATGCCTGCTTTTAAAAATTGCCTTTCTGTCCACCCTCAACAGTTCTCCAGTTTCTATCTTCTCCACCAATTATTTTAACATCTCCTAACATTCTGTGCACGGATCAGTTGACCTTGGTGTGTGTGTGACACACCACTGACACATATCAAGGCTCTCTTTTCCCAATTTTGGGCATTCCAAATTTTGAGCAGTAGGGTTGGTTGGGTAGGGAATGGCTGTTTCTTTGTTGGTGTTGCCAACTTTTTCTTGTCTGTGCTTTATTTGCTTTTGTAGTGTAGATGTTTTTGCCTCTCTGTTTTTTTGAGTGTGTGCAGGATTGGAGCATTGCTTACTTTTCTTCTGTGAGATGGGCATTTTGTGGTGGCCACACCTGATTTCCAAACATTTCCCTGGGCCCCAAAAGCCCTGCTACAGGGCATGGTCAAAGAAGGAACACAATGCAGCAATGTTCACATGAAGCTAAGGAACCCTGGGTCTGATTATTGTCAAGATGGAGCACTGGAACCCTTGTCTAAGCCCCACTGTGCTTCGTGATAGACAAAGGATGGAATATAAATGTTATGGAATGAATGAATGAGCAGTTGAATTAAAGAACACTTTTGTGCACCAGTGTAGCAGTATTAGTAAGAGATAGTGATGGAAAGTCATGCTATGAATGGGAATTATGAAATACACTTCCCTAACTTGGTGTTCTGATGGTGGCCTAACATGCACATATGATTTTGGATTAATGGAAGGAACACCTCTGTTGCTTGACTTGCCCATATATGGCTTGCTGTTCCATCCCTTTGGCTTAACCCCGAGATTTCCTTATTTGTTATGAAAATGTAGTAAAACTCTTATTTGCAGGCTGGGGGAGAGTAAAGTCTGGCAGACGTTTTAAAGGGGATATGAGAATCTAAAAAATCGATGGATAAACACTGCTAAAACCCCTCTCACTTTATGCTGAACATGGCATGTTAGGTATAAAAAGAGATTAGAGGGAATCTTTGTCTTTCATCCATGAATTCAATTAAAAATAACAAACAGGAAGATCAGGTTTCTATCAGAGGTTGAGTCCAAGATTAACACCAGTATCTTTTATATTTTCAAGCCTTTTTTTATCGGAAACATAATAAAATACATATTTTAATAGAGCAGCTCATTAGTGCTTCTGGCTAAAGTAATGAAAAAAGATATTTTCTCTTTGGTGTGCAATGCCAAAGTGCAAGGGAGCTGTGAAGAAATACAATATAAAACAAGTATTTGAACCGAGATGGGAAGCAGAGAAACAAGCATTTTGTATGAATGGTGCTTTAATCTTTCCAACAAGCTCTTATAAGCTTCAGGGGGAAAAAACCATCCTCTACTCAGATATGCATTTTGGAAAAGCAAATGGAAAAGCATTCAGATAAAGAACAAACTACTTGTGTTGCATTAAAAAAATCTGCTATTTCCTGAAAATGTGCTGACTATGGCCAAAAGCTACAAGTTTCTGCCCTGGTCTTTAAAGTGCATAGAGTGGGCTATGGCTTAAGGTTACCATATTTTTTTCAATGAATCTGGGGACACTTTTCAACTTCAGTGGATTTTGTCAGGGGACTGATTTGTAAATCCGGGGACAGACCCTGGGGAACGGGGACGTCTGGTAACCTTAGGATATGCCAAGAAAAGGAAAAGCCAAATAGGACATCACCAAAAATAGAAAGGTTGTGGCAACTCAGAGGCCTTGTGGTTTGGCCACACCCTCCCACCACTCTCACCTTGGGAGCTCACAGAAGGGCTTGTGTTGTTGTTGTTTAGTCGTTTAGTCGTGTCCGACTCTTCGTGACCCCATGGACCAGAGCACGCCAGGCACTCCTGTCTTCCACTGCCTCCCACAGTTTGGTCAGACTCATGTCTGTAGCTTCGAGAACACTGTCCAACCATCTCATCCTCTGTTGTCCCCTTCTCCTTGTGCCCTCCATCATTCCCAACATCAGGGTCTTTTCCAGGGAGTCTTCTCTTCTCATGAGGTGGCCAAAGTATTGGAGCCTCAGCTTCAGGATCTGTCCTTCCAGTGAGCACTCAGGGCTGATTTCCTTCAGAATGGATAGGTTTGATCTTCTTGAAGTCCATGGGACTCTCAAGAGTCTCCTCCAGCACCATAATTCAAAAGCACCAATTCTTCGGCGATCAGCCTTCTTGATGGTCCAGCTCTCACTTCCATACATTACTACTGGGGAAACCATAGCTGTAACTATACGGACCTTTGTCCACTATGACCTGTCCATCTTGGCATGGCATAGCATGGCATGGCATAGCTCATAGCTTCTCTGAGTTGTTCAAGCCCCGTCGCCATGACAAGGCAGTGATCCATGAAAGGGGGAAGGGGTTGTACATGTTTGCATATACAGAACCTCCACACTAGGGGAATGTAGGCCCAAGCAGGATTCCTTATGAAGAGGCTCTAGACGGATACATTGGTATGTGCAGCATAGCTGCCAAGTACCCCGTTTTCCCCGGGAAACCCCCTCAGCCTGAAAGCGAGATGAGCGCTGCAACCCCATAGTTGCCTTTGACTGGACTTAACTGTCTAGGGGTCCTTTACCTTTACCTTTACCCTATAGGAACAAATGAAGAAGGAGGAAGTTGAAACGTTTTTTTATTTTAAAATAATGGCTCTTGTTTTATTAGTCACCGTAGTTATATGCAGTTTCTACAAATCTCTACAATATTCCCTTGAGCACACTGATAGCTTCTTGTTTTTTAATGGCCCCATTTTGGCTCAATTTCTGTCGACGCTGCCTGAATTTGCTATAAGAGGGAGCAGTGGGGTGTGTGAGAGAAATCGAGAGTTTGTGTGTATGACTGACTTGTGTGCCCACCCCCCATTAGAATCCAGGAGAGGTCTGAGATGGTCCTTTCTGTTTGAATATTGTCAAATGTTTTGGAATATAATGCTAGGCCAGATCTATTCATGACGAAGCATCACCTTAGCTTATAACCTACCATCTGGGATAGCTTTTTAATTGCTGTATTAGCGGATAGAGTCAGGGGGGTAAAAAATGAAAAACACTCCCCCCTACTTTTCTAGGCCTCAACATTCATTTGTCGGTTAAAAAATAGCAGGGGAATAAAGAATTGGAATTCTTAAACATTCTTATTCTTATTCTTATTCCTATTCTTATTTGTACTCCACCCATCTGACTGGGTTGCACTCTCTACTCTAGAGAAGGCATAGGCAAACTCCGGCCCTCCAGATGTTTGGGACTACAATTCCCATCATCCCTAGCTAACAGGACCAGTGGTCAGGGATGATGGGAATTGTAGTCCAAATCATTTGGAGGGCCAGAGTTTGCCTATGCCGGTTTGCCTATGCCTGCTCTAGAGAGGAAGTGATGCAAAACCCCATCTTGTGGTTCCTCTCCTTCCTCCTGCCACTCCTTCCCTGCCTACAGCTGCTCTTCTCAGCCACTGGCACCATCTTGCTTGCACTGCTGGTTGCCATGGACCTCTTTTGTTTTGAACTCGTGATACACATAAGGTCTAAGCTGTGCCATGAACCAAAACACAAAATATCACCAATGGTGACAGAGGAAGGAAAGAAGGAAGGAAGGAAGGAAGGAAGGAAGGAAGGAAGGAAGGAAGCAAAGAGTCAGGAAAGCCCCATCTACCATCTACCTCCACAGCTACCACTGCATGCTGCTTTTGTTGATGCTATTTGTTTGCTAATTGGTTCTGCGTCTCTTCCCTCTATGTAGATGTGTCTTTTGTGCAACAGACCCAACCTCATGGGGATCCCATTATCTGTTCTCTCTCTCTCTCTCTCTCTCTCTCTCTCTCTCTCTCTCTCTCTCTCTCTCTCTCTCTCTCTCCAGGCAATATGAAGTGGTAGACTTTTGAGTTTTCCTGAAGACACAGGAAAAATTTCTCGCCATCAGCAGTCTTTTGTCTGAAGTGACTCACGTAGACTGTTTTTTGTTCTCTAGCCATTAAATTTAGAAACAATGTCAGGGTGCTAATTTGAAGGCAGGTACAATTTGTATCATATCTCCACCTGTTCTTTAGTAAAAGTTCAAAGTTCCTACGTAATATTTCCTTGGCTTTGGGAAGGCGGATTTAGGGGAGCGTGACTGGTTCGTGCCATATTTCAAAAAGGGAAAATCCGGACGCAAAAGTGTGTGGATTTTCTTCTTCAGTTTTTCACAGAAAAATTGAAATTATATGGAACACTGAAGGAAAAAAAACCCCTCCTTCTATATCTATATCTATATCTATATCTATATCTATATCTATATCTATATCTATATCTATATCTATATCTATATCTATATCTATATCTATATCTATATCAATATCAATATCTATAGCTATAGCTATAGCTATAGCTATATCATCTGTGGAATGCAGCCCAGTCTGATACACGTGTACTATTAAGTAATTTCTACTGAATTCAATTGAATTAATATGCATTAGATCAATGCATATTACAGCACATTCCTGTGTATGTTTATTTGTAAATAAGTCTCATTGTGCTCAGTTAGGCTTATTTTCCCAGTGTTTAAAAGTTTGTTTTAGTTTCTGCTGGAAATCCTCTAGAAAATAAGAAGGGATGAGAAGAGTTAATTTCCACAACCCCATTGAGGTTAAAAATCAGTGATGTCTCAGCTGACAGCATATTGGTAGCACTACTGGTAGGTAAATCATGAATGAAGACTAGTTTCCATTGGTAGCTCCATATTTCAATATATTTGGCAACCGTAGCATTGGCTTATAATAATATAACAGTGCCTGAGAGTTCAGTTTAATAGAACATAGACTTAATGAAGTGGAAAATCTATAAAATGGACAGGAGAGAGTTTGAGGGGATTTAAAATAAACAATGAAACAAAACACAATTTATAGATTTTCTTTGGCCGCATGAGGTTAAAGGCTGTTCTTCAGTGAAACCACTCTTAAGCACAAGTGAAGTGCGACTCAGTTCAAGTTTTTATACCATAAAGTTAACCTGTATTCTATGAGCATAGCCTCTTGGCTAGCCTAAGAGTATATTTATTCAGTGAAAATGAATAAGGTCTTGAGCATGTCTATTGGAACATACATTAAAAGCTGATCTGGTTGAAATATGGCTTCCCCAGTGTCACATTCCCTCTGGGCTTCTTTCCATAACACTGTAGTAAATATTCTGCCAGTATTTTCAACAGTTCCCCGAGGAACAACTCACACAGTGCTCTGCTGTGCTGAGGAAGCTGCCTCCTACTTGACAAGGAGGAGGAGAGAAAAACAACCACCACCCTGACATTGAGGATGATTTGGTGGGTGGATCAAAAACCCAATGTACATGGAACAAAGAAAGCATCTCTGAGCATTGGAAATGCATAAACATATGAAAAGAACATTCCAAACCCCATCCTTGGGCTGTGATGGCATAAAATAATATAAAAAGGAGAAGGATCCCTGGATACCAAGATCCAAGTTTGGGGCAAGTACTCTTTGGTGAGAGAACCCCAGCAGAGATTCAAGGTCACATAATATGCAGCAAAGTAATGTGTGGAAATATAGGTTGTAAAACCTTTAACATGTGTCTCTCTGAGTGATTTCTAAATGTCCTCCCCCAGCATAGGAAAACACCACGTGTTTGGTAACTTTAAAAACTGGTTTACTTACAAGCTCTTCAAAGGTCTAGCTCATGTGATTTCCCATACATCAGTCAGAAAAGTTGCACAGGCAGGAAAACTTAGCTTATTTACAGAGTGGTAAAAGTTCCTAGGTTATTGGTATAGGAACTCAAGAGAGGCTTGTAAGAGCCATGTGGTCTCAGCTGGAGCAACCAGCTCAAACCTCTTCACATGCTGATGTTCACATGTAATCTGGGGAAAACCAAAGGCTTGATTCCTAGTTCCTCCCAAGGTGAGGGGAAGTGGACATAGCTAAGCCTGGCAGGACAGCTTACTCTATGGTATTAACCCCTTCATGTGTTAATTAGACTTAAACATGTTGGTTATATGTGGTTATGTCAAAAGCTGGTGGAGGAGTTGAGATGGCTTAGGCGAGGGGTCAGCAACCTTTTTCAGCCGTGGGCCGGTCCACTGTCCCTCAGACTATGTTGGGGACGGACGGACTGTATTTTGAAAAAAATAATGAACGAATCCCTATGCCCCACAAATAACCCAGAGATGCATTTTAAATAAAAGCACACATCCTACTCATGTAAAAACATGTTGATTCCCGGACCGTCCATGGGCTGGATTAAGAAGGCGATTGGGCCACATCCGGCCCCCGGGCTTCAGGTTGCCTACCCCTGGCTTAGGCAGAGATGTCCTCCATTCAGCTCTCCCAATTAAGTCAGCCTCCTATCAGATGCTGCTGGCCTATTGGCATGTATTTCAGCCTTTCTTGGGTGGGCAGGAGTGTCATTGGTGGTCTGCCAGTGTCTCCTCAAAAAGTCTCTGGTGGGTTGGAAAGAGAACTCACAAGAATATGTGGGGTGGAGGATGCTGGAAGTAGAGGCACAGTACCCCAAATTAGGAAGTAGGAACTTCTGCTCATTGATCTTAGAAACCATTTCCAGCAATTCCCCTTTTATCCATCAGCTTCCCCTTCCCAAATTGTTGGGAAGCCATGACCTTCCTTCCATTCACAGCTTTCAGAGTCAACGCCAGTGCTTCTGATTAAATATGTTGATGATTGCTGATGGGGTTCCTTCGGTTGGCTTAAAAACCAACAACAAACAAAACTGTTAATTACTGCCCCCATGTCTCTTTTATCCCATAGTTGCTCTCCAGGTTGATGAGTGCTTAACTATGTTCCTAATGACTCTTGGAATTGAGGACTGTTCCTGCCTCTTGTACAAAGAGCATAAGGAGTGCCAGGGGTCCATTGAGTCCAGCATCCTGTTCTCACACTGGCCAAAATTTGTGTTACATGTGGAAGGTCCAAAGTTCAGTCCAGGTTGGGCTGGGAAAATACCCCTGTCTGAAACCTTGGAAAGCAACTGCCAGCCAGTGTAGAAAAATACTGAGCTAAATAAGCCAATGGCCTGACTCTGCATGAGGCGGTGTCGTGTGTTCCTATGTTTTGCTAACTGCCAAGCAACGGATTGCTTCCCTTTGCTCCCGCTGAGAACTGCAACCGGAGACCAGAATGCAATTGGAGAAACTCTCTGCAGTTCCTTTCAGTTTGCCAAGGAGGCAGTTTCGAGTGGAAGAAGAAGAAGAAGAAGAGGAGGAGGAGGAGGAGGAGGAGGAAGAAAGCTTGACCCTCTCTTAATTCCAACCTTTCATGGATGCTTTTCATTTACAATATGCCTTGGAAAGATAAATTGCAGTTAAATCCCATGTAATTTGGCCCTTGCAGCCACCGTTTCACACATAAGAAAGCAACATGGGTTTGCCACTCTGTATGATTCATATTTTTTTCGCCCTCGAGTAGCTGAATGCATTTCATAATTTTAAAAGTAGGCAAACCAATTCAACTGTACACACCTGTGTGTGTATGTAAAAAGAGGCTCTAACTGCTCCTTCGGCATATCTTTTCTATAGCATGGCGCTGCTATGGTAACATCCTTACCTTTCCCTGCACTGGCTTGCAGAGATTTGGCTACATCATACAATCAGGTGTATGCAGGTGGGAGCAAAAAAACAACAGAGAGATGTGGAAAGCAGCAGCAGCTTGCATGCTGAGGTAAAGAGGCTCCCAGGCCTGGACACTGCTGAGGGTGGAAAAGTGTGATACCTTGATGAGCTTGTGTGGTGAAGTTCACATTTGCTGAAGTGACCTCAGTATGGAGTTGAGAGACACTGAAAAGGAGAATGGGACAATGGGAGGGGAGGGGTTAACCATTCTGTGACCTTTAATTGACCCCTGAACCCCAAACCCCTACTTCCAGGTTTCCAATCCTGGAGCCTGGTTGTAGAAATATAATTTTGAAATGGCCATAAGGTGCATTTGTACTCCCTATTGCTCTCTGATTCTCCCCTGCAAATGCCCTTTATCTCCTATGTACCCTGTGAGGCATGTAACCCAAAGAATGTCCTCTGGCCTGCCTTCAACATTATTCAGTCCCTTTTATTATTTTATATTTATTATTATTATTTCATCATGCCCTGATATAATATGTGCAGTTAAGACAAGCAGCACCTTTAAAGAAACCCCCAATTTGTGGCAACCACGAATCGGATATCCAAACAAACCATCAAAATAAAAAAAATATGTGGCTCCAAACTCTGTGGCTGCTTTTTACAGAGTTTTATTATATACATATGTACAATGCAGAGCTCAAAAAGTCCATGACCGTTCATTCCGAGTCAGAATCTGGAAGTGCCGCTTGGCAGGAGTTCCTCCAACAAAGTAGCCTTGGCACCCTAAATCTCCTCCTCTGCTCCCAGCGCTTTCCCCCTCTGCGCAACTGGGGGGATGGAGGGACCACATTCCCCTCCCTTCCCAAGCTGCTCAGTTGCTTCTCCCCAGAAACCTCCCCTTCTGCAGCATCGCGGTCTGACGCTCCCAACCCCTCCTGTGGCTGCTGGGAGCTGTCAGCATCCCTCACCTGTTGCACCATCCTGCTGGGGCCCTTCCTGTCCGAGAGCTCTGGCACCACCTGGCTGGGCTCTCTGCTGACCCCTGGTGGTGGTCGCCTGACACCTACTGCTCAGTGGGGCTTACTCCCGGGAAAGTGTGTACAACACTGGGAAGGAATGATCTGCACTTGGGTACCTGTCAATCACTGAGTCTAATTCAATCTGGTTTTGACATACAAAGCCTTGAAAGGCTTGGGCCCAGGCTATCTGGAGGAGTGCTGTCCGTATGCTCCTTCAAGAGGCCCATCATTGAGTGAAGTGTGAGGTGCTGGGACTCACAAGAGAGAGCCTTCTTTGCATTGGCACCCCAAAACACCCTCTCCCTTGAGGCGTGTCCAGTGCCAGCATTGTCCATCTTTCAGCACCAGTTCAAAACCTTCCTCTTCTTCCAAGAAATCAGAGCAGAGCATCAGAGTGTAGCAGCTAAAAAGGCAAAGGACTCCTGGACGCTTAAGTCCAGTCAAAGGCGACTATGGGGTTCAGCACTCACCTCGCTTTTCAGGCTGAGGGAGTCAGCGTTTGTTCGCAGACAACATGATTAAACCGCTTCTGGCACACGGAGGACCTTGACGAGTGCCAGAGTACACGGAAACGGCATTTACCTTGTTGCTGCAGCAGTACCTTTTTATCTACTTGTACTGGTATGGTTTCGAAATGCTAGGTTGGCAGAAGCTGGGACAGAGCAACAGGAGCTCAGCCTGCCATGTGGATTCGAACTGCTGACCTTCTGATCAACAAGCCCAAGAGGCTCAGTGGTTTAGACCACAGCGCCACCCGCGTCTCCAACCAGTCCTGCATAGTCCTACCGTGACAGATGCACCGAGCGACAGTTTCGGTGGGAGAGAATGGTCAGTTCTGCTTTATGCTCTTCTAGGTTTGTTACGAGGTTATGTTTGTGTCTGCAGCTCTAAAAAATATTGTGACCACCTTGTGTCCATTGTGGCGGGTGTGGAGGACTCCCTGGTCCTGAATGGGGTAACTGTGCCCCTGAAAGATCAGGTGCGCAGCCTGGGAGTCATTTTAGACTCACAGCTGTCCATGGAGGCACAGGTCAACTCTGTGTCCAGGACAGCTGTTTATCAGCTCCATCTGGTACGCAGGCTGAGTCCCTACCTGCCCACTGACTGTCTCTCCAGAGTGGTGCATGCTCTAGTTATCTCTCGCTTGGACTACTGCAATGCGCTCTACGTGGGGTGACCTTTGAAGGTGACCCGGAAACTACAACTAATCCAGAATGCGGCAGCTAGACTGGTGACTGGGAGCGGCCACCGAGACCACATAACACCGGTCCTGAAAGACCTACATTGGCTCCCAGTACGTTTCTGAGCACAATTCAAAGTGTTGGTGTTGACCTTTAAAGCCCTAAACGGCCTCGGTCCGGTATACCTGAAGGAGCGTCTCCACCCCCATTGTTCTGCCCGGACACTGAGGTCCAGCTCCGAGGGCCTTCTGGCGGTTCCCTCGCTACGAGAAGCCAAGTTACAGGGAACCAGGCAGAGGGCCTTCTCGGTAGTGGCACCCACCTTGTGGAATGCCCTCCCACTAGAGGTCAAAGAGAACAACAATTACCAGACTTTTAGAAGGCATCTCAAGGCAGCCCTGTTTAGGGAAGCTTTTTTTTTTAAAAATTTAATATACTTTATTAAGATTTAAAATTAAAATACAATCCACACATACTCAAAAATCGCAATCATACCAAACAAAATCAATTATACAAAGTCATATAAGTCATACCATACAAATCATACGAAACCATAAAGATTGTAATATACAAAATCATATAGATTGTGTAGTGATAAGAGGGGGAGAAAAAGAAAAAGAAAAAAGAGGGGGGATAAGGGCAGGGAGTGAAGTAGGAAGAAGAGAAGAGAAGAAAGGAGGAAAGAACAGAGGTAGAGAAAAGAAAGGCAGATAAAAGGGAATTAGGGGAGAAAAAGAAGAGAGAGAGAGAAAGAAGAAACATACATTTATTTCAACAATCTCATCCAAAAACAATCAATAAGAATATCATCTAAATTCCTTAATAATCTCAATCTAATACCCTTATTTCTCCCACTGAAGACTTCCACTTACCCCTATTCTCAGATTTCTCTAGATATTATTTCCTATTACTGCATTCCCCAATAAAAATAATTCAGTACGCGTGTCCAATATCATTTTCTTAACATATCACGTCAATAACGTTTAAATTATAAAGTAAAATAAAATAAGATAATAAATCTCTCCTTCCCCTCAACACCATATGTTTTGTTTTCCTTTAACTCAATACGGGGTACTAGAAGTAGACCCAAGACTTTATCATTGGGCACTGTCCCCTCATGTATTCCCCAAACTTATCCCAGTTTTGTTGAAATTTTTTTTTTGAATATCCTCTAATTAAATTAGTCAAATTGTCTAAATCCAAATAACTTAATAATTTCTCCTGCCATTCCGTTATGCTGGGTGTTTCTTTCTGCTTCCAATAGGATGCGATCAGAGTTCTCGCCGCTGCTGTTGCGTATAAGAACAATGTCTCATCCTGTGGTTTGATTGTGCTATCTGTAATCCCCAGCAGAAAGGATTCAGGACTTTTCTTTATGTTATATCTAAATATTTTTTTCATTTCTTCAAAGACTTGATTCCAGAATTTTTTAATTCCTTCACAGTGCCACCATGCATGTATGTACGTCCCCGTTTCCCCCCTGCATTTCCAACATAGATTATCTCTGGTCTTGTACATCTTGTGGATTTTAACAGGGGTTAAGTGCCACCTATAGAACATTTTGACCATGTTCTCTCTGACTCCCTCTGAGGCTGTAAATTTCCACGTTGTTTTCCATAAGCGTTCCCATTGATCAACTTGTATGTTTTTTCCTATGTCAATGGCCCATTTTGTCATTGTCTCCTTACCCAATTCATCTTTGGTTTCCCATTCTAACAGCACATTATACATCTTTGAAATAATTTTGATTTCTGGTTGTACTAAATTTTTTTCCAATAAAGAAGGTTCTACCAAAAAGCCTAATTTTTGTTTGTGTTCTTTAAATTTACTATGAATTTGGTGATATTGATACCATCCATTTAATTGGTGTTTTATTTCCCTGTAGTCCTTAAGTTTGATTTCTCCTTCTCTGTCCTCTAATAAGTCCCTATAGCTCCCCCGGTTTTCCCCTGAATTTAATTTTTTGACTGTGATTATTTCTATTGGTGATGCCCACCTGGGGGTTTTAGGCTCCAACAATCTTTTATATTTAGTCCAGATTTTTAAAAGAGATCTTTTAATTACATGATTGTTGAAGTCCTTATGTACTCTGACCTTATCTTCCACCAGGTAGGCATGCCATCCAAATTTATTCCCCACCCCTTCCAAATCCAGTAATTTATTATTTTCCAATTTAATCCAATCTTTCAACCACACAAAACCTGCCGCATCATGATAGAGATTGAGATCGGGCAATGCCAGGCCTCCTCTTCCTTTAGTATCAATCAAGAGTTTATACTTTATTCTAGCGGGTTTGTGTTTCCATATAAATTTCATCAGATCTTTCTTCCATTGTTGGAAAATATTGTTTCCTGTACCTAAAATCGGGATCATCTGAAACAAAAAAATCATTTTAGGGAGTATGTTCATTTTTACGGCCGCGATTCTACCAAGCAGTGACAAATTTAATCGTTCCCAATTTTCCAGATCCTTTTTTATTTCTTTCCAAATTCTACAATAATTATCCTTTATTAAATTGTTTGTGTTGTTAGTTATCCAAATCCCAAGATATTTTGCTTTTTCCACCACCTTTAGCCCCACTTTCCCTTCTAATTGAAAAATCTCCTGTTTTGTTAAGTTTTTGGTTAACATATTTGTCTTATTGATATTTAATTTGAAACCCGATAGTTTCCCATAATCATTTATTACTTTCAAAACATGGGGGATGCTTTCTGTCGGTTCCTCAATTGTAATGATGATATCATCTGCGAATGCTTTTGTTTTATAGACATTTTCTCCAATTTTAATTCCTTTGACTTCCTCCTCTTTTCTTAAGTTTTCCAATAAAAACTCAAGACTCAATATAAACAAAAGTGGAGATAGAGGGCAGCCTTGCCTGGTACCTCTTTGGATGTTTATCTCTCCCGAAATTTCATTATTTATTATTAGTTTAGCTGTTTGGGTCTTATAGATTGCCCCTATTCCGTTGTTCATTTTTTCTCCAAATCCGAGGAAGTTCACACATTTTTTCATAAACACCCACGATACTCTGTCGAAGGCCTTTTCGGCGTCCAACAGTAAAAATGCAGCTTTTTTATCGATTTTTACACTGAGATATTCCAATAGATTAATAACATTTCTTAAATTTTCATGCATATATCTTTTTGGTAGAAAGCCCGACTGATCTTTATTTATTACTTTCCCTAATTCCTGTTTCATTCTGTTAGCCAATAGGTTCGCAAATATTTTATAATCATTATTAAGTAAGGAGATCGGTCTAAAATTTTTAATTTGGGTGTTATCTGTTCCTTGCTTAGGTATTACCGCTATATAAGCCTCTTCCCATGTTTTGGGGATTTCACCATAATCAATGATTTTGTTCATCAGTATCCTCATAGGATCTAACAAAAATTTTTCGAACTTTTTATAATAAAGAGCTGAGAGCCCATCTGTCCCCGGTGATTTTCCTATTTTTGCTGTTCGAATTGCCTTTTGTACTTCCAGAGATGAAAAGGGTTCATTCAATACATTTAGTCTTTCTTTGTCTAATTTTTTTAAATTGGAGTCCTGTAAGTATCTTTCTATTTCTCCTTCGTCTACCTCCTCTTCCTTATATAATTTTGTGTAAGATTAAGATTAAGATTAAGATATCTTTATTGTCATTGTCCCCTTGCGGGAACAACGAAATTACTTGGTTGCTACATCCACTCCGATAAAGCATTCCGCATAATCCAAAATTATAAAAACCTAATTAAAAACAGTAATATAATACAAAATAACAAGTAAAATAAGATGACTTCAAAGTCCAGGCTTTCCATTTAAGGCCAAAATCGCTCTAGAGAAGAAACTGTTCCTGAGACGGCTCGTTCTTGCCTGCATAGATCTATATCTCCGTCCCGATGGCAGGAGCTGAAAGAAATGGTGACCAGGGTGCGTTGGATCTCTTGATATATCTAGTGCTTTTTTATGGCACCTGGTGGTGTAAATTTGTTCTAAGGTGGTGAGTGAGCAGCCAATAATGCTCTCTGCTGTTTTAATAATTCTACACAGCCCTGCTCTGTCCTGGGAAGTACAGCTTCCGTACCACACACATAAACCGTACGTGAGCACGCTCTGTATGGCACAGTGATAGAAGGCAAGCAGCAGCTTTGTGGAAGATGGTTTTTCCTTAAAATTCTCAAAAAATACAGTCTCTGCTGCGCCTTCTTCACAAGCCCCCTTGTATTAACACTCCAGGACAGATCCTCCTGTAACTCAATGCCTAGAAATCTAAACGTTGTTACCCTCTCCACACAAATTCCGTCAATCAAAAGTGGCTGGACCTCGTTCTTCTGTCTCCTAAAGTCCACCACCAGCTCCTTTGTTTTCTTTGTGTTTATGAGCAAGTTGTTGACTCTGCACCACTCTGTCAGTCGCTCCACCTCATCTCTATACTCAGTTTCACCCTCCTTATCAGAGATGAGCCCGATCACGGTTGTGTCATCTGCAAATTTGATGACCCTATTTCTAGGGTGGGCAGCGACACAATCATACGTATAAAGAGTATAAAGGAGCGGACTAAGCACGCATCCTTGTGGTGTTCCTGTGTTAGTCCTAAGCATGTTAGACATATAAGGGCCCAACCGGACCCTCTGGGAGCGATCTGAGAGAAAGTCCAGTATCCACCCACAGAGTGATAGCGGGAGCCCCAGATTTCCCAATTTAGTTATCAGACGTCGCGGTAGAATGGTATTGAATGCCGAGCTGAAATCTACAAAAAGCAGTCTGGCGTAGCTCCCCCGCTGCTCCAAATGTGCAAGAACAGCTTGGAGGGCAATCGCCACGGCATCCTCTGTTGATCTTTTCATTTTGTAGGCAAATTGGAATGTGTCCAATCCCTCTGGTAGGCAGGCAATGACATAATTTCGTACCAGCTTTTCAAAGCACTTCATAATTATGGGTGTAAGTGCTACTGGACGAAAGTCATTCGGATTTTCCGGATTGGATTTTTTTGGTACTGGAACAATAATAGAGGACTTCAGGCAAGATGGGACAGTAGCCTGGGCTAGGGATCGATTTAAAATCCCAGTGAAGACTCCTGCTAGTTGGTCTGCGCAGTCTCTCAAGACTCTTCCAGCTACTCCATCTGGCCCTGTAGCCTTCCTTGAGTTGATTCTCTTCAGCACCTTCCTCATCTCTCCTTCCTCCACTTTGAATACCACATTCCTTTGCACCGATGATGGCGACGGTGGTGATGGTGGCCTAGACTCCACAGGTGTTGCTGCAGATGTTGCTTCAAAGCGGGCAAAAAAGACATTCAACTCCTCTGCGAGGGATGCCCCTCCCTCGTCCACCAAGGAATCTTTGGATTTTTGCCCCGTCAGTTCCTGTACACCTTGCCACACCTGCCTGGTGTTATTACTCTGTAGGTGATCCCCCAGCCGCTGTCTGTACGCCTCTTTGGCCACCCGGATACCTCTCTTTAAATCTGCTCTGGCTGAGCTGTAGAATTGGACAAAAGAATCCCTGATTTCCTTGGGTTCTGTTATAACCTTCCCTTCCTGTGTTAATTTGTCTATCACTCTTTCTTTCTGTTTTTTCTTCAATTGCCATGCTAAATATCGGCCTGCCTTATTTGAGAATTCAAAACTTCTTTGTTTTAAAAATCTTATTTTATTCTCAATTTCCTTATCTAATAATTTAGAAATTTGGTCTTTCAATAGTTTTATAGCTCTATTTATTTCCTCCTTCTTTTGTATCTTGGCCTTCCCTAATTCTGCTTCCTTCTTTGCTATTTCTTTTAGCAAGGTGTCTAGTTTTTTCTCTTTTTCTTTTCTTTTCCAGCTACCTTGGCTGACAAAGAAACCCCTGATCACCGCCTTTCCTGCATCCCACACTACATTTACTGATGTCCCTCGATTTAAGTTTTCCTCAAAGTACTCTTTTAACACCTTTTCCGCCTTTTTTATTATATCTTCATCTTCTAATAAGGATTCATTTAATCTCCACCGTCTGGTTATCCGGTCGTTCCCTTTTAATTCCATTAAAATTGGGTTATGGTCCGACAAACATTTAGGCAGAATTTCGATTTTTTTACATCTCATTGCTAGTTCTCTAGAAATCCAGATTAAATCAATTCTACTTTCAGTGTCGTTTGGGTGGGAATAGTATGTATATTGTTTCTCAAGGGGGTGTTTATATCTCCACATGTCTCGTAAATCCAATTTTTCAATCATGTTAAAAAAAGTTTGGGGTAACTTCCCTTCTTTTTTCCCTACGCCTTTACTCAGTTTATCCATCTCTGGGGAGACCACCCCATTGAAATCTCCAAGTAGAATGATTTTTTGGTCTATAAAATCCAATAGTATTTCTTCTAATTTTTGATAGAATTCTGTTTTATTTTCATTAGGTGCGTAGAGTCCCACCACTATTATCTTTTCTGCTTTCCCTTGGATTTTCACCATGATAATTCTTCCTTCAGTATCTTTATAAATTTGTTCCGGGTTCAATTTCGCGTTCACATATAATACGACCCCTCTTTTTTTAACTACATCCGAAGATATAAACTCCTCCCCCAGATTTTTCTTCACTAGTAGTCTGCGGTGTCTTTTGGTGATATGTGTTTCTTGTAAACAAGTTACGTCAGGTTTCCTTTTGCCCAGTAAATGTTCAACTCTATTCCTTTTCGTCTTATTATTAAGGCCATTGACATTCCATGTAATAAATCTTAAATCCATTTTTGAGCTGATAAAATCTTTATTCTATCTTTATTAAATATCCTCGTTTGGGAGTAAGAGAGAATTTTAAATTGACGGGCAAAACAACGAAGAGCGAGAGAGAGAGAGTTGGCTTACGGGAGCAGATCAGTAAAGAGGAAGAAAAAAAAATTAGAAAGAATAAAAAAAGGAAAAATATCAAAAATGGTCACAAATTTCTGCATACAATTATAGTGATTTCTTACTATACTAGAGTTAGATGTATCTTAAACAGAGTAGGTATCTTCCTTATTTATCATTTATTAAATTTCCTTATTCTTCTTCGCTTTCTGAACTATGTTTATCCCCTTTAGCTTCTTTCTTGTCTCCCGGTTTCCCTCCCCCCCCCCCCAGAAACTTTTCATATTTCCTCCAGAATTTCTCTGCGTCTAGTCCTGTGGTCAACTTTCTTTTGATTTGCTTGTAGGTGAAGGTAATTCCTTCAGGGAATTCCCATTTAAAATAGATGTCATTCTTCTTTAATGCCTCAGTCAGGAAGTTGTATTTTGACCTTTTTTTCAATAGTCTTGGTGGTATCTCTCTCATGATTGCTATTTCTCTATCATCTATTTTCAGTTTTTGGGTTTTCTTACGTATCATAATTTTGTCTCTCAATATCCTTGAATTCAGAAAGACTAAGCAGTCACCTGGCCAATTGTTCGCACGGGCTTGTTTCGATCTCAACCTGAATGCTTTATCCAGGCATATAGAAATGTCCTCCTCCTGCAAGTCCATCCACTGCGCCAGGGCTGTAATGATGACATTCTCTATATTTTCATCTGCTTTTTCCTTCAATCCTCTGAACCTCAGGGTCAAATCATTTTGTTTTAATTCTTGCATCGCAAGAGCATCTAGTAGTGCTTCCTGACTGTCTTTTAATTTTTGTATTTCTTCCCTCATTTTTTCTTGACTTCTCCTATTTTCTCTACCTTCCTCTGCATGCTTTTTAGCCACTTCTTCCTGCTTATTTAACCTTGCTGTTAAGTTCTGGATTTCACTTTCCATTTCTTTATTTTTCTCTTGTAAGTCCATGACATGTTTGTCCAAATTTTCAATCGCTTTGGTATTCTCTTCTGTCTTTTTCCAATTTTCTTCAATTCTATTCCCCATCTTATCCATCTTGTCATTCAATGAGTCCATCTTTTCTGTAAGGTCTGTCTTTAACCCAAGAATCAGTTCCTTTATGTCCAGCGTATCCGAATCCATGTTTGATCCTCTTCTTTGGGTACCAGCCGGCGTAATCGCAAGTTGATTCTTGAGTCTTTTATTCTCTCCCATTCTTACGTAATGTAGGGTATATCCCCAAAGCTTTAAAGTTCAAAGTTGTAAGAGTCCTTTTTCCTCGACTTCAAAGTGGAAAGAAGTTTATTTTCAACCTTAACATTTGGGGGGGAGGCAAGTTCTTACGCTGGTATCATATCTCTACCGCTAAAGTCAAGGGGGAGACTGGATGCAAGTCAGAGAGGGATTAAATCCACTTTCCCATACAGGGCAGGAGTGTGAAGAGTATGGGCTAGTATGGGCTGTCACTAGATGTCGCTCTTTCCTTACTTTTCCTCCCCTTCTCCCAGCCTTTTTCTTATAATCTGCCACTCTTCACTTTCTTCTTCCTGCTTCTTGTATCACCAACTTCCGTTTCTCAGTGACTCAACAATTTCTCACCGCCATTAATCTCTTTTGCTGCCGATTTCCTGTTGTGATTACCCCCTTCTGGCAGCCTCCAATGTCCCTCACGGTGGTTCAAAATTTAATTTTCCTTCCCTCCCCTTTTATCAATTCAGTCCTTCTTTTGTAGCCCCCTCTATTAATCTACTCCGTCCAGCACTCTTTCCTCCTCACTTCTTGTCTCCTCTCACCGCCCCTCACTTTGCCTTCTTGTCTCTTTGTATCTCTCTTAGCGTTTCTTTGTAATTCTTTGTAGCAGTTCGTATAGGAGGAACCACCCCTCGCGCTCCCCTGTTATCCCGCTACTCACAGTCTTTGCGTTTGTCACCTCGTCCCTTCCCCAGAAGGTGGGTACATCCAGACCAGGCGTTGCGGGGGGGGGGGGTCAGTTCCTTCTTTTCTTAGGGCTCTGCAAATATTATAGTCCCATATCGCTTTTTTGACGCAGTTCACAAGTCCTCTAGAGATAGGGGTAAGCTCCGTTTACGGTCCTCCCCAGTTTCCGCTAGCCAGTCGTTTTGAACTAGTTCAGCAGAGAACTTGGCAGAATAGGTTTCGGTTAAAAAAACTATAGGAATAAAAACTGTACTTCCTCTGCTCTTAGGGTGCTTTTCTTTGCGTTGAAATGCCGTCGCTATTCCGTGCTCCGTCCTGAGGCAGCTTTTAGAGGGGCGGACATTTTCTAAGCGCCGGGGCTTGGCTTCTCTTTCAAGTTTTGAATGTTCCCCTGCCCTTTCTTCTAGCGCCGCTTTTCGTCTCAAGACCCTGAAATTTTCCTTCAGGGTTTTTGAGGCTCCGTTGCCTTCGGAGACCCCCTGAACCCCTCTAAAATTGGATCGCCACGAGCGCCTGCAGCGATCCCGACGCAGCTTCGGTAGCGAGCAACCCGGAAGCTTTTAATGTTTGATGGATTTCTGTATTTTAGTGTTTTGTTGGAAGCCGCCCAGAGTGGCTGGGGGAACCTGGCCAGATGGGCGGGGTATAAATAATAAATTATTATTATTATTATTATTATTATTATTATTATTATTCATGCTGAAGGACAGGACATAAACTCTACCAAAGAAAGAAAGAAAATAAAGAAATCACAGAAAGATTGTAGCCCAAACTTGTGTTCCAGGAGTGGAACTTTTGGATTCCTCTGTGGATCAGCCTTGGAACAGAACGCTTCCCTGCAGTCTTGAAGGTGATTGAAGAGACGATGTAATCTATACTTCTCAATCAAGAGGCTGTATTTTTCTTTCTTTCTTTCTTTTTGTGGCATCTGTTGTGTTTGCGGCATATATATATATATATATATATATATATATATATATACCAGGCAGCTTTTTCTTGTTGCTATGGTCCTTGTGGAAATGTAATAAGCCAGAGGGAACATTTTCTTGTTTCCTTTGTTGAGCAGTGAAAGAGAGTATTTGAAAATGATTACGTTATAAACTGCTAGCTAAGAGAGGGAGGGGGAGAAAGCTTCTGTATACAAGGCCTCCGTGTTTATGTTTCATGCTGTATGATGTAACCTCAGATTGGTTTAGTGGGGAAATTGGCAAACAATTCCTTCAGCAATTTGTTCTTCTGCATTCTTCCCTGGGGGGAAAGCCTCAAAATTTTGTGGTATTTCTCCTTTAGAGGGAGAGAAATAATTCAAGGGGGCCAATTTCCAAAGGGCAAACAGCCAGAAGATAAAGGGTTAAGCAACCCCTACACTGATCTCCCTCAAGGGAAAGTTACGTGGAACTCCTTGTTAAACATGTTGTTTGGCACCAATAGTTATGAGAATCGCATTCTTTCACTGACTAAAAGAACAAGTTTCTAGTTCTCATGACTGAGGACCAGCCTCAGCAAATTGGGGGCTCATTTAGCCTAAAGGCCTGAGTGCCCAATCAACAAAGAATACAAAGAAGAGGAAATTATGTTCTTACTGCCTCTGAAAAAAAGAAGATAGATTCATTGCTATCCTTTATTTAATTCGTTGGGATAGTGCCATTTGAATTGGCAGCATGTATCACACTTATCGGTAGGACTTACTGTAGTTAATCTAATCACTGTCAATCTAAACACCAATATGTCTGCCTACATTCCTCACTTTGCTAAACTTTAATCACAGTGGTATCACTATGCACAAATTGCAAGCGGTCTGTTAAATTCCAGACTATGTTAACATTATTTGACATGCACAGTTTTTCTCCGCTCCATTAGGGATTCCCATGGAACAGAACTTCTCCAAGGCAAAAGGAAAAGGTCCTATGGTCCAGTTATGAAAATTATTGAATTTTGTACCCAGTTCCAGATTTGAGAGAGCTACTTAATTTATCCTCTGGTCATAATGGGTTTCCATGATCACAGATGGTGACAGCAATCACGAAATTAAAACACGCCTGCTTCTTGAGAGAAAAGCAATGAGAAACCTAGACAGCATCTTAAAAAGCAGAGACATCACCTTGCCGACAAAGGTCCGTATAGTTAAAGCTATGGTTTTCCCAGTAGTGATGTATGGAAGTGAGAGCTGGATTATAAAGAAGGCTGATCGCCGAAGAATGGATGCTTTTGGATTATGGTGCTGGAGGAGACTCTTGAGAGTCCCATGGACTGCAAGAAGATCAAACCTATCCATTTTGAAGAAAATCAGCCCTGAGTGCTCACTGGAAGGACAGATCCTGAAGCTGAGGCTCCAATACTTTGGCCACCTCACGAGAAGAGAAGACTACCTGGAAAAGACCCTGATGTTGGGAAAGATGGAGGGCAGAAGGAGAAGGGGACAACAGAGGATGAAATGGCTGGACAGTATTCTCGAAGCCACCAACATGAGTTTGACCAAACTGCAGGAGGCAGTGGCACACAGGAGTGCCTGGTGTGCTCTGGTCCATGGGGTCACGAAGAGTCAGACATGACTAAACGACTAAACAACAACAACAACATAATGAGTTCATTTATCCTGATATATTCTTCAGAAGTTTATCTTGCCTCCCCTTAGGGGAGGTGTAAGGGGAAACATTTCAGAGAATCTGAACTGTAAGGGACCTCATCCAGCGCATTGCATGCAGGAATCTCAACTAAAGCATCCATGATGGATGGCTATCCAACATCTGCTTAAAAACTACTAAGGAAGGAGAGTCCACCATCTTCCATTCAACTGTTGTTCCACATATATTTATTGACTATTTTGTGTACATGACTTAGGGCACCCCCCTCTTTGTCTTCCCACTCGGTAGGAAGGGGCAATGACAACTTCTTCCAGCACAACTATCTCCTTCTCTTTCCAGTTATAATAATTAATAGTCTTCATTCCCCAACTTGTTTCCGTTTTAAAAGTTTGATTCATTCCATTCGCCAAAATGTATGTCTGAAGTTCCTACAAATGAGAGTGTCACCGAGAGTCGGGAAGTTTAACAATAGAACATGCCTAAAATGTTTGACCCTTGACCCAAGTAATCCATGTTCCTTCCTGCTTTCCTTCCTCTCTCTTATTTTCCTTCCTTCTTTCCTAAGTGGACAACCAAGGTTGACCTTTGTGGACTCTGTTTCACTGCTGCCAATGTTAGTCAAGTCTTGTGCTAGGTGTCTTCAGTTGGAGTTAGTTGGTGAAACGCCACAAAGTCCACACTGTTCATCTGCCAGGAGGATAGAAGGACTGGCCACTCAATTCCAGGTTCAACTAGCCCTGCATCATTTAAGAGAAGCTACCTGCCTATCTTAATACTTAGGGCAAGCTCAGAAGTTAGAACAACTTTTTATGGTTTTTTAAGACTGACCACGTTCTGTAGCTCTTGTTAACCACCATGGTGTGGTTTGATCCATGGAGAGTCTGAACAACATATAATATTTCATCCTTCCAATGGGCCTAGTAAACTGATCTTTCTAGCAATCCCCAGGACTGCCAGGGTACAGGAAGGGGTAAGAGCTGTCTTAAGGACCCTCATGTATGTCCCAGAGATTGTTTTCATGCAGAATCTGAGCACTGTACCAGATCGGTGATATAGTGGATATCTTTGAAATTCTGGATCCTGGAGATAGGGAATATATGATCTAAAAAGAGGTTCTGTTACTGGCAGGGCCTGGCGGGTAGATTCACGCTGCTGTTCCCCAGATCCCCACACTTATTTACTTAGTCAATTTTAAAACAGCTCCATATTTCAAAGAAATTTCTTACTGCGTCGTAGAAATATCATGAATACAAAACATATCATTCAAACCCCACATTTTGGAGTGGGACAGAACAATTAGATAAGCTATCCTCTTAAAACATCAACATAAAGCAAAACAGTCGACATATGGGGAGCATAACAACTACTAGCAGATTCAAAATACAGAAATATAGGAGAGAGACAAACACCCTCACTCACCAAATATGCCAGCATGTATTTATAGGTAGCACTCTGGCTTCTGCTATCTCTCTGACTTAAGCTTGTGGGATGTGATACATAAGTAGCAGTCAAGCACAACATTCCTTGTTTTCCTAGAGTGGACATGCAAGGGGATGTTTGATCCAGCCAGTTGGAACTTCCTGTTTCCTCCTGGGATGGGGCATACTTCCTTTTGCATGTGACTAAAGGTAAGCGTGACCTTACCTGTGCAGGTAACAAAACCACAAGGCACGCAGCCCTCCTCTCTCTTTTCCATCTTCCTTTCATCATGGGAATTGCAGTGACTGCCAGTCTGCAGTCACTGGGATTACCCCCCCCCCTATGGGGTAGATACACACACACACACACACACACACACACACACACACACACACTTTGTAACTAAGTCTGCTTTGAGGGATCCATCTGTGAACTGAATGTGTGAGGAAACTTTTATATACCCTGTTTCTCCTAAAATAAGACATACCCATAAAATAAGCCATTGCAGGATTTCTAATGCGCAATATAAGCCATACCCCGAAAATAAGACATAGTGATAGGCGCAGTTCTGGAGGGCCCCAAGGAAGAGGCAAGACTGGACGCGTAATAAAAAATAAGACATCCCCTGAAAATAAGCCACTGTGGGGGTTTTTTGTTAGGAAAAATAAATATAAGATGGTGTCTTATTTTCGGAGAAACACAGGATATACTTTACACAAGATTGTGGCGTGTTTATTCTTTTAAGAGGGATATAAGGGGACTTACCAGGAATCTAATATTAAGAGGCTTAAACAAGCCTGCAACCAGCTACCCACTGTGCGTTTAAAAGGGGAATGTAAAAGTCTGCTAAGTTATAGAACTTGCTAGCGGAAGTTAGGAAGGATATTAATAAACTATATATCCTCTCCTGCCTCCCTGAACATTCCCACAAAGCTTACACCAAAAAGTTGGGGGGAAATTGCACATTCCTCAATCCTGGAGTTCAGGGTGTTCCATGGATTCAGCGATAAAGAGTGGGTTTTCACGGGGAAAGCTCTGGAGCAAGAGAGAGAGAGAGCGCGCACTCAGACATGGAGCTTTAAAGCACGGACTGCAGCACAGAGAAATGGTAATCAGATAAGCATGGCTGGCTGTGAATTTCCTGTCCCTTTCCTCCTTATACTGTCCATTGCTTTGCCCACTTATAAACACATTCCCTTTGCCTTGCATCAGGAAAAATGACTACGGGGGTTTACATGTTCGTTTTATTGGTTGCACGTCTATACACACAGAGTGTTTTAGGTAGTCTAGGGAATGAAGATCACAGTCAGGTCTTTGCATGCAGATGAAGTGGGAGATATCACAGATGAAATAATTCACATTTAACTTGCTTCTTCAGAGAGATTCCTAGACATACGCGCTAATATATTATGGTGGAGTAGCTGGCATAACTAAACAAAAATGATGATTTATTTTTTATAGTTAAACCTGTCCCTCTATTTCTTTCAATTTCTCAAGTAGCTTCAGTCTAAATGACCTCGGCAAACAGGTTCTGATAGGTTTTTGTTGCTTGCCAATCATTTCTTCCCACCCTGCTTCAATCTACCTCCTCGGCAAAACAATGCAAATGTAAGTGTGAAGCAATGTGGGTGGGTGATAGCTAACACAAGTTTGGGCTTTAAAAATGTCTCTGTGGTGCTAGCACTTGTGAAATGCTATGATTCGCTCGTGGTCACAAAGTTAAATCCCGAAGGCAGAATTAGTTCTCCTATTCTATAGGGGAATGAGAAACTGATCACAGTCATAATTGTATGGGCAAACCCCAACAATGGAACATCCCATTTATCAATGAGACCCATGGGAGGGGAGGCAAGAAGGACACTCCTGAAACAGTGATAATAAAAATAATAAGAAAGAACAACAACAACACAACAACAACAAAAAGTAACAAAGTAATAGCTGTAATAACAAGAACAATGATGCAATATACCGGTACTTTCTCTGCTGTAACAGGTACCTTATACAATAATTCTCAGCAGCCAGCAGCAATGAACTGATAACATTTCCACAAAAGACCACACTTCATATATGCTGATGTTCTCTTTTCCTAAAATAAACTCTGAAATATGTTCCGTTTCTTGAGCATATCTTTAAAAACAGATGCGGCAGCGCATTGCTGACTCGGTCCACTTTGCAGGCTGAGAACGTGACCTCTGCATTCTTAGAATAAAATACTTCCCCATTTGTGAAACTTCTAGCAAACAGCAGATCAGTGGTGGAGAAACTGTGGCTATGGGCCTAATCAGGCCTCACAAGCCTTCCCTTTTGGCCTGTGGCAAAGGCACACCCACCTGCCCTACATTTCAATGCCATACGACCTCAAAAAGGGGTTGCAGGCACCGACATTCAAAGCCCTGTGCAAAGCGCTGTCCAATGTGCTTGGCAAGCTGATTTTCAGTCCATGGCAAGCTGTGTGGTTGCCCTTACGCAAGGGTCGGCAAACTAAGGACCACGGGCCATATCAGGCCCAATTGCCTTCAAGATCTGGCCCACGGACTGTCGGTGGATCGGCATGGGAATTCTGTTCGTTCGGGCTGCACCATTTTTTCCTGCGCCAATCCATCCCACCCCCAACACACCGTGGTGGTGGCGCCTCCTCCCTCCTGGCTTCTCCCCGCCCTGCCTAGAGGAGGAAGGGGGCTGGGCTGAGCTGGCTGAGTGCCATTTTAAGCAGCCCCTCTCCGGAGCCAGCCCTTTCACTCCACTCATCTTCCATCCGCTGCTGCTGCCGCCCTGGTGCTCCTGTGGGCCAGAGTGCGGAGTGGATGAGCTCGCTCTGCCTACCTATGAGAAGCGGCAGCAGCGATAGTGGTGGTGGTGGTGGCAGTCCCTGGGAAGGTAAGCACAGTGGCTGGGGGTGGGGAGGAGGACTACTTGCCCCCCTCGCCTCTTCTTCCAGCTTCCCCCCCCCCCGGTGCTGCTTCTCTGGCTCGCCACAGGGTCTGAGGGACAGTGGACCGGCCCGCAGCTAAAAAAAAATGCCGATCCCTGCCCTTACAGCTTGATTTCAAATTGTGCAGGCAAAACGCCACCACCTGATATCATTGGAATGTCCTGCTCTTGTCTCTGTTTGTTGAAGGATGCTCTGCGACCCCGACTCCTGACACCATGCATTGGTTTCTGACCATGTAGCTACCTGACTTGTTTATCTGTGCTGCCCCATGGATTCCCAATCTGATGCAGTTGACCTGCCCATAGATGCAAAGACAGAATGGACCATGGAGGGGCTAGAGAGGAAAAGGACTTCATGGAGTGCTGGCCCTACCATTGAACAGTGGGCACAATCTTTCTCTTTTTCCCCAGGTGGAATCTAGACACACATTAAAGACTCTGTGAAGATGCTTTAAAAAAAAAGTTGTAAAAATATATATTGAATTTGCCATTAGCTCACCATCACCATCTAGTGTCACATGTGTATAATGCACTTAAAATGCACTTAAAATGTTATATTTGCAGCTGTGCAGCTGAGTCACTAGGATGCTAAAGTAGACAGCTGAATGGAATTGTGGGCCTGCAGATCATTCCCTGAATATTGTTCCCACCCATTCAAAAGGATAACAATATACTGATCATATTTGGTCATCACCACAGGGCTGGTGGTCAAGTGCCCACCTGCCAATCGCCTGATGTCACAATGATCCAGGCAAAGGGACACTTTTACCTCCAACTGATATCTCTGGGAGAGTAACACACCTATGAACTAAAATCAGACACACACCTACAATCCTGATATTTTGTTGCTTGCTGGAAAAGTATCTGTTTCACCAAGAGTTTTTCAAGAATTAATTTGATTTAGCATTGGTTGGTCATTCTGCCTTTTACAATCACATGATTTTATTATGTTTTGAAGATTTACTCATACGTGTCCGTGGTAGGTTAATGAGCTGGTGGTTTAAAAATGCCCTTATAAATGGATAAAGCATTTATATAATTAATAAACCATGTATAAAATAAATAAAGTACATCTGCTGATATCAATAGGACCGAGAAATGCTTAATTTTTAACCTGCTCCATATACAGATTCTAGATAGCTAGTAAAATGAAAGGCTTAGCAGGTTTTGTGTTGATTGTGAATCAAGATTGAAAACTATGATTCAAATTTCATTCAGTTCTGAACTGTCTTCAGAGCCTCTTTTCTTCACCCACCACCCACCACCACACTGCAATACGGGGAAAATAATACTGGGCTACTTTATGAGGATTACCAAAGTACTGTAAGTAGCAGCGGGCAAATGGTTTCTCAGTTTCTCATTTTTCCAGTCGTAAATTCAATTCTCTACATTTCCATGTTGGTTTGCATCATGAAAATTCACTAGAACTTTAGTGAGATTTTCTCCTAATATGTGTCATTTCTTACTCGGTTTTGCCTAATGTGGTGAATTCTTGCAATGCAAATTGTGCAGTTATAGTGCATTTTTTGTGTTATTTTCACTAATATATGCCTTTTTATGCACACTTTACGTCTTCCTTGGCTGGAGAACTGCACTGCAAAATTTGGAGACGTGCGAATTTCAAGGCACAGAAAGTGCAAACTACCTACTGTAGGTTTGCCTTCAGATGAGAACTGACTCTAATCTCTTCCCATCCCTAACTGCAGGTTATGCAATTATCCTCTATAAATGAAGTAAAGGTAAAGGTAAAAGGACCCCTGACCATTAGGTCCAGTTGTGACTGACTCTGGGGTTGCAGCGCTCATCTCGCATTATTGGCCAAGGGAGCCGGCGTACAGCTTCCAGGTCATGTGGCCAGCATGACAAAGCCGCTTCTGGCAAACCAGAGCAGCACATGGAAATGCCGTTTACCTTCCTGCTGTAAAGGTAAAGGTAAAGGGACCCCTGACCATTAGGTCCAGTCGTGACCGACTCTGGGGTTGCAGCGCTCATCTCGCATTATTGGCCAAGGGAGCCGGCGTATAGCTTCCAGGTCATGTGGCCAGCATGACAAAGCCGCTTCTGGCAAACCAGAGCAGCACATGGAAACGCCGTTTACCTTCCCGCTGTAGCGGTTCCTATTTATCTACTTGCATTTTGACGTGCTTTCGAACTGCTAGGTTGGCAGGAGCTGGGACCGAGCAACGGGAGCTCACCCCGTCACAGGGATTCGAACCGCCGACCTTCTGATCAGCAAGCTCTAGGCTCTGCGGTTTAACCACAGCGCCACCTGGGTCCCATCCTTCCTGCTGTAGCAGTACCTATTTATCTACTTGCACTTTGATGTGCTTTCGAACTGCTAGGTTGGCAGGAGCAGGGACTGAGCAACGGGAGCTCACCCTGTCGCGGGGATTCGAACCGCCAACCTTCTGATCAGCAAGCCCTAGGCTCTGTGGTTTAACCCACAGTGCCACCTGCGTCCCCTTGATGTTGTAAATAATCTTAACTGGTAGAAGCATCTTAATTTATGAAAACATAAGGATTCCTTATAATGGTTCCCACTTATGGAAGAGTTTCCTGATAAATTTTGTGACTTTCCTAAAACCTTCAGCTGAAGCAAAAGGTTGTTCCCTGGGTTCATGCTCTGATAAAACAGCACTGCCACTATTTGTTCTAAAACCAAGTCCAACCAGACCACTAGTCTAACGCTGAGCCTCCAAGCGATGCTCAAGTATATGTTTGAGCAAAGAAGGTGGCAGGAAGCAGATCTGCAACCTTTCCTCTTCCAGCAGCTTCACAGCGCTGGCTGTGCAGCCAGAAGCCCAGAGCTGGCTTAGAGAAATAGGGTTGGCGCTCTGCTTCAGGACTGGCAGAAGAATCAGCTCTCACTCACTTGGTTTTTTTATTTGCAGACTTAATAATACTGCTCCCCCAGCCCCCTGCCCCAGCAAGTGGGTACTAAAACTCAGCATCCAAGGTCTCTTTCCCACTCCCCTCTTTGAAACTATAGATGCCGCTGTCCCAATGGAGTCACTAAGGAGACTGTGTTGCAGCTGCTGCTTTTTCAACGGGTTAATTTGACAGTAATCTACTGTGCGGAGTTGCTAGGAGAAGCCGAATAGTCGCAGTTGAGAGCCTACTCCTTCAATGGCAACCTGTGGAGCGCTCTCTCTCTCTCTCATTCCCTTTTATGCAGGAGCTCTGTGCACACCAACCATGCCCGCTCTGCTTATTCAGTCTGAGAGGTGCTTTTGTTTGTAGAGAAGCAATTCGGGATCAACGCAGAGAAGGGGAAGCAGTGACGCTTAAGCAGATGCTCCCCCTTGATTAAGGAGGGTGCGGACTTCAGATTGGCTCCAGCCACCTGCTTCCTGATTGCACCCTGCTTTGTGAACTGCAGAGAGAAAAAGTGAGCAAGCAAGCAAGCAAGCGCACAAATCGTTCCCTCTCCTGGACCACTCTAGATGCTCACATTGATTCCGGCGTGGCCAGAGATTCCTGCACATTTTGAATGAGACAGCTGCGCTTCTGTGTGCAGGACTCCAGCAGTTGAACCAAACCAGAGACAAGTTGCGGGGAGAGCATCAACAGTCGGCGGTACATTTGCTGCCTCACTGGGATGGATTAATCTGTGTTGAGGTCAGGAGAGCCGTGTGCTTAAGGGACTGAGTTGGCACGGAGGGAAGGAGGCAGGCAGAGTGTGGATTTGGCCAGCCGAGTGAATCAGCAATTGAGGCAGGAGCTCCCCTCTGCTCTGTAATCCTGATAGGTTTCGAGAGAGATGAGAGCAGCTGCTGCCTAACATGTGCAGATCTTCTGGTCTGTGTGCCAAACTGAAGAAGACTCTTTCTCCTCGCCGCTGAGATTGACTCTAATTCTGTCACTGCTGGCTGGACATTGATGGCCATGGGCTCCACGGGTACCGAGACGAGTCCGGGAATGGAGAGCACTCCTTTAAAGTATCCGATAGGAGGCCACACAGAGAAGATGTGGCAACGGCTCAAAGGAATGTGAGTACTCCGCCTCTTCTCTTTCTCTTGCCCTGTCTCATTGAATGTTGTCTCTGAGAACATGCATTGCCATTGGGTGCATTGGCAAGCCACTTGTCTCAAAAATGATCAATTTGGTGGTTGATTTTGAGGACTGATTGATTTGATGGAATCGACAGGGTTGCATAGGGTGTCTCGGAGGGATTTGCTTTGCATCGGCGAGGGCAACAAGGGAAGCTGCCACTGGCATCGTAACACATGCACCTTCCGAAGAGTTGGGTGTGGCTCCCCAACCTCCCCAAAATAAACTTGCTGTCTAGCTTGGGGTTGGATGCGTGGCAGCAATTTGACCAGGAGAAAAAGGTCATCCCGTAGTGAGCATGGGTGTCCTGGGGCATGCGGATATATCTAGGAAAGTATACTCAAATAGGAAAGCACTGAAAGTGGCAGTTTTTAATGCACTTTTCAAGAGAGGCATGTTCATTGTTTAATGACTATCTATCTATCATCTATCTATCTATCTATCTATCTATCTATCTATCTATCTATCTATCTATCTATCATCTGTCTCCATCCACCCACCCATCATCTTTATCTATCCATCTCAATTTGGCACATGATAATCTCAGAAGATGGCCCATGGTTCCTACTGGTGTGTGTGGAGTGGAGGAAAGGGTCCTAAGAGAAACAGGGGTCAAGGAAACTACCACATCCTGACCCTACTTCAGCCACACTAGCATAGGCAAAAAAAGTGGCTGGGTAGAAGAGAAGATGGCAACTTGGAAGCAACAGACCAAACGGAACATTTTTAATTCAACTGGATGTGGTCATGGTCCTCCTGGATGGAAGGATGCTCATGGAGAGACCGTACCTTTCAGAGGAAGCTCATTGGGTCCAAAGGTTTTGCTCTAGAGGTTGAACCTCCCATTGAAGATATGCACCCATTTCTGTATTTTCTGGTGGCCTGTTTTCAGCATGGTAACAAAGGGTTAATTCACAGGTGCAGGTTCATCAGCGTCCAGTGATGACTTGCAGTGTGTGAACAGGACATCAGTGGCTGCAACGCTCCGAAGAGAATGCCCTGTCCCTGAATCCCTTTGAACACAAGACTTCTCAATAGAGGTCATTCATGTTTTGAGTCACCAGGTGCACACAGACATGACCGTGACTTAAGCCACAGTTTGGAGTCCTGAAACTACAAAATTGAATAGCTCATGAAGGAACATTGTTGTGACAAAGGTTTGAGAATTAAGTCAGAAGATGTTGTCATCGTTTGCATACGCTGTATTGAATTAGTTGCAGGAAGGGGATGGTTACAAACGCTGGGGATGAAAGGCTGGTATTGATCCTATCCACGCAGTTAACAGCAGGAAAAAGAAAATACATACTTGAAAGGAAACAAGGGAATTTCAGATTCGGTGAAAGCAGCCTAGGAAAGTATTAAACTTGTGCTTCCTCCCCCCTCCCGGGCTACTATTCTTGGACTCATTCTTTTATGTTGTTCCCTATACAACAGGTCCTAATTAGGTCAGTGGGAACTGGGCTATTTATCCATAAAAAGTGCCATTCCTGGACCTTCTGTGCAAAATCAGGTGAATAATGTTAGGCAGATGAAAGACAACCTACTGAACTTGGTGTGGTGGTTGTTGTTTTTTTAAAAGGAGGCAGAAGAGCATGGTCTTTGAAAATCTGGTGTTGGGAACATGTGTGAGACACCAAGGCATCCTTTACTGCTACCAAACCCAGGTTTACCCATGCAATATGGGCTCAAGGCAGATAAGGATATTTTCTCTTATTAGCATTGCAAGTTGATTCTAAGGGGAATTGTTGTTATTACTAAAACCATGATGGCAATCTGTGTGTTGTAACACATGCAAAATATCGGGTCTGAACTACATGTCGACCACCCCATCATATCGCCAAGCTTGAGCTTCAGACTTGGGGACTCTGAAAGTCTGACGATCCTGAACGTCACAGGTCACCAACATGATGGCTGAAGGTTCCAATGTACCCCTTAGCCCTTCCTATGGCACCTGTGAATAGTCTCAACTGGCTTGGTTGGACTCTCCTACATTGAACTTACACACCCTTGAATATAGCTATGTTTCATTGGATGCCAAGATTGGGCACCCGCCTTCCTTTTCATTTCGAACAGAGGAGAGATGCAAAAAGTTCAAGCAAAGTAGTGGTTGATATAGTTGCCTTCCACACCACAACCAGCATTATTGGGATGGCTTGTGTGTGTGTGTGTGTGTGTGTGTGTGTGTGTGTGTGTGTGTGTAGAGGGGCATTCCTGCCCTATTTTCTGGTTCTGTCTTTTTCCTGCTCTTTTAGATGTGGTAGCCATTTTGCATTACGCCACACACACACACACATCCCCCGCAGCAGCCATTTTAAGTTATGCCACACACCCACGAGCTGAATCCACAGCTTGTACCTGCAGCAGCCATGTTGTGACTGACGCCCACGGCACTTTCTCAACGTTCCAAATGCCCCTCCCAAAGTTGGCAGTCTTCCAAGTTCCAACTAGAGTTAGAGAGATCCCCGAAGCTCATCCTTTTGGCCGGCTTCTAGGGAATCTTGTTCATGATATTTTATTGTTGTTCAGTTATATCCAGTGTAATCTTTTAAAAAATATAATTTTTATTACATTTTCTGTTTCACGATTTGGAATGCTCATTTAAACATCCTAAAATGTCAGTGACTTCCCTTCTTCTCTTTCCATGGTTCATTTTGCATACCATAAATCCCTGCATATTTTACATCAGGCATCCCCAAACTTCGGCCTTCCAGATGTTTTGGACTACAATTCCCATCATCCCTGACCACTGGTCCTTTTAGCTAGGGATCATGGGAGTTGTAGGCCAAAACATCTGGAGGGCCACAGTTTGGGGAGGCCTGTTTTACATAAACTAAACCATTCAGTATTCTATTATTACATCCATCAAAACTTATTTACACTGTTGAATTTATCTTAATGCTGCCAACGTCTTCAAGTGTACACAATTCCCCCCATATATTCAATAAACATTTCCCAGTCTTCTTTAAATGTATGTTCTTCTTGTTCTCTTATTCTGTGTTAGGTCTGCAAGCTGCTCATATTCCATCAGCTTAAGTTCCGGGACTAGGCTTTATCTATGGCAGCCTCTAAATTGTGAAATTCCTTCCCCACAAAGGTGCATCCAGCATCTTCATTGAACACCTCTTCACTCTGGCCTTTGCCTGCTAAGGTGGTGTTTTATGGGTGGGACCCATTTCGTTTACCGAATCTATACTGTTCTGTTCTGGTTGGAACAGGATTACTTGTTTTCATAACTGTAACTGTTTCATTTGTTTTAATCACACACACACACCAGTTGCACTCTGCCCCGGGACTTTACGGTAAAGCACGGTCAAGACATCTCACATAGAAATAAATAAAAAATCCTATTGGCCAGCACCCGGTTTATATTTTATAAACATTAATAATATGATGTTAAGATGTTACAGCATCTGGTTGGCCGATATGAGAATAGCGCATGGGACTTGCGTAGATGGGCTGCTGGTGTGATTCAACAAGACTCTTCTTCAGTATAACAACAACTAGAACACACAGCATCATCCACTACACGGAGTAGTGCTTTGGGTAAACAAGGTTGTCAGTAGTTCACCATGTGTAAAGGGATTCAAGTGAAGCTCCATTTCAGTATTCCAGGAAAGAAAAGGGAAAGAGATATGGGTGTGTTTGGCAGAAATGAAGTCTGGTGATGTCCAGTTCCATCCCCAAATGATCACTGATAATTTGGCTACTTGTGCTTGTTTTCAAGGACTCCACTTTGATGGGCATTCTTCATCTGGTTTTTTTAAATTTTATTTGTTTCAATGGTCAATTTTAAAATCACATGACGGGAATATTTGACAGGTCAGACATATGGCAGTATATTGGCTGGTTTTTATGAAATATCAGGAAGGAAGCATCCGTTCAGGGCCGTCTTAAGCATGTTGGGCGCCCTGACACTGTGGCCCTGTGCCACCCAGCCTTGCCTTAGAGCTGGCCTTGCATCCAGTCAAGAGAAAGAAGCGTTGGTTGGGGCTTTTGTCCTAGCTCATGGAGTTATCTGCATGAGTGGCATATAAAGGAAAATGTAATAGGAAATATCTTCTCTCATAAAGAGAGCTCACATCCATTTCAGAATTGAACAGGACCTCAAAATGTGCACAGCACACAGACGTTCCTTTGAACAGGGCTTGCTGTTTTGTTGTTTTTTCTCATGTAGCATGAGCCCAGCTTGCACAAAGTGGACTGACCAGAGATTAAAGGAATGATTTCAGTCATCTCTGCTTTGATTCCCTCCATGGTCTTCAGATGGGGTATCCATGTAATTTTTTAAAAAGTGAGCATGAACATTTGTCATTTAAAAAAGCGTTGCAACATTTCTCTGCACGTGGGATGTGAGTTTGTGATGTTGCAAGTGCTAGCCAATCAGTGTTGTGCACAGCTGGTTACTACTGAAAACTGGCAACTGAGTTAGCTGGCAAAGTGCATCTGAAATGGTTAAACCATTAAAACAATGTGCATCCATGTGCACTGAAAGCTAGAGCTCACTACTGCATATATCTCAAAAGAACTCTTAACAGGAGAGCGAATGGCAGCCACAAATGTGCGCTATGATGCTAACAGCAGCTCTTTTCAAATTACACTTTTCACCCAGGAGTCTTGAAGTTCCAATGCATCAGTGGCAATCTTTTACACCTACATTTCAGGAGGTGAGACTGTACAGATTTCTCTGGCCTGCAAATTGCTTTCAATCCACCTTTCAACATCATAGGTCAGCAGTTTATTTTACAGAGCTAAGGAATAAAAGTGCTTCTATATAATGTTGGCATGTTTCCTTTATGCTGATTAGCTGCTATGCTTTTCTTTAAACATTTTTCATTTAAGCTTACCTGTTATTTCATAACAGATGCCTTGGGTTTCTTTTCATTGGAAAACCAGGTAGCATTTGAACACACCAGGGACATATGTTTTACATCAAGGATGGAGAATCTGGGGCTGCCCAGATGTTTCTGGAGTTCAGCTTTCATCAGCTTCAGCTAGCAAAGTCAATCATCAAGGGATGTTGGGATGTGTAGTGCAATGCTTGGAGGCCCAGAGATTTCCCAACCCTGCTCTTCATACTTTTGATCGCACAAGCAGGTAACATGTGGAAGGTGGGAGCCTGTCAGGTAGCTTCATCCCAAGTTGTTTAGTAGGTCAAAGGCTGCACCAACCCTTTAAACAGAGCCAGGAATGGACGTGGGTGGCGCTGTGGGTTAAACCACAGAGCCTAGGGCTTACTGATCAGAAGGTCGGCGGTTCGAATCCCCATGACGGGGTGAGCTCCCGTTACTTGGTCCCTGCTCCTGCCAACCTAGCAGTTTGAAAGCATGTCAAAGTGCAAGTAGATAAATAGGTACTGCTCCAGTGGGAAGGTAAACGGCGTTTCTGTGCGCTGCTCTGGTTCGCCAGAAGCGGCTTTGTCATGCTGGCCACATGACCTGGAAGCTGTACACCAGCTCCCTTGGCCAATAATGCGAGATGAGTGCCGCAACCCCAGAGTCGGTCACGACTGGACCTAATGGTCAGGGGTCTCTTTACCTTTACCTTTAGGAATGGACTGGGAGACAGTGCAGCTGACAAAGCCCAGGCATAAAATGGTCACAATACTTCGTCCCATTCTGGCATGCACTCTTTATGAAGATTTGAGGAGGGAGGTTATTACCCCTCTATTATTGTCCATGCTGGGTCACTCAACCACTGCTACTGTGTCTTTTCTTTTAGCAGATCAAGGTGACAGCAAAAACTTTTAGTGGGGGCAATTAGAATAAAATTATTATTTGATTGTTGATATAAACTTCCAAAATGTATTTTCTAAAGTTAGGTTTGCTATGGCTAGTGGCTGATGCAAATAAAGATTCTATCTATCTATCTATCTATCTATCTATCTATCTATCTATCTATCTATCTCTCTATCTATCATCTACCATCTACTTTCATCCCAGTCTTGCAAAGTGTCTTGCATCCTTGTTCTGGACCAACTGCAGTTCCCAGACCATTTTCAAAGGCTGCCCTGCACAGAGAATCATACGCAGTAGGTCATGCTTGTATCTCCTATGAACAGGCTATGTCTTCCACAAGTGTCTATCCGCAACAGCTGTGCAGAAGGGAGAAAAAGTCAAACCTCTAACCCAAGCATCCGCGGGTAAACAGGGAAGCTTAAAGAGGACTCGCACTCCTACTTGACCCTGTCAATATCAATTTGTTAAGTTTCTGCAATGAAACAGCATTGGTTTTCCTGCCAAGGAGTTGCACTCACATTTGATGCTTCAGCCAAATGCGTTGATGATTTCATTGCTGCCCATCATTCAGTCATTGCAGTGCTCTTTCCAGAGATCAGTTAGAGCAGTTCGGCAAGCCATGAGCAACTGCCTGCTGGGCGTCTTTGCATGTAGCAAGGAGTGGTGACAAAATATTCTTTCAGGAGGTAGGCCTGGGGGTGAAATGTGGCTTGTTTTGCCTTTTGATGTGACTCTGCCTATTTTCCACCTCCCAAAACAATATGCCACTCAATAATCCTTTGATATTTGCACTTTTCAGAATTTTGCAATTTTGCAATTCAGTTCTCCAGCCAAACAGTGCATACAGAGATTCATGTATTGGGGGAAAGTGTGGATAAAAATGCACATGTTGGTGCAAATAACACATGAGAATGCATGAAGCACAGGGAAATTGCTTGCAAAGATGTGCACATTAGGCAAAATTGCATGCAGAAATGAGCAATAAAAGGTGGGTGAATATTCAAAAGGACTTTTTCCTTTTCAAAGAATCCACAAACCCATATGCAAACTGAACATGAGATTGGAAAAATGAGAAATGTGAGAGAAGACAAAATTGACAGATTCATCCAACCCTAGTTAAAGGTCAAAACAGAAACCACGCAATTTTGCTACCATTCAGTGGAGCAAATGAAAAGGCCTGTAATTTAAATGAATTGAATTGACTTTTCTGGTTAAGGCATTTAAACCATAAACGTTCAAGCCTCTGAAACTTCACAGGAGTCTTTTTGCAGCTGCTACGTTCTTAGGTGAGGACTGCACTGTTTTGTCTGTGTGCACTCTCGGAATATATCACTTCTTCATGGTGTCCCAGCTAGAGCAATAAATACAAACAGGCAGCAGCATCATGAATGAAATGAGTCCCATCAGCAGAAATCACACAAAGACACACATGTTGCCCCCCTCTTATCCCCCCATGCTCCCTCTGCACCCCCAATATTGGTTCATGAGAGAAGAGGTCAGGAGAACCCCTAGAACATAATGTAGGGTAGATTGTTCCACCTGGCAAGCTGAAATGCTTTGTCCTGGTGGAATGATGAACATAGTGTGATGCTGAATTCTTTCCCGTGTCTTTAATTGTCCATGCCTTTATATGCAATGGGCAGCAGAAATTCCACACAAAAAGTATATTATGAATGTGTGTGTGGGGAGCTAGATTTGAAGCTGCTTTCTGAGGTTCAGGTGGGAAAATGGCACACATTATTCCATCTAAAGAGTGGTAGCCAACAACAGGTAAAGGTAAAGGGCCCCTGGACAGTGAAGTTCAGTCAAATTTGACTATGGGGTTGCGGCACTTATCTCGCTTTCAGGCCAAGGGAGTTGGCGTTGGTTTGCAGAGAGGTTTTCTGGGTCATGTGCAATGAGACACCGTGACAGAAGCCAGAGCGCATGGAAATGCCGTTTACCTACCTATTTATCTATTCACACTGGTATGCTTTTGAACTGCTAGGTTGGCACGAGCTGGGACAAGGCAACGGGAGCTCACTCTGTCATGTAGACTTGAACTGCTGACCTTACGATCAGCAAGCTGAGAGGCTCAGTGGTTTATAGGACCACAGTGTCACCCAAGTCCCCAGCTGGTAATGCATCCCATCAGCACAAGGATTCCTGCTTGCATAATGGAACTCCCACCCCATGTCTCCCCCTTAAATCTGTTCTAAGGGTTCTCCTGACCCTCTGGAGAAGATTTGGAGATATTGTGGGGTGCGTGTGATGGAGGAAAGGGGGAAAGTTCTGTTGCACAAGTGCAAGTCCATGCACTGGTGGGACTCATTGGCTGGATACCGCTGAACACTCCTGATCCAAGTGTCCAGGCCAGACCAGCTGAACACTGTTGTTCACCCTGGTGCTCTCCACATCCTTTCATGGAATTATAAAATTGTAGAGTTGGGATGGACCCTGTGGGCAATCTAGTCCACCCCCCTGCAATACAGGAATATCATATTTTTGAGCCACCAACAGTGCAAGCATGCAAGTGTTCTTCTTTTTCATAGATGGTAGCAGTGTGACAGCAGAGGCCAGGTGCATGGGTTCTTTGCTACCTGATCTTTTCTCACTGGAGATGTTAGGAATTGAACCTTGACCTTCTGCATTGAAAGCATGTGATGTGCTACTGAGCTACATAACCACTGAGAAGGGATCCGCAATATGTCCCTCGTATGCGATAGGACACCCAACAAACTGCTTTCTTGCTGGTTTATTGCAGCCCTCTGTATGCTCAGGGGCATAATGGATGGGAGCACATTTCCAGCCAGGGTTTTTCTGCTAGAGCAGGAGAGATGATGTCATCTGCCGGAACGCCAGGGTAACTGATGGCATTCTCCTTGCTCTGGCAAGTGAATGCGATGACAATGAGACTCTCGAGTTTGTTGATAATAGATTAGCATAGAGGAAGTCAGAGAATAAGGAAAATAATCAAGCAGGGGCTGTATACTTTCCTTTGACAGCGTTCCTCCTTCTTGCTGGCAGCCAAAATGGCAACACCTCTTTGCGAGATTGCATTTCTAATTTAAAAATCCTGCATTTCTAATTAAAAGCTAAAAGGTTATGCTTCGACTGGCTGAAGATCTCTTGCTAGAGCTGAATGTGCAGAATTCAACGTCGTCTTGTTGCAAACGTTCTGTATGCTTGCCGCATAGAACATTATTCCCCTTCCTCTTGCACAATATTCTAGGGGTTCTCCCAACCCCACCCAGCCAAGTTTGGGAAGGCACGGGGGGACGAGAGTGGGGAAGCCCCATTATGCAAGCAGAGGCCCTTGCACAATGCCTTCTGAACCCATGCAGGCAGCGGTTAGTGGAGCCTATTGCCAGGAAGTGCTGGTGCTTCCTCCCGGGAAGCTTTGCACAGGAATGCAATCTTGCTGCTCCTAAGAAACAGGGTGTTGTGCTTTGTACTGCTGCTGTTTGGCATGTGTAAATAATAATGGATCAACACAGCGGCTTGGATTCCCCATGAGAGCATAGCTCACTTTGTGGAGGGATGCTTACGGTGGCTGTCATGGTGAGCTTCGGCACTTCCAAATTCACCACCACATCACTGGGTGTGCTGTTGTTGCTTCTGTGCTCAGTTACTGATTTCTACTCTGCCTCGGCCAGGTCCTTGCTTCGCCCCTGAGCCAAAGCCAAAGGAGGAATGAGAACCCCGGGACAGGGGGCTGCCCAAACACCAGAGGATAAAGGTTGCAGTCAGCTATTAGGACAACCCAGATAAATAGGGTCTTAAGGAGCAGCAGAGGTCCAAAGGTAGGTGCCGTCATAAGGCAAGTGTGACATTGCACACAATGAAGCAGTGTAGAACTAGGTAGGTTCTCAAGAGCAAAATATTAGCAGGGGTCAGTAGCACAGGATCAGTCAGGGGAGGAAGCCAGAAGAAGAAACTGGGTTGCACAGAGCTCAAGACCTGGGTTGTTCCAACAGCTAATACTCTTCAGCTAGCTGAGAGGAGCTGATGCAACCTGGTTGCCTGGATTCAGCCTTCAAGGTTTCTTCGTTCTGATGAGGCCTCTTATTCCCAAGGAACCTGGTTCTTCTGGACCTTGAGACATCAGAAGTCTTCTGACCTAGGCATTCCCTGAGGAGTCAACCTCCTCCACCTGTTCTGCAGGTGTGAGAGCCGTTGTGGTCCACTCAGGATCCGCATCCATGGGTCCCTTGCTGCAGATAGGCCTTCTCTGCAGATGCTGGCTGTGTCTGGCATAGTGCCGGAGTCAGGAGGCCCCATAAAGTCTTGGTCATTTCTGTCACTGGGGAATCATCATTAGGGTTTTCATCTAAGGAGGAGTCATCCTGGCCTCAGGCATGTCAAGGCAGCCAGAAAAGCAGAGAGAGAGAGAGAGAGAGAGAGAGAGAGAGAGAGAGAGAGAGAGAGAGAGAGAGAGAGAGAGATCATTTACAATTTCGTCCTGGCAATTGTCAGCCATAATAAGCACTGCCTGATAATTTCATTGCATCCACAAACAGGAGAGCTCAAACGAACAGTGAGCTCCAGCATCCCAGTTGTTACTTAATAGCCTGTTTATTTGTAACAAAAGGCCTTATTAGCGCAGAGTTTCCCAAAGCATTAATAAAAACAACATTCCACACAGCCTCTTCTGCATACATTGACTCATTTGTTTTAACGGGGAAAGCTTTAAGGTCTACTACTTTTCTTTTCTTTTTTCTTTTTAAAAAGGTACCTTCATTAGCATCTTTTAACAATAATATTCGGGTTAGGTTGATGATACCGTTTGTCAAGCGTGGCTTATTTATCTTAATGAAGACAGGCCAAATGAGAAATAAAGTGCTTTGAAATAACGCACATGGATGAGCATGAAGTTTGTTAATAATGTGGGATACTCAAGTGACCCTTTCACTGAATAAAGGATGCACATATTCCAGTCAACTCTTTAGCAGGAGCCCCTGGTCTAATACAGTGACAAAGCAGAAGTGAAAGTAGAAGTACACAGTGGTACCTCTGGTTGCGAACGGGATCCGTTCCGGAGGCCCGTTCGCAACATGAAAAGGCTGCATCCTGAAGTGCCGAATCTGCGCATGCGCGTGACGCAATTCGGCGCTTCTGCGCATGCACAAAGCGCGATTTAACACTTCTGCATATGAGTGTGTGCCAAACCCGGAAGTAACCTCTTCCGGGTTTGGCGAGGGACGCAACCTGAAAAGACGTAACCCACAGCGGGCGTAACATGAGGTACGACTGTATTTGAATTTAATGCACAGGTGGTTCTTCTTTAAATGCAAATTGCATCAGCTGTGTGTGTGTGTGTGTGTGTGTGCGCGCGCGTGCGTGCGCATGAACTGTAGAGTTGGAAGGGACCATGAGGGTCATCTAGTCCAACCCCATACAATGCAGGAATATGTAGTTGTCCCATATGGGGATTGAACCTGCACATGTAATAATAAGAATTTGTTATTTATTTATATGTCGCCCATCTGACTGGGTTGCCCCAGCGACTCTGGGTGGCTCCCAACAGACTATTAAAAACACAGTGTGATAATTATCTGAATTTAATTTAACCCTTGCTACGGTCCTAATGAATAGATCCCTTCTCTGAAGGTGGTATTAGCCTTGGGAGGGAAATCTCCTATTTCTGTTTCTCTTTCTTCCGCTACAGCAGCTTCTGAGGACAGATTTTCCTCAAGACTACAGCAGGGAAGGGAAGGTTTAACTTACCTCTCTCACCCAGGTGAGAAATGCATGTGGCATTTCTGAGGGTTTTATTTCTGTAGCTGTACGCCCCACTCTTCCATGAGTGAAATCCCAGTATGAGAACTGTTGTATCTATATCATGAGCTCAGATTTTTCAGGGTTTGTTATTCTGTCAGGAGGCTGCCAGCAACTCCCATGGCCAGTTGCCCAGGAATGCACAAAGGCAAGGAAATGCTTCTTACCGTCTGCTTTTTATTCAGTATTTACAGAGAGAGGCTTTAGAATCCAGCCTCTTGGATAATGGCATTGTCCGGAGTGACTCCCCTCCCCCGTCTCTCCTACTTCCTTATTTGTCATCCTCATCTCCTCTACAGGTGCTGACAAGTGCCTTCTGCCTTTGAGCTCTCTGCTCTCCTACTTTCAAGGCTCGCCAGGTTCTGAGGGGGGGGGCTGGAATGCTTTCTAAAGATACTGTGTCCATCAGCTGTCACCACCCTGGTGCTTCTGCTTCTTCCTCCTCCTCCTCCTCCTCCTTTCCCATTATTTCTCAACTTTTCACCTCATCTGCCTCTGAGCTGTGACCTCCCTCAAACCCCTGTTGTAATTCTGAACTGTCTTCCTCTTCTCTGGAAGGGTCAGGCTGGGGAGGCAGTCTCCACCGTTCTTCCTCTGCTGCCCAGTCCCTGACATATTCTAGGGCAATAATGCACCGCTTTTCCACCCACCACCCCAGATGTCAGTGTCAGATTTAGGGTGGTGCAGGAAGTTCCCCGCACAGGGCACTGAGCTGAGTGGGCGGAAAATTGAGAAGATCCCTGATTGAGAAGATCCATCTAGAGGTGCCAAATTTGGGCCTCGCACAGGGCGTCATATTACGAAAGACAACCCAAGCCCACCCCTGTAAATGTCCCTGAAACCTGTTTCCCCCTCCTGATCTCCTTAAGCTTCTTACTGCAGCCTCATAACACCTTATACATGTCGGCGAGCTTTTCTTCCTTTCTTTTTTAAAGATGGGGGCTGTTCCTTTTTAAACAAACAAACAAACAAACAACAAAAACCACCTTACTCGACTGCAATTTAGAAGAATGGACCACAGATGCTGGCATTCTTTTACACACACTTGGCAGCAGCATCTTCACTTTGCTCGGGATTCATTTCCCTCTCACGCAAGTGGAACAAGAAGACAATCTGGTCCCACTCCCAGAAGATGAGTCACAGGCTGAGAGCAATGTAGGAACAGTACTGTTCTCCCCACCTCGGCTGCTGCCGTCTAATTCCGCAAAAGAAGCTCATTCTTCTTTTCAACATTGTGCCCAGTACTTATGATTTCAGCCATGATTTAGTTATTTACTTATTAGTTCTTTGAACTTATAGTCCGCCTTTCATTAAATGGTCCCTGGACAAATTGCAAAAAATAACCACAGTTATAAGAAATTCAATGTACAATTATTATTATTTTAAAAAATCACACACACACACACACACACACACACACGATATGCTGTATGGAAGCTGTACTTCTCAGGATAGGACAGGGCTGTGCAGAATTATTAAAACAGCAGAGAGCATTATTGGCTGCTCGCTCTCCACCTTGGAACAAATCTATACCACCAGGTGCCATAGAAAAGCACTAGACATATCAAGAGATCCAATGCACCCTGGTCACCGTTTCTTCGAGCTCCTGCCATCGGGACGGAGATATAGAACAATGCAGGAAAGAACGAGCCGTCTCAAGAACAGTTTCTTCTCTAGAGCGATTTTGGCCTTAAATGGAAAGTCTGGACTTTGAAGTCATCTTATTTTACTTGTTATATTGTACCATATTGCACTGTTTTAATTAGGTTTTTGTAGTAATTCTTTTGGATTATGTGGAATGCTTTATCTGAGTGGATGTGGTAACTGAGCAATTTCGTTGTTCCCGCAAGGGGACAGTGACAATAAAGATTTATCTATCTACTGTATATCAGAATAACAAAACAGTAGCACAGAACTGCTGTGTGCAGCAATGTAAGAGAAGGGGAGATACCCATTCAAGCAAAGGTCTGGTTAAAGAGGTGCATCTTGACCAATTATTGAAAAGCATACAGCAGTGGCAGCCAAGAAACAGTTTTGAAGTAAGGTCATTCCATAACCTGAGGGCCATCACAGAGAAGGTCCTTTCACATGCTGCCGCCTTTCAAACCACAGAAGGTGGCGGCACTACGAAGAGGCCTCCCCTGCCGATCGTAAGAACTGGCCAGGTCAACATGGAAGGGCCCTCATAAAGACAACTTTCCTCTCAGAGAGCCCGCCCTCTCTCTCAGAGGGAGATCCCAAAACATCCTATAGGGATGCCATCCCAGGGTCTGTAGGACGGCAGCCTTAGTCATTTAAGACGAGTAGAAAGAAAATTAGTATTGAACGTGCTAATTCCCTTCTGCATTTTTCAGATTGTTTGGTAGTATGCTTTTAAAAAATGGCCCTTCTTCATTGATGTAAATAGGTAAATCTACTGCTGATAGAGCTCTATTAAGTGTGTATTCCTCAAATTTGGCCCGCCAGATGTTTTTGGTCTACAACTCCCATGATCCCTAGCTAGCAGGACCAGTGGTTAGGGATGATGGGAATTGTAGTCTCAAAACAACCTGGAGGGCCGAGTTAGAGGAAGCTTGGTGTATGGTTTAAGAACAAGATAAAAATAGGCACAGTGTTGTGCAACCATTGCTTCTGTTATCCAAGTAGCCACCTGGCCAAGATGTTGTAGACTACAACTCCCATCAGCCCCAGCCAGCATCGTCAGTGCTTGGGGTTGATGAAAGTTGTCATATAATCACCTCTGGATCCCTGGGCTATTAAAGTTTCACTAAACAGAGAGATGATTACATACCCTTGAATATGGTAACAGTTCTAGGAACCATGTGATTGATTAATTACTGCCATTTAGGAAGTTGGTTCTCATTTCAGTAAAGTGAGGGAGATACAGAGCAAGGCTTCGGATCGTATTACGGTTTCAACACAGCATCCACAACTGTGGGGCTTTTCATAGGATTGTGTGTGAAGCTGTCTCAAAATGGCTTCTTTATTTGGCAATAGTCAAGCCACTAGAACATTGCCTTTCATATGCTGGATTGGCTCTGATTTGCATAAGAATGCAATGGAATCACAGTTAGATTCATAATGATGGCAAATGAAGAAAAAATAAAGGAGAGGTATGCAGATTAATCTTTATTAAATGTCTTTGCTCCAATATGCTTTATAACTTTGGGATTTCATCTAAATTTACCCGAGCGTAAAATCCAGCATGCCATTGTTTGGATAAAATCATTACTTACAAAGACTCTCAAGGAATATGCTAAAGATAACACACAACATTGGCTACAGTCAGTCTAGGTTGTGCAATTCCTGGTTCTATTCCTGGTTTGAGTTTCGGATGGGCCAATTCATCTGAATTATGACAATTCAGAAATGTTTCTTTGGGCCGAAATAAGAACAGAAAAGCCAGGTACCTTATTATCTTTTAAAAATGTTCATAGCCACCTTTTTGTTTGAAGAAATATTGAAGGTGGATAAATAACATTGACAAATTAATAGCGTGACATGAAAATTAAAAGCTTAAAACAAAGCAAAACGTGTCACAAATTGATCAGTAGTAAACAAGCAAGCAAGAACCCAGCAATTTAAAAATGGTCTTATGTTAAAGCCCATCAAAGGACTGAATAATTAAAACCACTGTTGTCTACAGGATGTTAAAATTAGTGCCTTTGACTTGATCTAGCCGCCAGGTTCTTATGATATTCTTAATACACAAGCAAATACGTGCAATTTCAGATTTCAGGTGAGGAATCTTGGTATTACAAAAGTCTTCCTGCTAACAGATAATTTGCATGCCAGGGATGAATGTTTTTGCCTAGCCTTCTTCCTGATCTGCTACATGTCTATGTGCAGGAATACACACACACACACACGTGTGTGTGTGTGTAAATTTGTGTGATTCCCTAGGCATGAAGTGCAGCTCAGGAAGACCTGAACCACACGAGTTTCCTGACTTGGGTAGCTTGTTCTCTAATACTTCAAGTATTAAACCTGGTAATAATTGCTTCAGCAGGAAAGTGTGAAATAACGGTGTCAGCTAATTAGTACATCTTAATTGTGTGTTTCATCCGGGCGAACTTTTTATAATGAGGCAGGAAATGGTGGGAAACTATGGTTTGTTTTTCTTTAGGACCAGATAGACCATTGATCATCTAGAATCACGCCAGCATCTGCAGTAGTTTTGATGGTGTTGTGATTTAACTTCTAAACATCAAGGAGTTTAAGGTGGGAGGGAAGAGAGGGAGGAGACTGATGTCGGAGGAGTGCTAATTATCCCCTTGGGAAGTGGTACTTGCTCATTGTGGGAGGCTGGGGAGGAACAATTTTCCTGCAATCAAGATTTCCCTCCAGAGAGCCTAATAAAAGGGATGAGATTATTTTGGGAGCAATCATCCTCTTGAATATGTAATACAGATTTTGATTCCGCCTTGTACATCCTACAACTGTTTTGTGGATTCTGTTAATGAGAAGATTATATTTCCATATAGGCCTTGATTGAAGTGCATTTTCTTAAGTTAGGGGTTGTTGCTGTTGTTGTTTTTTAGAGAAGATGGGCAAGGACGGAGAAAATGAGGTAAAACAAGAAGTTTTAATAAAGTTTCCATAAGTTGATATTTAATTTGTATCAAGAACAGCTTTGTATGTTAGCCACAACACTGCAAACCACAGGAGTAAGTCCCTGGCACAGTGCTTTTTTTAAAAAAAGAAAAGGCACTCCTCCTTTTACTATTCCAGAAGAACTTGCACGGGGGAAATGTGTAAGCTTCAGCCACAAGATATGAGGGCACATCTACACTATATATTTAACAGCCATGGCTCTCCACCCACAAAATCTGGGTGATCGTAATTTGTTAAGGGTGCTGAAAGTTTTTAGCAGATACCTATTCTCCTCCCATAGCTACAATTCTCAGAGTTCCCTGCAAAGAGGGATTGGTTGTTAAACAACTCTGGAAATTGATGATAGCATCTTTTAAACTGCAGTTCCCATTATTATTTGGGAGGAAGTCACACCACTGTTTAAAGCAGTGTAAGAGTGTAAGGGACGCGGGTGGCACTGTGGGTTAAACCACAGAGCCTAGGGCTTGCCGATCGGATGATCGGTGGTTTGAATCCCCGCGACGGGGTGAGCTCCCGTTGCTCGGTCCCAGCTCCTGCCAACATAGCAGTTTGAAAGCAAAAAGTACAAGTAGATAAACAGGTACCACTCCGGGGGGAAGGTAAACGGCATTTCCGTGTGATGCTCTGGTTCGCCAGAAGCAACTTAGTCATGCTGTCCACATGACCTGGAAGCTGTAAGCTGGCTCCCTCAGCCAGTAAAGTGAGATGAGCACCATAACCCCAGAGTCATCCACGACTGGACCTAACGGTCAGGGGTCCCTTTACCTTTACCTTTAAGAGTGTTTTAAATGTATGGTGTGGATTTTTGACTAAATATGAGGAGGGTTTTCTTTAGATAGTAATGTATATTATTTCGTTTACTTCAAAATGTGGCAAGCCAGTGATGCTGTGTGTAGTGCAGCGTAGTGCTGAAACATTTCAAATGGTTTCTTCCCCACAAAAGTGGCTTCTTCATTCACAGGGTGCTGCTTTAGAATTTCACTGTGTTTTGGACATTGAGCTCCCTTTATCACTGCAAAGGGTCCAAGGCTGGTGGGTGTGCTTCTCTTTATAGTAAACATTTGTCCAGTGCTTTGCAGCCTCCCTGGCTGCCTGTGCTTCCAATCTGAAAAAATCCACATGGGTGGAGTTACCTCATTACATTTCCACCCTGAATTTCAATTGAAATGTTGAAAACTGGCTACCAAGTGCCTGAGATCTTTGCGCTTTCTTTTACCTATCGCCTGCATTTCTTTCACTTAAAAGCAAGCAACGGCTAACTGTCAGGTGCATGATGGGTGACTTTCCTAACCTCCTGCACTAAGATGTTGTGCTGTTTTCTGGGATGGTGGGCACCTGGGAGGGCTGCAAAGTCACCTTCATTCATTTGCAGAATGAAAGAAATTATACTTGCATCTCTTCTTGGAAAGCTCAAAAGCAAACCGAGCACTGAAAGACACCCATGTAAGAGAATATCATCAACATTTTCTCTAATAATTTTTTGAATGCAGTTCATTTTCTCATTAGCCAGTGATGAATCATTTTTTTTAAAAAAAATGAAGAAATCTTTGGCACAGTGCTAGCTGTGTTTAGAGGCTCTCCTGCTCATTCAACTCAGCCGTCCCTAGATGTCTGCCCTAAAGTCCTACACTGATGGCACCATGTGAGTTATCTTAACCATGGAAGAAAGATGCAGCCACCCACCTGTTTGCTTCTGCTCCTGGTTACACACAAAATAACCCCATGATACAATGATGGTACAGCTGTATGATTGGTTGTGAGAAAAATGACAATTAAATGAAATAACAAAATGAAATTCTTCTTGGACATAACCAGGTTTGATAGGCAGTCAGAAGAGCATGTTAGCCTTATAGTGTGGATTATTAATTAAATTTGTGTATCACCCTTCATCCGTAGATCTCCATAAAAGATAACAGAATAGGGAGACCTGATCTGTTCAGTAGTGGTCCCATGCTTGTGGAATTCTCTCCCGAAAAAGATATGTTTGATTCTCCACTCTACTGGCTTTTAAACAGAGCCTGAATAATTTCTTATGATTTGAGGTTTCTTTTTAATATTGGTGCTCTGTTTTTCTGTTTTGATTTAATTGCTGTGTTTCAATATAGTCATACTTCGATGTTTTTGCTTTTACAGTATATCATGTTTTGGTCCGTTTTATGGCTTTTTATGTATGCCTCTGGGGGGGGATATAAATGGTGGCATATAAATTCTTGTAGCAGATGGAGTTTTGGATTTGGACAACTAAGGATCCAATCTCTGAGCATCCATGATGTTCACAGGTGACCTCATGCCAATCTCACCCGAATCTTCTTGTTAGGGAGCAGCTGTTTTGAGGGCAAACATGGGTTTACATCTCTCTCATATCAATCTGGGCTACTTGGAGGAAAAGCAGGTCTAGTGCTGGTTGAATGCCCTTTGGGAATGGTAGGGTAGAAAGCAGGGCAGTCAATAGCAGGAGGAACCGGTGAAAGTGACAGGCAGAGCCCACTAATTTTAGAATTGTCCCCATCCTCCCCCAGCTGAGTTCTACAAGGGCAATGCTTAGACTAAGGAGGGAGCGTGTTGACAGTCATGGTCTGGTTGTAAGTAAAAAGTCAGACTAGTTGAGGATGGACTGAGGTGGATGGGGGGAATGCCTTGTTGGACCAACCTTCTCTGAGCAGGAGAAATAACATTGAATTACCTGGAAAACAATGGCACCTTCTGATCAAGTGGAGCTTAGAAGTTCCACAATACTTTCCCCTTTACTGCTCAATTGGCGGACCTCTGTCACTTCCTTGGCGGTTTCTTGGTATGTCTGAGAACAGGGACAGTCTCCTGCGGTAAAGCTGTCATGTTTCTCTTTCAGAGATTGTTCAAGTAGGAGTAAATGTCATGATAATCATGCTGTTTTCATGGATCTGCAGTAAGTTATGTTATATATATTCATGTGAAACTCTTCACTTCCAGTTGCAGTTAAGCATATGTTCCAGATTAGAAAAGCTTCCTATCTGCTCTTTGAAAATGCTTTCCCCATCCCTCATCCTGTTCCTTTGAAGATGCTTGCTAAATCTGAGGAAGTCAACATTTCCCACATTTTTACTGAGATAAGCTTAGATGCTTTGCGTGTGACCTGAGCAAATTACAGAGAAGCCAAGCAACACCAGGTGAATTTGCGCATTGTTCGGGGGGAACTAACCCTATGTGTGTGTAGAACCTGAATATTTTATCTTTTGCAAGTAATAATAATAATAATAATAATAATAATTTGCCTGACTTTTGCCCACTCAGTAGGATGGATACTACACAATTCTTATTTTTGCTTCCCCTTTATTTATTTCCCCTCCCCCTTATCTTATAAGGAAAAAACACATGTAGAGCTGGAGATAAGAAATGCTATTTCGCTCATAATTGGAAATGTTTGACTCTGCCTCTCTCCCCTCCGCCCTGGGCCATGGCTCAGTGGTGCATCATCTACCTGGGATATGACACTACTTTGATCTTAAAGGAAGAGTAATGGAAAGAAATGTTTTTAGTACTGAAAATGAAGAGAATATCAAAATGAAGAAAACACCTCTTCTACTCCAATGTCATTACGTATGCACTGTACATTTAAAGCAGTATGATACCACTTTAAGCCATCATGGATTCTCCTGAAGAATCCTGAGAGCTATAGTTTGTTAAGGGTTAGGGTTTGTTAAGGGGACTCTGGCTAACTGTAGCTCTGAGAGGAATCAGAGCCTGTGAAGAATTCTTAGCAGCCCTATCAAATCAGGATTTTTGTGAGGAAAACATTTCTGACGTATGATACTGCCTTAAATGCACAGTGCAGCTGGGACCACAGTGGCAATGAGTGGAAGAAGTTGTGTGTTCAGACCCAGAGACCTCCCTCCTAAATAAAGACATTTGACTCAAATTTTAGTTTTGGTTTTTGGCAGAATTTAGGTCGCAACTTTATTGATTACAGAAAAGTGAGTGGTTTCATAGGCTCTGGTTTGACTAGCTCCCTACACCCTTGCAGGTAGCGCTGACCCAGAGCTCTATCACGGGTCAGCCAAGGGTGAACACCCGAGGAAGGTGAAAAGCCTGGGAACATACTCTCTTAACTCCCCAGATGCTCTCCTGGACTCAGGCACGGGCACAACCCCCTCTTGGGGGTTGGCCAAACCAAGTTGAGTCCCTGGATTCCTTTAACAGAATACCCTTCACATAGGGATGGTGAGACCGTTCTTCCATCCCTATCACATGAACCAGTGCCTATCCACAACCTTACAAGTTGTGACGAATTGCTACGCGGCAGGCGAAACCCAAATGGCAACAGCCAATCAGCCAAGTGGGAAAATTCTTGCCGTGCCCCTATCCCAATGACAAATGACACACGAGGGCATAGCAAGGTCAATCACAAAAGGCTCTAAAATTAGGGAGAGGTGAGCGGGTGTTCCGATGTACAAGCCGAAAGAGGAAGCTCTGGGTCATGTGCATGGGTTTATATAGGTCCCTCAATACGTTTAGACTGCAACCCCATTGGCCAGATTGAAACCCAGCATCGAGGGGCCTACCAATCGGGTTTTGTGGCTATCCAACAGTCCCACCCACAACCAGGAGGTCAGTCTCCAGATCTCACCGCATCACATTCCCTCTTTTAGGGCGGACAAGATTTAGTAGCCCACCAGCAAACCACTGCATGAGTTGGTTTCTAATAGGAGAGATGGAAGCTGTATCCTGCCACCTGCCAGGGGCAGGGTGGAGACAATAGCAACACTGCCACATCATTTGTTGTTGCCCACCTGGTTAAAAATTCCTCATAGGAGCACCAGCAATGGGAGGATGAGGGTTCACAGCAGCTCCTAAAGAATGTCATGAAATTTGGAAAATGAAAAAAGTGCTGCCTGCAGTACTAACTATCTAGAAAGGCATGAGGGCAAATGAAGTGGCTTGTGAAGGGAGAAAAACATGAGCCTATAACCTCTCGCAGCTCTGAACTGAAAAGGATTTCATCCTATTCAAACTAATGCTGTGCTGGAGATTTCTGCCAGGCTAACCCTCCACCACGGCCTCAACCATTCTCCATCAATTAATGAGAAAAGAAACTCCATGTGAAAATAATGAAAGGGGAGGGAAATGTTTGGAGAAATTCAGGAGGGAAGGGTGCCGGGTTTTTGTCACATTTACCTTGCTCTCAAAGTTGCTGGGGAGTGTTTGTGCCTGACCTGTCTTTCAATCTACAAATCATCTCACCAGTGGTCTGCACTCCATGGTCTTCCCAGGTGCCCAGACTTCAGTTTAAGCCCAGGGCAAAATATCATGAGGTCGCTGTTTCCCTGGGGTGTTTTCAGATCATGAAAGATGGGCATCCAGGGAGGCTGCAGGGTGCTGGAGAAGTGTTTACTGGAAAGGAAAAACACACTTACACCACCGTTAGGCACCTCACGTGCCTAATACGGTAAGTGTGAAACATCACACTCACCTAAGTTCTGAAGTGCTCTAGGAAAGGGTCAGAAAAACAGAAACCTCTTTTACAGGGGTGGGGGAGTCTGAGGAATTGGAGGACAGACTTCAGCAGATCACTAGACCTGCCAGGTCACTTGCTGCACTGGCTTCCTGACAGAGGAGTTGCTGCTGCTTATCAGAAGGCAGAGCAGGTGGTCAGTACAGTGTGAACCAACTGGTGCAGGCATCTTTGGTATTTCTGCTTCTGGGTTTGCACTACGCTGACCTTCCTGCCATCTCACTCCTCTCACTCCTGGTAAACAACAGCAACACAACTGCAGGAACCTAATGCATTAGCTCAACCCCACTCAGTGAGATGCTTCTGTTCAACTTCTTCTCCAGTCCTGTCCAGACTGCTTAGTCAGATGCAGTTCACCAAGTTCAGTGGGGCTTACTCTCACATAGGTGAGCATATGATCACAGCCCATCAAACCCCTTCCTTTCCACCATTCTGGGAATTTCTTCAAAATGATGCCCAAAGAAGAAGTAGACATGATATATATTCTAGGAATTAATATACAGTGGTGCCTCGACTTACGAATTTAATCCGTTCTGAAGGCACCTTCGTAAGTCGAAAAAATTGTAAGTCGAAAAACGCCATTGGAAACGCGATTTCCCATAGGAATGCATTGAAAACGGAAAAATTCGTAAGTCTATCTAAACCCTATCTAAAAATTCGTAAGTCGAAAAATCCCTATCTAAAACTGGTGTGGTTTTTCCCGGATGTCAAGACATTTGTAAGCGCGCGGCCATTACCCCCATTCGTAAGTTGAAAATTTCGGTTGTCGAGTCGATCGTAAGTCGAGGTACCACTGTATTAACAGAAAGGAAATGGTTAAGGGAGAATATTATTTAAAATAGCGCTCAGAGCACATTGGCTCAGATGTCCAAAACTTCCTCAAAAAAGTTAATTAGCCTTCCTGAATTAAACAAAATATTTGTTGTTGTTATTGTTAGCCTGGGGGAAAGAAAATCTGTTCCTTAGTGGGAGAGCAAGTGTATTTGTGCTTGGAGCATTCTGGGGGGAAAGAAAATATCTTAATTTATGCTGGAGAAGTGTGAAAACTGTAGGAGGGGGTGGAAAAAGGAGAGTATTCAGAGATATTTTGGCTTAAGAGGCATTAATAACCCAATAACAGAACATTCTTCATGGTAGAACTTGCATATAGGGAGAACTTGCATATAGGCAAATGGGTGGGGTATAAATAATAATTTTTTTATTATTATCTGTAGAAATGAACACCTATGCATATTTAAAAACAACTGCAATGGGCAGGAGGGACTGATCCCCACCTGGCAGCAGTGGGGCAGGACAAAAAGCAGGCCAGGGTGGAAGCTGGTGCTGGGGCAAGCGAAATTTCTTTTCGTGCTATGTCCACCTCAGGATGCCATAGCAATTGGGCTTGATGGCATCAAGTGATGGCAGTAGGTTGGGATCAGGATCCAGTGGAGCTTTCTTGGGGGCTTTCTGTGGATTACTGCCAGTGGCAATTCCACTGGTATTATTTCCACCCAGAGGGTGGAACAGAGAGTTATTCCAGAGGAGGGAAAGAGGGCATCACTCCATGGCCAGCTGAGCTGTTTTGGATGAATGGACAGAAATAAGAAAGCTAGAATTCAATATAGACTATTAACAGATACCGGTAGTAAAGAAAGGGGGGGGATGGGGTGTATCAGATTTAAAATTATATTATGCAGCAGCGAATTTGTGTTGGATTAGGGAGTGGATTGTGTTAGAGGATAGAGAATTATTGGACATAGAAGGATTCAGAAATATATTTGGATGGGTTTAGACTTTAATCTATTTGAAGATCCCCCCCCTGAATACATTAACAGACTTGATTAGCCACCAATTTTTGACTTCCATATTGTTGTCAGCGATCAACTTCCTAGAAAGCATAGCACATAATATATCTACAATCATTTTGGAGCACTCTGTCCTCTCTAGGCTATGAGCAAAGGTTTTGAACCAGGATAACCATCCTCATGTAAGTTAGAAAAGAGGAGCTATAACTTTGACTTGAATTTATTTTTATAAAAGGTGGGGGCACTGGCAATAATAATAATAACAACAATCATGAAAGTCCTGGAACATTTCATATGTTAAATTGGTCTTTCTCAAAATTAGCTTTCCTGAGGGCAGCAATATATTAACGTAATGAATGGGTGGTAAGAGGGAAGACAATTATTTTAATGGGAGAGTAGGATGAAGAGAGAGAAATCTTTTACTGAATAAGATCCTTCAGGGAATGATGCACATATTATGGAGAGAATGAGAACAGATACAGATGAATACATTTCCCACTGTCTCATCTTACGCAATCATTGCACAGTGGGAATGTTTTCCTGTACAAAATTAAAATAAAATAAAATCTTGGCACATAGAAAGGTGGATGTCAAATGAGAAGGGTTCTAACCTAGCTTCCTCCATGACACACTAGTTTTCTGTACAGAGGGACTTTTCCCCCATGGGGGAGCATTGTGTATTATGAAAGAGCACAATCTAGGAATCGTATTGTGTTCAATTAAGGCTGGTCTAGAAGAGAACTGAATTGCATGAGCAGACCTAACGCATGGTGATTCAAGAGCTCAGGAGGGCTGGTCACCCACCTGACCTGCTGCTCACTCACTGGTTGTGTGACCCTCCATGCTTGGCTCCCATGAACAGCAGTTGGCTATTTGCTTGCCTCCATCACCCGCCTCCCGATCTTGCCTGGGCTATGAAAAAGGACTATGGGCATCCTCTTCTGAGCTAGGCATTTTGAACAAGGTGGCCAGAAAAATGCCCTGGTGGTTAGAAAGGTTTTTTTAATCTCACATTTTTAAAAAATATTAAAAGCTCTTAAAAAAAAAACCCAACAACTAAGTTTTAAAAAATCCACGGCAATTCACAACAGTGGCACAGGAAAATGCCCTGGTGGTTAGAAAGGTTTTTTAATCTTACCTTTTAAAAATATATATAAAAAAGCTCTTTTTAAAAACAACAACAACTAAGTTTTAAAAAATCCACGGCAATTCACAACAGTGGCACAGGAAAATGCCCTGGTGGTTAGAAAGGTTTTTTAATCTTACCTTTTAAAAATATATATAAAGCTCTTTTTAAAAACAACAACAACAAAGTTTTAAAAAATCCATGGCAATTCACAACAGTGGCACAGAAAATTGCCCTGGTGGTTAGAAAGGTTTTTTAATCTTACATTAAAAAAACATATTAAAAAGCTCTTTTAAAAAACAACAACTAAGTTTTTTTAAAAAAATTCACAGCAATTCACAACAGTGGCACAGGCATTCTCCTGGCCCTCTTACCCAGAATGTCTGGCTTTGAAGGAAGACATCTTTGGCCTTTTCTCAGAGCCCATGCGCCATAAGTGGTCGGGAAGCTGTCAGCATTATGATGGCTATCACAGCACAGGTATATGCCTATTGAAATAAGACAAGGGGCAGGGAGGAATAGGAAGGTGAGGCTGCTGCCGCCGCTGCCTTCGTTATGGTGAGCTTGTAAAGGTAAAGGTAAAGGGACCCCTGACCATTAGGTCCAGTCGTGACCGACTCTGGGGTTGCGCACTCATCTCGCATTATTGGCCGAGGGAGCCGGCGTATAGCTTCCGGGTCATGTGGCCAGCATGACAAAGCCACTTCTGGCGAACCAGAGCAGCACACGGAAACGCCGTTTACCTTCCCGCTGTAGCGGTTCCTATGTATCTACTTGCATTTTGACGTGCTTTCGAACTGCTAGGTTGGCAGGAGCTGGGAGCGAGCAACGGGAGCTCACCCCGTCACAGGGATTCAAACCGCTGACCTTCTGATCAGCAAGCCCCTAGGCTCAGTGGTTTAACCCACAGTGCCACCTGGGTCCCATGGTGAGCTTGTATCCTTCTTAATAGATGGCAGTCTTCTGTGTGAAGGGCTGTTAGAAGTTGGAGGAAGTCCTCTTTTTGAAGGGCTGGGACTGGTCAAAGTCTGGGAAAGATAAAGAAGACCACTAATAATAATACCAATACCCATCATTTGAAGATCACAGTTTACAACATAAAATTACAAATGCCTAAGAGGGGAGAGCAGGAGGGGCCTTGAAGTTGCCCATCGACTGTCAGCACCAGCCAGCAGCAAGCTGTCAGTTTCACTTTCTCTGTTTCTCATTTCCCCCCCAGTCGTTTGTCCTCTTCTCCCCACTACCAAATCGGTTTGCGGCGAAAACAAAAACCCTTGTGAAAATTGTCAGTGTTTTTGTGTGAATTTTTCCTACCCTACACATTTTTGTATGCCGTAGCCTAATCTGTTTTGTATGACACATTTCGTCAATGTATGCATTTTAAATATATAAGATGTATTAATATATGCATTTTTCGGAAATGTCACTGGGCTGGAGAAGTGCAAATTTCGAAGGACTGCTGTGGTTCTCTTCGCATATTGCTTTGGAGAGTGAGAATTAGGTAATTTCGCTGTTAGATGCAAGGCGATGCAAATGCCTCCACCATCTACCTGAAGCCATAGCTGCCAAGTTATCCTTTTTTAAAGGGATTTTCCCTTATGCTGAATAGGCTTCCTCGCGAGAAAAGGGAAAACTTTTCAGCTATGCCTGAAGCACATTTTTAAAAATGAAATGAAAAGAAAAGCATGTTCAGTGTGCCATGCAGTTTGGTCTTCAGCGATTGGTGCCAATGATGCAAAATTATACAACGGAGCTGGAAGGATTTCAGACCCTTTGATGTCTTGCCCTGTTCATTAATCAACACCGCACTTGCTTTCCTCTGCTAATAATGCGTAGGAAATTCATTTTTATTAGCCATCTGCCTTGTCTTGCACTCCCAGCAGTATTTTCTTCAGATTTTTAACTTTAAAAACACTCCCACCCTACACATCTTGGTGTTTCATTTGTCTGGAAGCTGCAGAAATCTTATATCAATCACTATCCAGGGAAGTGTAAGGCTTAATATTTTGGATATAAAAATTAATTTCTGCAACTAAAAACCAGGACACCTGGAAAGTTACTGAGCTTTTTTTAAAATAATAATAATAATAATAAAAACACCAAAAAAACAAACCTCAATTTTTAAAATTGTCTTGCCAGGGCATAGTGCCACATTTCAGAAATCCACCCCCCCCACCCCCGACGTCAATTCTACCTTTGAAATCCCTGTAATGTCTGGGAAAATCCGGACATGTGGCAACCCTAGCAACATGCTTCGTGCCTGCATTGAGGGATTTCACTTCTTCCCTTCCTGCAGCAGCCAGGGGTATGGATCCTGGCATATCCCTTAAAAGAGTTCCGAATTGGGGAGTCTGATGCTTGGCACAGATGCAAGGAACACTCTGAACCCTAGCTAATACTTGGAATCGTGTTCTAGCTGAGTTCACAATCAATAAGATTTGAATAGATTCCCCCGCTGAACACCGAACGCACAGTCTCCTTAAAAAATGCGCTAGTGGCTTGTTCTCTGAGCATCTCCCATGTACTTTTTGAGTGCTGTATGTGGGCGGATTTTAATTCCAAGCTGTTGTAATTATATACTTGCCTGTGTATGTAGCAGATAGTCTATTCCAAACCTTATTGGCTGGATGTGTGCTCTAATTTGATTGAAATTTCACAAATCAGTCGGGGTTGACATCCTTTGGACTTTTAGAATACATCACAGGGGGACCACAAATTGTTTTTTTCCCTTCTCTCTCATCCCAGCAGGAGTTGCCTGTCCTGGTCTCTGGAATGTTAACTGAACTTCCCGGTGCCCTCTAATGTCAAATAATGCCATCTAGCCTTACGGCAGAAGCTATGTCCATTGCCAGAGACTAGATATACACCAAGGTGTTACTGGATGTGTGGATCAATGTTTCCTGGTACACATTTGTGCACCTTTAATGCTATACATGTGTGCTTTCAATTTTATGCCTTTGAAATCTTTCTTGGAGTTTCCCATCCATACAAGTAAAAAAAAAAAGGTAAAGGTAAAGGACCCCGGGACGCGGGTGGTGGAGGAAGCCCCTTGGGCACCCAGAGCGGCACCCGGGGGGTGTGCACCTGGGGGCCAGGGCGTCGCCTCGCAGCGCACATGTGCTATGCAGCACACATGCGCATGGCTGCAGCTGCGAGCGTAGGGTCCCGACACCATCCCCGCATGGCGCTGGAACGGCGCTGGTCATCTTGGGAGTCACCGGGGGGCACACTAAGTGTCACCCCCTCCAGGGTGGCACCCAGGGCGGACTGCCCCCATCGCACCCCTTGCTACGCCAGTGCCGGGACGGTTGTGGCGCTCATCTCACTTTCAGCATCAACAGCTTCTCCCATAGCCACAGCTCTGATGTTTGTCTTTCTAACTAGTAGCAAGTTGAGGAAGATCCAATGGTTTTCTGTCTGGTGCACAGAGCCATTTCTTTTGTTACCTTAATGGCCCGTACTTAGAAAAATGTCAGTTATGCTCTGCATCCAGTCCCAGGTTCAATTCCTGGCATATCCAGTTAAAAGGATTAGGGTAGCAGCCTAGCAGATGGCAATAAAGAGACTCCAGAGAGCTGCTGATGGTTTGATTAAATAAATCTGACCTGGTATAAGGAAGCTTCCTATGTTCTACTAAATAAAATCTTTTTTTTTAAATGTGTAAGTCATCAAAACCAAGCACATACCTTTCCAACCCCCCCCCCCAATTTCTTTATTTTGAAATCCTGCATCTTTATTGAACACACGTCACATTTCTTCCCAGGGCAGTTAGTTATTTGACAGATTCAAAGTCCGTAAAAAAAACACTACATGGCAATGTCATTGTGTCAAGTTTAATGGATAATCCATGAAAACAGATTGTGTCGAAACACGCTGTCTCTATGCACATGGCAGCTTTAAGCCTTAGGCGATTCATTATCAGTGTTATTATTGCTTAAAGGAAGTTGAATTAACTGATATCCGTTCATCTCTTTATGCTAATAGGATAGAGCACAATTGTACGGATAATTCCTCCAAGTCATGCTGTTGTGTTCAGTGGTGCTTACTCCCCAAGTAAACGCACATAGGGTTGCAGCCTGAGGGTGTGTTATTGCGAATCTCATTACAACCGAAATTATAGTGAAGGAAATTACCGGGTTTTCATTAGTTCTGCATTATGGTAGGCATATGTGTGGGAAGAACTTTGACCAAAAGCTCGTCCAGATGATCCATTTATTAAGCCTTCATCCTGATTTGTTGCACAAAGCTTATGGGAAGGTTAGACTATATTGGGTCTTTGCAAAGCATTTATTCTGATTTGATTTGGGGGAGATTATTTGACAATGAGCATTCATCCCAAATTCATCTTGATTTGCTTGTGTGGTGTTTAAATGTCTTCCTATTAATCATTTGTTCACCGTGTATTTTTCACTGCATTTCCCAATCAGTTTCCTAGCCACATTTGTTATGCCAGTACCACAGAGCTAAACGAAGAATCCTGTATCTGCTTGGTTCCTTCCTGAAAAAATAGTGACAGACTAGAGGTCCCACATCCCCACAAATGTTCAAGCATGAAGAAGAAAGTACCTCAGTTTAAGTACACTTCGGTTTGAGTACTTTCAGTTTAAGTACTCCGCGGACCCGTCTGGAACAGATTAATCCACTTTCCATTACTTTCAATGGGAAAGTTCGCTTCAGGTTAAGTACGCTTCAGGTTAAGTACGGACTTCCAGAACCAATTACACTCATACTTTGGGTTAAGTATGCTTCAGGTTGAGTACTCCATGGACCCGTCTGGAACGGATTAATCCACTTTCCATTACTTTCAATGGGAAAGTTCGCTTCAGGTTAAGTACACTTCAGGTTAAGTACAGACTTCCAGAACCAATTGTGTACTTAAACCGAGGTACCACTGTATTCTTGTAATTGCCGGGACGCTGACATGAGTGTTCTTGGGTGTTCAGTTTTACAAATGAAATTTGCAGCTTAAAAACACTTGACCTTTCAAGGGTTGCGATATTTACGGTACTCACATCCCAAACTTATTCTGACACGATGAATGCACTGCACTTAGAGGGGATGTTGGGCAGGGGAAAGAAGCAGAAAGCAAAAGCAAAGCAGGGAAATGAGCCTGGATTTCTGGATGTGACAAGCAGAAGATTTTATTCAGTGTACAGTTGCACCTTGGATCCCGAATGCCTTGCGAGTGGAATGTTTTGACTCCCGAATGCTGCAAACCTGGAAGTGAGTGTTCTGGTTTGCCAATGTTCTTTAGAACCTGAGCGTCTGACATGGCTTCCGATTGGCTGCAGGAGCTTCCTGCAGCCAATCAGAAGCTGCGCCTTGGTTTCTGAATGTTTTGGAAGTCGAATAGACTTCTGGAACCGATTCCGTTTGACTTCTGAGGTACGACTGTATTGTTTTTTTAAAATAAAGGAATTAAAGACTGGAAACTAGGATATAACATCTGAGGCTGCAATGCATGCCATAACAGTCAGTTGTAGTTGTTGTTGTTGTTGTTGTTGTTGTTGTTGTTGTTGTTGTTGTTGTTATGCTTCTGCTATATGGGACTGTAATTAAGAATCACTAAGGGCCTAGCTAGATGTTAACACACAAATGTACATATCTTTCTCATGGATGATGATGATGATGATGGAAAAAAACCCTGCTGGGGTGGCTACACGTTTAAGAAGAGAAGTAATAGAAGGAGGAACTTCTAACCCCCCCACTCTCTGGGCATTTTCCTACTCATACATCCTACCCCCCCTCACCTGATGCTTTTCTTTGTTCACCTCTGCAGAAAAAGATACAGTGCAAATCTTTTGTTAATTTCCATCGAAATTACCACAAATAGGGTCAGTTTGACACAGGTTTAAGGTAGGAGGGGAGCTGTTTCGCTCCAGTTAGAAGAGTCAAATGGTTAGTGGAGGAGGTGGGGATTCAGAACTTGTGATATTCCCTTTGTTCCTAATTATTAATTATGTAGCGTGACTCACTTTACATAACTTGCCTGGCAACGATTTTGCTGTCTAATAGATCACTGAAGAAATTTGACTTCTCTCCCCCCCCTTCAACGTTCATTGGGGAAAGCAGTACAACAGTCATCTTCTTTTCTGTAACTTTCATGCCCGTACAAGGCTCAGTCAGAATTTCGCTTTGATATTCTCCAAGGCAGGACAGCAGGGCTTCCATCTTTCTATGTGTGAGAAGCTGAAATGTCTTCCTTTTGAACTCACAATGACCCCAGCATCCCTAGAAACTAGGCAGCTGCTAAGTGAGCCACTTCGCTGCTGGCGGAGGCAGCAGGGCGGGTGGGGTCCCTGTGGGGGGTGTCAACGCAGAGGCTTCTGCCATTCAAGGCAGTGGTCTCACTTTGCCGAATGGCTGGGCTTCCAAACACAAGCTTAAGAGTTGAGTATAAAGTGCATGATTTCAGTCTTAGGCGCATTATCTCTGAAGAACGTTATTGCCTTTTTATTGTTATTATTTTCCCTTTCAAACAAAGGAAGGGTGGGCAGAAGGTAGATCGCTAGATTGACAAGGGCTTCTGGCTCATTAGAACGGCAACAGCAAAACATACTTTAGGCTGCTGAAATGAAGGCCAGTTACCAATTGGTGGAAACCGCAGGCGAGGAGAGTACTCCTACGTTCAAATCCTACTTACAAGTTTCCCTCGGGCATCTAGTTGGCCACTGTGAGAACAGGATGCTGGTCCAGATAGGACATTGGCCTGATCCAGCAGGCTAATCTTATGTTAGACAGCCAATCATGAGTGGACTTTTGTGTGAAGGACTGCTGAACCCCATTCATTTCAGGTACTGGGGGAAAAAATATTCCTAGGCTCAGAATGTAGTTGGCTGAGAGGCACCTTCTTCTTGAATTATAGCTATATGTCTTTTGCGCCTGGCTCTGGTTGGTACATGTTGGGGCGCAGTAGCTATGAGTGGAATAAAACTAACCCTCCAATGTTCCTAACAATTCCTGAAAGTGCAAACAGGTAGATAGATCGTTTTTTTTTCATATGTGGTGGATTTGCAAGGAAGCGAGCGTATTTTGGCAAATGATACATGGAGTTTTTTTTTATAAAAAATGTTTAAAATGAGTATTCCAAAACACACACACGCCCTGAAACGTTTCTGTTAGTGATTATAGGAGCAGAAATCCCCCCTATGTTATTTATGTATGTAGCAACAGCAGCTAGGCTTCTTTATGTGCAGAAGTGGAAGGAGGAATTTGTCCCCAACCAATTAAGAATGAATAAAGAAGATAATGGACTGTACAGAACTGGCAAAATTAAGAGAGTCCAATGATGAGTGTTTCATGGATGAATGGAAGCCTTTTTCAGATTACTTAAGTAAATATTATCATATGACGAACTCACGAGCGGGATACGAGCTATGAGCAAAAGAAGGAATTAGATTATAATATTGTGGTTATGATTTAATACATAGAACAGGGGTGTCAAACTCAAATTCATCGGGGGCCGCATCAGCAGTTTGGTCACCCTCAAAGGGCCGGTTGTGTCTGTAGGACTATGTGTCCACTCTTTATTATCATAAATTATTGTCACTGCATTCAATTATTACTGTTTTTTGTAATAATGTAAGCTCATTCCCGCCCCCACGCGGATCACATTCCTGCGTCGTGGCGCGTGTGTGGGAGGGGATGTAAACGAGGGAAATTTGAACAAAAGGTGGGGATCGACGGCTTCCGGGGGGGGGGTGCTCAACTAAACCTTCGGCAGGAAGGAGAAAGCCACTGCTGGGATTAAAAACCTGCAGATGGAAAGAGGGCTTCCCTCTCCCGCCCTGCGCACACCCAAACCCCGCTAGGCAGGATGCCACACGCTGCAACCCACCCCATGCTTTGGAGAGGGGCAGGAACATGCGGTGCAGCGCCAACTCCCTGCTTTGCTTTTGCATCCTCCCTCCTCAGCGCCAGAGTCCCTTCCCCTCGCGCTGAGGGAGGGCAGCGGATTTCCCGAGGAGGAAGGCGGCGGTAGCCCCAGCGGACGTGCATCTTCGCCTCAGAGCTGCTCTTCCCCCCACCTGCGCTGTTGTCGTCTTCGCCGCCGCCTCTCCCTACTGGGATTGCAGGCAAAGGAGGCTTGAAAACCTCCCCCCCCAATTCCCCTCCCACCTACTCGAACTGCGAGGCGACTCCATCTGGAGCCCTACATCACGAGGGGCTGAGAGGAGGCGGCGCCGCCCCCCCAGGGAGCAGCTCCGCCGGAACTGAGAAGCCAAAGGGCAGCTCGGGGGTGGGGGGCAGAGCAAAAGCCAGGCACCCTCCCGAGTGTCTATGAGGAGAAAACGGGGGAAGAGGGAAGAGAAACCCGGCTCCATCAAGAGAGCGGCTGTTGCGCTTCGCCTACTTCCCCCTCAGGCTCACTCCGTGTCCCTTTCGCCCGCTCGCTCGCCCACCTCCCGGATGCAGCCAAGGAGAGGAAGGGAAGCGGCGGGCGGTGGCTCTCCAGTGCCGCCTCACTCGCTCTCGCTCTCGGAGACAACAGCAAAGCCTGCCAAAAAAAATCCAGCGCTGCTCCGTCCCGGCACCAACTTTGCCGGCGGCGCCTGTAGGGCTTTCCTACCTCCTCGGCGGGCTTCCTCCTCCTCCTCCTGCATCTCACTTCCCCGTCTGGCCGCTGTGCCACCGCCTCCCTCAGCCTCATTCGAAATTGAAATTCCCTGGCCAAGGCCATCAGCGCGGCTCCAGCGCCCCGGCCTCCGCCTGCAGTCCCGCCCCCGGTTTTGACCCTCGGCCAATCGCAGGCTCCAGAACTACTGTCAGTGCCTATTGTCGGCGGCGGCTACACGGGCCACATGACGAGGTCTGGCGGGCCTTGTGTTTGACACCCATGACATAGAAGATAGGATCCATCAGAAAGGGAGAAACAACAACTCCATGGGAAGTTGACAAAAGTAAGAGGGAAAGCATAATAGTGGTTTGATTGTATATGACTGTTGAAACTTAATGAAATATAATTGAACAAATGTGAGCTAACCCTCCAACACTGGTATCATCACAGCTTACTTGGACAGGGCAGCACAGCCATGAGGTCAGGGCTGTACAGGCACATTGGCAGAACCAAGCCAGTGGTCCTGGCAGCCCATCTGCACAACCCTGACCTCACCACTGCCTTGCTCTGTGCTCCATCAACCTGTCTCCATCTCTTTGCCCACCACACCAGCTGCTACTGCTTATGAACATCTTTTTTAAAAAATCCGGACATCTGCTCATGCCTATTAAAAGTGACTCTGCTGTAGCATTCTTAGCTTAGTATATTATACCAATTGGGGAGTAAGTGTTTCCAGAGCTTTATGGGAAGGTTAAAAACAAAAGCCCAGCAAACCAAAGCAAGAATAAATCTTCCATGAACATCAACATCTCGTACGAGTGAATTGGACTGGATTCGAACCAACTCTTAATTTGATCTTGCTGTAGAAGGTTTTAATTTCCTTGACGTTGTTGTTTATTTCAAGGAAAAACACTTCCCCAGTTTGTCAGTAGGGCATGTTATTTTTCCTGCCTTGAGCCAAGAAATGCATGTTCAATCATGTAGGTATTTCCTCTTGCCCACCCTCCACCTCCTAGTATGACATAAAACATGCAACACATGGGCGATACGCAATGAACTCTAAAGCAATGATGCATTAATTAGCATATGTTATTCATCAAACTTCTGAGACAAATCTGTATATAAAAAGCCTTATGTGAAAGCCACAGAAACTTGCAAACTGACAATTCTGAAAACAACCTGTTGATATCTAATACCAATATACTGTTAAATGTTTAACTTCATCTGAATGTCCTGTTCTGGTATGTTTTCCAGATGTAAAACTCAGTCTTTAGATAATTCTTTTGGATAGGTTCATAGAGATACCAACAAAGATAAATTCGATGTTGTTTCCAACACAAATATACACTTCAAACAGAAATACATAACCTTGCCGACAAAGGTCCGTATAGTTAAAGCTATGGTTTTCCCAGTAGTGATGTATGGAAGTGAGAGCTGGACCATAAAGAAGGCTGATCGCCGAAGAATTGATGCTTTTGAATTATGGTGCTGGAGGAGACTCTTGAGAGTCCCATGGACTGCAAGAAGATCAAACCTATCCATTCGGAAGGAAATTAGCCCTGAGTGCTCACTGGAAGGACGGATCCTGAAGCTGAGACTCCAATACTTTGGCCACCTCATGAGAAGAGAATAATCCTCGGAAAAGACCTTGATGTTGGGAAAGATGGAGGGCACAAGGAGAAGGGGGCGACAGAGGACGAGATGGTTGGACAGTGTTCTCAAAGCTACGAACATGAGTTTGACCAAACTGCGGGAGGCAGTGGAAGACAGGAGTGCCTGGCGTGCTATGGTCCATGGGGTCACGAAGAGTCGGACACGACTAAACGACTAAACAACAACAATATATGGCTTCAACATTACTATGAAACAGTACTCAACATGAGATGTAAGTTTATTTTGATAAATGTTTCATAGCAATGTTATGTATTTCTGTGAATATTTGTAAGTGCTAATAAGATTTGGTTTGTATTACCTGTGAATGTCAGAATATGCAAATCTAAACCTGAAGAAGCCCAGGAATTATCGTGGGAGTGAGCTACCTGCAAACCCCAGTTAACGAGCCCCATTGGGGGCAAACAGTGGGATTCTAAATAACAGGACTGCCAGGGCGAAACAGGAGGAAAATGCCAGCACCCTGTCTTTTCATTTACATCTCCTCTTCATTCTTATCTTCAGCAACATCTGTTTACAACATCTTTAGCACCTCACGGTATTGGAAACAACGTCGAATTTATCTTTGTTGGTATCTCTATGAACCTATCCAAAAGAATATCTAAAGACTGAGCTTCACATCTGGAAAACATATCAGAACTGGACATTCAGATGAAGTTAAACATTTAACAGTATATTGGTATTAGATATCAACAGGTTGTTTTCAGAATTGTCAGTTTGCAAGTTTCTGTGGCTTTCACACAAGCTTTTTTATGTACAGATTTGTCTCAGATGTTTGATAAATAACATATGCTAATTAATGCATGATTGCTTCAGAGTTCATTGTGTATCGCCCACGTGTTGCATGTTTTATGTCATACTATCATATGTACTAGCAGCATAGGTACATTTTTTTCAGCACCCTCCACCTCCTGGCTAACAGATGCTGATTGGGAAAAAGCAGTAAAATGTCCAAGCTTCAGGGGAAAGTTCTCCAGATGGTTCTCACATGTGGAACCTTGCCAATGAACTATTGCCTCTTTGGCTTTGACTCGATCCCAGAGTGGGTCTATTGCTTTGCATCTAATAAACTCTCAACATTCAACTGACTCTCCAATGACAGAGTCAGGGTGACAGATGTAGGGATAAGTAGAACATTTCATGAACATGTGATTGGGACCAGAGCTCTAAACAGAAGCATGAACAATGTGTTGGGATCTGAACCCTTCCTTTCCTTCTCCTCCCTTTGTTGTTTTGCAAAAAGCAAACTTTGGGAGCTGATTCTAAGAGTCATTGCTAATAATAATAATAATAATAATAATAATAATAATAATAATAATAATAAACTACTCGCATGCCAAAATGGCTTCTAAGTGGTTCATAAGTGGAACATCAGTTATAAAATAGCCACACAGGATTAAAATACACAATAAAGCAATTCCCTCAAAACATTTGAACGCATCCGTAATTAAAATTTACGACATGAGCCCATTCAAAAGCATAATATTTAAAACAGCTAAAGGAGCAAGGAAGACAATTAGATCAGGAAGTTTGGGTTCAGAGGAATACTTGTCTAAACAGCTGTGTCTTCAAGAGCTGGTGGAATACCAACACTGATGGGGGCATCTCACATTTTAGCAGGCAGGGCTTTCCACATATTGGGCGCCACCAGTAAAAAAGCCCAACTCTGTGTTACTGCAAGCTGATAATATTATATTGAAATGTCTCTGAGCCCTCAGTGTAGCATCACTCATTGAGCAGGTGTGGATGAATTTGTCAGTTTTGGTTTCTCCCAAACTGCTGCTAAGATAGGGGGAGGAAGAGGACCCACCAAGTCAGTAGAGGGCCCACACATGAGTGGCATCAAAGTCTTAACCAAACCTGGCAGCAGCCTCATGTTTTTCTGCCAAAACTGGTTCCCAAACTGACTATGTACACACAGAAAATTACCATCGTTCATCTGGGAGCTGACATAAAGCAATGAGGAAGCAGACATAAAACAGAATTCCTAAAAAAAAGTTCAGTAAATAAACCCTGTCACTTGGTTGGCTACCACAGATTTAGATCAGTGGACAAATAAAATAACATCATCTGTTTTACCAAATACACTTCATTTGTCTCATAATAACTCACAGCAAACTTCTGTGCATGGTTAAGGCATATCGAATGCTTAAGCCCTGCCCCCTCTAGAGTTTGACGGGTGACCTCATGGTGACATCCTCAATCATGGGGCAGGATCTCTGGCAACGTCACTGTGATGTTTCCTGTCAAACTGTAGAGTGGCATTTCATATAAGGTAGTCTACATATCCTACTAATGGGAGTTACGTCCAAGGAAATGTGGATGCAGCCTGCGTTGCTTCATCCCTCCAATCCTTCCCATAGTCTGTTGCTAATAATTTGCACCATCATGTGCATTTCTTCCTGTTTTTATTGCATTCACCTCTTTTTAAATTGATAACACAGTCATTATGGTGACTGTATAATACGCTAGTTTCTTCCTTCATCTTTTTTTTGTCAACGCACAACTTACGGTCAGTTCAGATGGTGGGAAACCATTGTTTGCAAATCTCCTCTACAACACAGCTGATGTTTCTGGTTTGTTTGTTTTTGCTTGTTTGTGTTTTCCATTTTTATTCTAACATTCCTTAAAGGAGTTCGGGTGTGTGTGTGTCGTGGTCTTTCCTCTCCCCCACTCCCCGAAGTGAAATCTTATTAAATCTGAACTTGGGGTGCAAAGCTGTTTTTTTAAAATTAAAAAAAAACCTTATTTCATCTGTGGCGACACAAGTATGAATGGTTTCATGCTGTTTTAACTGTTAGTAATCATGATGGTCAGCAAAGCACAGCTATTAGAGGACTCGCTTGCAAAATGCATGCAAAAACAATCACAATGTATTCAAAGAAAGAGGCAAGGTTCCATCTCCTCTGGCCAATAACAATATTGCACTGGCTCCAGACCAAGGAATCCCATGTTTTGACTCGTGTGTATCCCAGAACAAATATAGCGTTCTAACTCTCAAGGGAATGTGTTTCTCCACCCTTCCATCCTTCTATCTTTTCTGCCATTTCCCTGTTCATCCTCGCTGCAGATACTAAACACAAAACTCTGGTAAGAAAATTAAAGCATAGGTCATACAAGGAGAGGGCATCTGCCTCACTGCTCAAGCCCATGTTTTGCATGCAGAAAGACCCAAGGTCAATCTTTGGCATATCCTGTAACTGGGCTCAGAGCGACCCCTATTGGAAACCCTGGAGAGTTTCTTGCAGTCTCTCTCTCTCTCTCTCTCTCTCTCTCTCTCTCTCTCTCTCTCTCTCTCTCTCTCTCTCTCTCTCGTATGCTAGAAATGGGACAAGGATTGTATTATTATTTTTTAAGTACAATTCCCACTGAGAACAATGGCACATTGCAGAGGCCCATTGCTCCCATGGGGATTTGGTTTGTTTTGAACATGCATTAGTGGCAGGAACCCCTAGCTAGCCACCTGTAGGCAGCTGTAACTATTTTTTTTAAAAAAACCCAGGGATGATGAACTTGTAGCCCTCCAGATGTTGTTGTACTCTGGCTTGCATCAACCCCAGCCAGCATGGCCATTGGCCAGAGATGATGGGTGTTGTAGTGCAGCAACACCTGCAGCTCCAAAGGCTCTTGGGGCACCTTATAACTCTTATTAGTAGCATTAATGCAGAACCACATCTTAAAATCAAAATCAAAATCAGTGGATCTCTTTCAGGATTTGAGCAGATTTTTCCTACTGAAAAGCTACACAGAGTCAGAACAGGGCGAGGTTGATTTTAATCCTGAACAGAAGCTAGAATTTTGCCCATCCCTACTGATACCATGGGACGCGGGTGGTGCTGTGGGTTAAACCACTGAGCCTAGGGCTTGCCGATCAGAAGGTCGGCGGTTCGAATCCCCGCGATGGGGTGAGCTCCCGTTGCTCGGTCCCAGCTCCTGCCCACCTAGCAGTTCAAAAGCACGTCAAAGTGCAAGTAGATAAATAGGTACTGCTCTGGCGGGAAGGTAAACGGCGTTTCCGTGCACTGCTCTGGTTCGCCAGAAGCGGCTTTGTCATGCTGTCCACATGACCTGGAAGCTGTATGCCGGCTCCCTTCGCCAATAAAGCGAGATGAGCGCGCAACCCCAGAGTCGGTCACGACTGGACCTAATGGTCAGGGGTCCCTTTACTTTTACCTTTACCTTTACTGATACCACCCCCCTTTCAGAGTATGGAGGAGATTCCCAAACCATAAAGAATATCAATGAAGACACCTTTGGGAAGGCATAGCTCACATCTTCCTGAGGCCAAGGGCAAAAAACCCTTTGATTTGAACTAAAGTTGTTGATCTGCAACCTCACCTGCAGGCATAGCTGCCAAGTTTTCCCTTTTCTCGCGAGGGAAGCCTATGCAGCATAAGGGAAAATCCCTTTAAAAAAGGGATAACTTGGCAGCTATGCCTGGAGGTTGTGAGAAAGGTTGTAGAAGGCTGTCTTTGAAATGCTAAAGAAATAAGGAGGAGTGGAAGGGTATCCCACCTTTCACATAGTTCTTCTGGGAACAACAAGCTGGGTAATGATAGTGTCTGATAAGTTTATAAAGCTTACCCACTTTGTTCTGGAGAGAAACATACGAGGGAAGTTTTGGAAGGACTAACTAGAGTGGCGCACTGCGCACAAAGGGGTAGTGAACCTCCCATTTTTGCTCTCACATTGTTTGCTGTCAGACTGTTCGGTCTTTCAGGGCCTGATGGGGGCCACCTATATGCCCAGAGCCTTCTGGGAAAAAAGAAAACGAGAGAAGCTGCTTCAACTCATGATCAGGCCATGCGAGAGACAATAAAAAGACCACCCCTGAATGAGAACTTTATTCAGGGTGGGAAAGGTGACAAATCACCTCAAACGTACTCCTGGGGGTGGACCAAGCCTGCTACTGCTGGGATTTTACTTTGTTACGTGGGAATTCCCTGTTCCAAAGTCTCTGTGTGTCTCTTTCTCCAGTCCCTCCTCGGTGTATTAAATACAGTTTGTACTTCATCAAGCTGTTAGGGAAGGAAGCTGGTAAACCCGAGTCTTATTACTACATTTAGCAGATGGTACCTCGCGGCTGAGGGGATCTCAGGAGAAGGCACTGTGCCGAATTAGAAGCGAGGCCTCCTTGTTCCAGTTCCTTTCCAACTGAGGAAAAGAGGGGGGAGTCAGGCATCTCTCTCTCCCTCCCCCCATTTACCTGGCGGTCGGGGTGGGGGTTATGATTCAGTTAGTTTTTAAGTAGCAAATGCCTTTTGCGTGCCTGTAAGCTTTCATTTCGGGGGGGGGGGGAATTGTGCAAATCTGTCAGGGAAGTTCAGATTTAAGGGGGCTGTGGAAGTGAATAAGAGAGCAAAACAGCCTGGGTTTCAGCCAGCAAGCAGGAAAGTCTTAGCAAGGAAATTAATCTCCCTGCAACATGATGTTGCTGGTCTCCCGTGCATGTTGTGTACACAGAGAAAGAGAGGGAGAGATTAAATCAGTTTTACAAATACTCCTATTTGCTATAGGCGAAAAAGGAAATCGGAGCTTAAAGGTCTTTACAATTGTTTGCTCATGGCTTTACCACATGAACTAGAGTAGAACTGGTCAATAAGCCCGCTAGGGCATACATTATTTTTTTAAAACTGCCTTCTCCCGAGTGCCTGAATGAGTCATCATGCTTATGTTCAGTACTTTCTAGTTTTGCAAGCTTGGAGAAGTCATTAGGTTAAGTTTCAGAGCATCTTTTTCCATTTGCTGACGTCAAGGCAAGGGAATAAATTGAGGTTGCCCTACACATTTGTGTGCTTCCATTGCTGGGCGCTGAATGGAAGCTCGTGCAGCAGTTATTGGGTGGGCTTTGTTTTGCTTTCGTTAATCTGATCTGTAATGTAAGGAATCGTGCTGAGGAATGCCTGTGAAGGGAATATACTCGCATCCAAAGAACCTGGCTGGGCTGCAGTCCTATGAGAGATGGGCACATGGGGCAACTTCAGTTTTTACCAGTTTCTCATTTTTTCCAATCTTAAGTCCTGTTCACCACTTTTCCACCTCAGCTTTCCGCTTTAAAAATACAACAACAACAACAACAAACAACAACAACAACAACAACATTTATACCCTGCCCATCTGGCTGGATTCTCTGGAAGAAAAAAATTGTTCTAATGAAAATTCACCAGCATTTTAGTACAAACTTATCTTAATATATATATATACACATTATACACAGATCTGGATCTCACAACGCTATGAATTAATATTAATGACCAAACCATGTACGACAAGAAAATCACTACTTTCCCATCAACCTGGCATAGAGTTATTACATTTGCAACATTAACAGAACATGGTTATTAGGCCTCTGAGAACACATGACAACTTATGGAATGATACACGTGTTTAAAAACGGAAATGACTGGAAAGTTAAATGTAAATAAAAAGAAATGTGCTGCTTCTGTGGGGTATGTGGAGTGGCTGAATATAGTTTGTTGCTTCTTGAATAAATATGTGAACATAATATAATATTTTGCAGGGAAATTCACATTTTTGCAAGGCAGTCTCGCCTAATATAAACACCATTACAAAGTCATTCCCCCAAATATAATGGACTTTTGTATGTTATTCTTTTACCAACGAATGCATTAATATACACACTTTACCCTAGTAAGTGCATTTTTGAGCGCATTACTTGGCTGGGGAATTGCATTGCAAAATATGACAATGTGTCAATTCTGAAGGATGGCTGTGTTTTGCTTCTCATATTGTAATCTTATGAGTCTCTCTCTCTCTTTTCCCCCCATTGGCTAAAATTGTGGCGCATATTTCCAGGCAACCATCCCATTGAGATGAAGAGACATTCTTTTCCAGGAGTGGTTCAAATGCGAGAATTTTCTGGAAGTGCCTCATTGCATCAAGGTTTCCCCTCCCTTCTGTTCTGGGCTTAAATTGGAAGGGAGTTGTGCCTTCATCTAATGGGAAAGGAAGGAAGCAGGGTGGTTCATTTGCATTTAAAATTAAAATTTACAGCCTGGCAGAGCTAAGGCCCACCATACAATTATTAAGAGTAGGGCTGGGCGACATCTGGTTTTCAACATCACAATATACCACCAGCCAAACGTCACAATATATCAGTATATCACAGTGTCTGAAATAAGGATGGAGCTATATACAGGTAGAGGCATAAGCTGGCTTCACGGGTTTTCCTGCATTGTGATTTTTGCATAGGTAACACACACACACACACACACACACACACACACACACACACACACACACACATCATGATTCATGATTCGCAATGTATTGCCAGGTAAAAAATTATGAAACAGATATTGCAATATGGACTTCAAAGCAGTTTTGGATGATACATTGATATATACAGTAGCCCAGCCCTAAGGAAGAGTAAGGGTCTGTCCAAGGCTGCTGATTTTTTTATTTTTATTTTTTTATGTTTGGTTCTAATTGGTTTAAAAGAATAAAATTATTCTCTGGATTTGGAGCATGGAAATATATAGGCGGTTAGATCTTTAAAATATCCCCTTCTAAATTCCTTTCAAAGTTCCCCTTACTTCCCTTAGGAAAAGAGACTAAGTTAAAAAATGGTTTAGTTACAAACTCTTCAAAGGTCAGATTCATGTGGCTTTCCATACAGCAGCAAGAAAAGACAGGCAGTTTAACTTAGTTTCAAAAAGGTAACATATTCTAAATCATTTGTATAGAAACACAAAGACGGCTTGCTAAAGCTATGGGGCCCAAGCTTGGAGCATCTTGCTCAGACATCCTTTCTGGTTGGGTTCACATGGTGGAAGAAAATGAACTAAGGCTTCGGTAATCCTTCTTCCCAAGGCGAGGGGATGTGACCAAAGGGGAACTTTGGGAAGAAGGGAAGAAGCAAGATGCTCCAAGCTTAGACCCCATAGCTTTAGCAAGCCATCTTTGTGACCTAGCTAAGCCTGGAAGGCAGCTTGTTCTATGGTCTTTACCTTTCCAGCCTCAAGCAGATCATGAACGCAAGGGTGACGAGATGAATCGATTTGTTATTGGCTTTCTCAGGCAACGTGGTATTGTTGTCTCTGATATTGCAGATGGGGTGCGCATAGAGTCGGAGACAAATGGAAGAGAGAGTGGGAGCAATTTTTGCCATCTAGTGAGTTCATGACATGATATAAATTGGGGACTTTCTGATTTGTAGTTCAGTCCATTTGCCACCACACTTACACCAACTCTCACCTGGGTGTGGAGTGGGGGGAAGAGACTTTAAGTACATTGGTTCTACCAAATTCTACAAAACTAGCCCACAGCTATATAGCCATTCTCTTCCCTTGGGAAAATAAGCACTGAAGGAATGGGAGTAGTTTGGCAGGGGCTTCAGAGGCAACTATTCTCTAGATTGCCAGATGCTTTCCATATCCGTGTTTTGTGATGCATGCTTCCCTCAGCTAATGTCCCTGCAGTTGGCTGACATGAACTTGGGGGAATCAAGGTGATGCCTCCTTCATTGTGCTTGTGCTCAGCTCTATACAAGGCAACAGAAGTTGTTGAAATAGTTCAGATGGCCTGCCTATCTGGGCCATGGGCAATAATTGGGTTCTCATGGTTTTCATTCTTCTTAATATTGACATTTAAAGGTAAAGGGACCCCTGACCATTTAGGTCCAGTCGTGACCGACTCTGGGGTTGCGGTGCTCATCGCGCATTATTGGCCGAGGGAGCCGGCACACAGCATCCAGGTCATGTGGCCAGCATGAAAAAGCCGCTTCTGGCGAACCAGAGTAGCACACGGAAACGCCGTTTACCTTCCCACTGTAGCAGTACCTATTTATCTACTTGCACTTTGACGTGCTTTCAAACTGCTAGGTTGGCAGGAGCTGGGACCGAGCAACGGGAGCCCACCCCATTGCGGGGATTCGAACCGCCGACCTTCTGATCGGCAAGCCCTAGGCTCTGTGGTTTAACCCACAGCGCCACCCATGTCCCTTCAATATTGACATTTAGGCAGCACTCCTGCAGAGGTGTATATCGGCATTTGCACTTCAAAGTTGACATCAATTGTAGTTTGAGAATGTAAGACTCTTGTGGGAATATAAGGGCAGATTCACACAACCATTTTTAATGTGGAGGACTCACCATGAAGTAATTCCCCCATAATTATTTACATGGTCAGGTAAAGTAGTATTGTGAAGGTGCTTTCTGGGGTTTTGACTGGCCAAGGAGTTTGAAGGCCAACTCAGCTGGACTCTCAAATCAGGAAAAGAATATGGCTGGTGGCTGTGTGATAACCACCAGCGTCTCAGTAGCTCTTACCCCCTCTTATGACCTGCATGAGGTAAGGTTTTTGCCACATGTTGTTCCCAGAAGCAATGACAGGAATCACAAGCAATCCATGAGGTCTACATGAGGGAAATATTAAATTACAGTCCAAAATCAAAGTGTGACTTGCCAAGTATTTGTGTTTCTCTGTTGTTGTTTACTGCATCTCTAGGAAAACCATCAGTTTTGTGGGTTTACATAATAGGTCAAAAATGTCAGGTTTCAATCGCAAGACCACATTTTCTAGGAATGTTTTACAGACCCATTTAGACAGCTTCAGTGTTTGAAACTCCCATTGTTCTAGGCGTATTTTGAGACAGGGAATTTTATTAGAGCAAGCAATTTCTGAGCTCTGGGCGCAGTACCGCGCCTATGATTTCAGATTAAAACTGCAGAGTGGAAGGAAAGGAGGACCTTTTTTCTGCATCCCCACTTCCAGCTACTTTCTGAAGACTGGAGAACAGACCCTCTTAAGAATATTAGGGGGGTGAGCAGGGGAAGGACTAGACTATGTGAAAAACGAACATAATACCAGTATTTTAGCTGCAGTTCATTAATTTTCAGCTTTGTATTCTTGCTATTAGACATTCCATTGCTGCCATTTAGCTCCCAGCTTTCATATCTTTCATATCTCAGTTTCTAACCCTGGGCAGGTTGTAGTCACATTTTCTCTAGTTTTGCCACAGATGACCTAAGACCCTATTCCTATGTTTATTATGTGGGAGTAATGGCTCTTGGCCACAGCTTGGTAAAGGTAATATCAACATCAGGCATCCTAGGACTTGTGGGGGAATTTGTTGCCTCAGGGTCTTTTTTGGGGAGGGGGGGAGGGAGGTGAGGAAATAAGAAAAGCCAATCTACACTTGCACAATGAGCTGATAGACTTGTACCATATCAGAGATGGGGGAGATATTTTAGAATGCTCCCCTTTGTAAAGCACACACACAAACACTGTCCCTGCATACAGTAAATTACCACACAAGGGAGAGAGCTGGACTAAACACTGATCTCTGATATGTTTGTTTACTCCATGCAGGAAGGGTTTGTTTGCTTTTTAGGTGGGGATCTCCTCCTATGGCAGTGAAACACACACAGGGTCCTGATTGTGGCAACAACAGCAATTGCCCACAGCCATGCCAGTGAGTGCTCTGATCATTGCCAGGCAGGAGCATAGCTGCCAAGTACCCCGTATTTCCCGGGAAACCCCCATTTTTCCTTACCGTTTCCCGGAGGTCTCCTGTTCCAGCTCCTCTCCCGTTAATTTCCCTTATTTTGGTTCCTGTCGGCGGCCATTTTTCTGCTGCCGCTCTGCCCATCTATGGGCACCAGAAAATGGCCGGCACCGGAAGTCGTGTCTATGCATGTCCGGAAGTGCGTAGACGCAACTTCCGGTGTCACTTTGCCCATCTATGGGCACCAAAAATGGCCGGCGCTGACACCAGAAGTTGCGTCTACGCACTTCTGGACATGCGTAGATGTGACTTCCGGTGCCAGCGCCAGCCATTTTCGGTGCCCATAGATGGGCAAAGCGACACCGGAAGTTGCGTCTACGCAATTTCCAGTGTTGCGTGGCTGCAGATCCCGGATTTCTCTGTGAGAGACTTGGCAGGTATGGGCAGGAGACACCATTTACATTTCCCACAATGCCCTGTAACACCGGACATAGCATTCCATACCCTCCAATGTTTCTCTGATGAAAATAGTGATGTCCTATTCAGTTGTTGTTGTTGTTGTTGTTGTTGTTGTTGTTGTTGTTGTTGTTGTTGTTGTTGTTGTTGTTTTACTAATACCCCATCCATCTGACTCAGTTGCCCCAGCCACTTTGGGTGGCTTCCAACATATAAAAAACATTTTAAAAAGCAATTAAAAAACTTCCCTATACAGGGCTGGTCTCAGATGTCTTCCAAAGGTTGTATAGTTACTTATCTCCTTGGATCAGGGGTTGCATAACTCCATACCCACATTTCTCCGATGAAAATAGGGACATCCTAAGGAAAAGCGGGACATTCCAGGATCAGATCAGATACCAGGACAGCTGTAAATCTGGGGCTGTCCCTGGAAAATAGGAACATTCCTCTGGAGGGTCTGGCATTCTTCTGGGGTACTGTGGGGAATAAAACTGGCAGTTGCTACCTTACTAGGTGCTGGTGGGGCAGGGAGATGCAATCATAGAAATGTAGAGTTGAAAGGGACTCTGATGATCATCTAGTCCAACTTCATGCAATTCAGGAATATGCAGTTGTCCCTGACAGGGATCAAACATACAACCATGGCATTATCAGCATCATGGTCTAACCAATCCAGGCTTGGCATTGAACAGGGGTCAGCAAACTTTTTCAGCAAGGGGCCTGTCCAATGTCCCTCAGACCTTGTGGAGGGGCCAGACTATATTTTTTTTGGGGGGGGGGGCTTAGTTTGCCTACCCATGGCATAGATGGTAAGTTTGAAGTTCCAGAGTGTGGAATCTTACCTAGTGCCTCGATCTGTGTAATAATGGATAGATGGATTATCTCTGTCGATTAACTATGGTAGTATTAATTCTGTTCCATGCTGGCATACTTCTGCTTATGTTTAACATGCCTCATATTTCGCAGCATGGCCAGACTGAAATGCAGGGTAGGGTTCAGTTTTGTTGTTGAAGAAATCTGGTTAGTTTTTCCTCTCCCCCCCCCTTCCCTGATGCAAGTATTGTTGCTCCATTCTGTGTCGATTTGATCCCCCACCAGCTGCAAACTCTGAATCCTACTGTGGACTATTAGGCTGTTTAAGTGCCAGAAATTATGAGCGGTGGTTTAATATGCATAGTTACAGCTACACATCAGCCAAAGTGAATAATAGCCAGACTGTAAAATAATTACAACAACGTCTTGAAGAGAAGCCAGGCACAGAGACCAGAGCCATTCGTCTCCTTTAATTTGTATACAGTTCCGTACAACGGCACAAAAAAAGAAAAAGGAGGGAAAAAAACTTTCTGAAGGCACTTGCAAAGGGGTGTGTGTGTGTGCTTGCTGAAACAGCTGGACAACTTTTATTTTGAAGAAAGAGGAGAAGAAGAAGGAGGGGAAAAGAAGAAGTGAAGCCTCTGAACTAACGAGCTTGTTTTACAGTGCAAGGGAGCCTCTGCATCAAAGACTTTGACCCGTGTGTGTAAGACGTCTTCTCATGACTGGAATAATCTTAGCACTTTTTCTTTTCCCCCCGAGTTAACTGGCTGGCGAAGTTTTGCATTTTTCTCAAGCACCTGAGAGGATTCCGAGGCATTTCCCCACTTCGATCGACTTGATTCCAGCGCTGCTTGCTGTTAACAGCCTGCATGGTTTGGTCTTGCTCAGATGTTATGTGGTCTCTATGGCCTCACTTTGCTCAACTGTCAGAGAGAGGGAGGGAGGTTTTCCCCAGCACCAAAAAAAAAATCACTGTGTTCTCTTCAGCACAGTAGCTGCTAAGTACAGGTCCCCTGGTTGCTCCCAGGTTCTCGCTGGAACTATTTTCAGGCCAAGGAGATTCCCCCCACCCTCATTTAAATGGCTGATTGTGTTACAATTAGGAAAAAGCACCTCCAGAGACCAATCTTTAGGTAAGTAGTGCCACGATCGTTTCTTGGGATCAGAGTAATTCTTCTGAACTTTTCCTCTTGCATCTCTTCTTGCTAACTTGGATTTCAGATGTGAAAGCAAATCAGAGGCTCTCCACAGCAGGAGTCTAAAGTTTAACTCGCTCTGTGTGCCAGCAATGCCCCCCCCCACATCATATAGTCATTTTCGTGGAAGTTGGAGTAAATGTTCTGAGACATTTGTTGCAGAAGCTTTAAGAGGCAGAAAAACAACAGCAACAACTGAAAAGAGGTTGAAACTTTCTATGAAGTTTCCTGTGGCATTTCCATGCTTGCAAAAGATGCACAGAAACCTTTCTTTTCCTAACGCTTTGCTGTCGCTCGGACCCAGAGCCCTCTAAATGTTGTACATTGTTCAGATTTGGCGCTAGCTGATTAGGTTTGTGTGCCAGAAATATAATGCTTACTAATGACACATGATTTTCAACTTCTGCAGCGCGATGCTACACACGCCTACTTGAAAGTAAGCTGCGATGAGTTCAGTTGCACTTACTCGCTGGTAAACATGCTTAAGGCTGCAGCCTTAATAGCATGCTTGAAGTAACATGGAAACTAAATGCAATTACTTTTCTTTTTTTCTCAAAGGAACTATGCAACCAACAAGTCCTGATGCACATTTATTCAGTGATAACCCCCATTCCGTAGGAGGGAAGAGGGAAATATTTGGTTTGGTTTGCGGTTTAATGTGAACTTACCTAATTTATGTCCCGAACCAGTATGAAACCGAAATGTAGCTGTTCTTAGAATTTTACACTTCTCCAAATTCTGCAGTGCAGTTCTACAGACAAATAATGGATAAAACATTGGCTATATTCAGGAAGGTGTGTATTTTTGTATGTAGATTATATTAGGGGAAATTGCGTGCAAAAAATGTGCGTACTGTGATCGATGGCACACTGAAATGCTGACAAATTTTCACAAGGACTTTTTCTTTTAAAATAAAATCACCAACTGTTGCGGAAACCTGGTGAATTGAATTAAAACTGGAAAAATGGGAAACAGAGATAAATGGAAATGGAAAGATTCATCAGTCCCTACTGCATAGTAAGTGTATGTAGGATTGCTGCCGAAATATATAATGGGGTTCTTCTAGCAAAAAAATATAAATCGTGAGACAGAAGTAAATTAGGTCATAACTCTGATTCTCCTGTGTAAGCTTAGATTTCAGGAAAACCCATTGAAGTCCATTAAATTTTGACTACAATGCTAACCCAGTTACTTGGGAGTAATCCTCATTGAGTTCAATGGGATTCCTTCTATGCAGGCATGCATTGGAATGGGATGAACACAACCGTTGACCATTAGTTTCCACGCAAAATCAGGAGCGACTGAGGTACATTGGCATATAGTGCAATCCAAATCAAAACACTAGTGTATATTCTGAGTACATTTTTACCTGTAAAACTAGGCCCGGGGGGGGGGGGATCTTATGAATGGCAACTATGTTTTTATTGCATGAGTTTCATCTCATTTGTTTATTTTATGGCAAACATCTTTACACCTTCGCTTTAGGCTTAGCCTGATAAAGTGAGGAAATTACATAGCTATGTAATAAATATAAAGCAGAACGATCACAACTACTGTAGTTCTGCTGCCTTCTTTAAAACACCTCTGGGGAGAACATGATGACAACAAGGAGATCTCGTTGCCAAAGTGTTGATAAGCTACATGAATGGCAAGTTCCACTGGGCCTCAGAAGGGCAAATGGGGCCGCAGTTTGATAAGGTGTGGATATCTGCCCAGAAGTTAAATTCCAAAGATAAAACCCTTTGCCTTCTGTGCGGACTCAGATAGAGCGTCACAGTCAATTTGACTCACTGCAAAAGACAAGTGTCCAGTGTTGGCATTGCAGACAAGTGTCCCTATTTTCCAGGGACGACCCTGATTTAGAGCAGCCACCCCAGTTTCTGATTTAATTCTGGAATGTCCCACTTTTTTTTCATTGGAGATGTTGGAGGGTATGGAGTTATCTGACCCTCAAGCCATCTGAAGGCAATCCTGTATAGGGAAGGTTTTTTTTTAAAAAAATGTTTCTGTTTTTATATATGTTGGAAGGTGCCCAGAATGGCTGAGGCCGACCAATAAGATGTTTGGGGTATAAAGAGTAAAATTACCATTATGGAGCGGGGCGTCTCTATTTTCATCGGAGAAATGTTGGAGGGTATGGCATTATGCAGCTGCAAGTCACATTTTCAACCAGCTTTTGCTGCAATTTAAGATTTCATGCTGGCACAGGTATTCCCCCATTCACGGGGCCTTTCCCCCAATTACTTCAGGCAAGGAAATGGCATTCTGCTGCATGCAGGGTGCAGTTCAGCCCGTTGAAGAGACTGTGGAATCCCCTTGCACAGCATCTCTGGACTATTATCCCACATTTCCTCCAAGGACCTGAGGTTGTCATGCAAGGTGATCCTCATAACAGTCCCATGAGGTAAAGGTAAAGGTAAAGGGACCCCTGACTGTTAGGTCCAGTCGCGGATGACTCTGGGGTTGCGGCGCTCCTCTCGCTTTATTGGCCGAGGGGGCCGGCGTACAGCTTCCAGGTCATGTGGCCAGCATGACAAAGCCACTTCTGGCGAACCAGAGCAGTGCACGGAAACGCCGTTTACCCGACCTTCTGATTGGCAAACCCTAGGCTTTGTGGTTTAACCCACAGCGCCACCCGCGTCCCTTAGTGGACCTTAAAAAGGTAAAGATAAAGGGACCCCTGACCATTAGGTCCAGTCGTGACCGACTCTGGGGTTCCGGCGCTCATCTCGTGTTATTGGCCAAGGGAGCCGGCGTACAGCTTCCAGGTCATGTGGCTAGCATGACTAAGCCGCTTCTGGCGAACCAGAGCAGCGCACGGAAACGCCGTTTACCTTCCCGCCAGAGCGGTACCTATTTATCTACTTGCACTTTTACCTCTAGGTAAATAAAGACTGCAACCCTGCACACTCTTTCCTGGGAGTTTGCCCAACTGAACTCAGTTGAACTATGTAACAATGAACATGGAACTATAAGAGTATGGTAGAGCATGAGACCCTTAATCTCAGGGTCATGGGTTCAAGTCCCACATTGGGCAAAATGTTCCTGTATTGCAGGGGGTTGGACTACATGACCCTCATGGTCCCTTCCAGCTCTATGATTCTATGATCACAGCTTTTGGTCACATATAGGCTTGAACTCTAATATACTAGAGAATGTATTCTTAAACTGTATAGGAAAATAGTAATAGTAATAGTAATACATTTAGAATTTGCCAGTCACCCTATACACAGTTAGGCCATTTAAATTCCATTGACAGTAAGGGTTTTCAGCAGCCATGCCATTTGCAGAGTTGTGGCAGCCTTTGTAGGCTGTATTAATTTACTTTTAAAAACTATCCTGTAAAGGTGTCCAAAGCTTGACATGGTTTACAGACGCTTCAAACAAAAAATCTGCACAAAATCACAATTAAATCTTAGTCAAATATAAACAGAGCAATACTCTACTGCAGGGGTGGCCAACTCCGAAGAGACTGTGATCTACTCACAGAGTTAAAAACTGGCAGTGATCTACCCCCGTTTTTTAGGGGTTCAGGTCAAAGTTGTTGAGCTTTTTTTTAGGAAGGAACGCCCTGCTTTGGGGGGTTCAGGTCTAAGTTTTTGAGCTTTTTTTAGGGGAGCCAAAGTTCTTGAGCTTCTTTGGGGAAACCCAGTGATCTACCACAAAAATCCGGTGATCTACCAGTAGATCACGATCTACCTGTTGGACATGCCTGCTCTACTGTGTGTCAGCTCCAGACATAAAAACCCAGTTCAAAAGTGACGCTCTCCTGAAGGTTTAGTTTGGGGCCAGTCATCAAGGGAAGCGAGTCCCGTTGTTTCGAGGGGGGGCAGTGGGGTTGCCTGTTCTTACTCTACGGCTTGGTCCACACATGCAGCGGAAGAAGGTGAGAAGGAGATAAGAGACTCCTGAGACTGTACCCAGTGCTGGATTACGTATAAGCTAAACAAGCTATAGCTTAGACCAGGGGTCCCCAGACTTACCGCGCGGCGGGCCGGTGCCCGCCGCGCCGACCGCACGGTGGGCCGGAGGGTAGGGGAGTGCGCGCGCAGCGGGCCGGAGGGCGGGGGAGTGCGCACCCGTGCGCATGCGCACACGCACACGGGCGGGGAAAAATCGCCAAAAATCGCTTGTGCGCATGCGTATGGGCCTCCCCCGACCCGGAAGTGCACCAGAAATGACCTCTTCCGGGTCGGGAGAGGCCCATACGCATGCGCACAAAGGATTTTCGGCGATTTTTTGCCGATTTTTTAGATCGTCGCTGCGCCGCGCGCCGTGAGAACGGGCGGCGGCAGCGGGCGGCGGGGGTCGTCGCGGGCCGGATTGGAAGGCCGATTGGGCCGCATCCGGCCCGGGGGCCGTAGTTTGGGGACCCCTGGCTTAGACCCCACTCTCTTGCCCCCCCCCAAAAAAACTGGATGTACATTTCCAAAATATAAGATAAAAAAACAAATAAAATAAAACCTACATACAGCAACAGTGTTTTGTGTTGTGTAGGCTCCTATGATGTAAGTAATGGCCCCTGCCTTCTAGCCTGCTCCCTAAAATATCACTGGTTTGCTCATTTCTGTATATAGGGTGCCTGCATTCTGCATGTGCAAATGGCTTTAGATACCTATTAGGTCCATAAATTACCATATAGCATATATTCAACACAAAAAACAGTGACAGTTTGTTGTTGACAAAGGACAGCTGGATATATAAAGGGCCCCATTAGCTTCAGTAGCTTAGGGCCTCATCATACCTAAATCTGGCCCTGACTGTACCACTGTCTATACAGTAGGTAGAAGAAACATTTTTGAATTCTCCTTGCTTTGAGGGGATAAACAAACAAACAAACAAACAAACAAACCCACAATCCTGTAAGTAGTATTGTTGGAAGTGGGCTGGGCTAGGATAAGGTTACCAGATTTTTTTTCAGTGAATCTGGGGACACTTTTCAACTTCAGTAGGAATGAAAGGATTTCGTCAGGGGACTAATTTGCAAATCCGGGGACTGTCCCCGGGAAACGGGGACGTCTGGTAACCTTAAGCTAGAACCTTGATTTGCTAGCTTTTTACATGCAGGGAGTCCACTTGACCATCTCAGGATCCTGCTGAATTTGTCAATCAAGCCTATTTGCCCTTAATACTGGAAACACTGTGTCTCAAACACGGATGGAAAACCCACATTGGCTGGGATCATAGGAGCCATCTCCTAGGGACAGAGGTCCTTTCGCCCCCCCCCCCAAAGGCCCCCCAAAGTGGTTGAGCATTGCCATTTCAATAGTGTGCATGCCCTGCTTCTTGTGATCAGTTATGTGAGGCTGGGCTTCCCGCGATATTTTACTCAAGTTGGGCCCCTTGGCTGGGATTGTGCATTCCGATGAAATGTTGGCTCTCATCTATTTTAGCAAATTCACACAAATACATGAAAGGCTTACAGAACACGGCCGTGCAAGTCTACTCAGGGCAAATTAGGTTGGCATGGCAGTGCCCAATTCACCCTGATGAACTAGTCCCCAAGCATTCCAACATGTTTTATAGCAGGTTTCAGGTGTGTGCCTTTATGGCTTCCCCTGAATTTTACAGACTGGACAGATCTGCTGACTGATGATCTAAAACAGGGATAGCCAATATTGCGCCCTGCAGATGCTGCGGGACTACGGCTCCTATCATCTCTGAGCATTGGCCATGCTGGGTGGGGCTTATGAAATATGTGGTCCAAAGCATAAAGGCAGCATCACATTGACTATCCCTGACCCACAATATTGCATGGTACTTTTATTGAGTTTAATTGCATTTGCTTTAATTGTTTTAATAATAATAATAATAATAATAATAATAATAATAATAATAATAATAATAATATTTTTATTTATACCCCACCCTCCCCAGTCAAAACCGGGCTCAGGGCAGCTCACACCAATAAAATTACAAGAAAACATAAAAAGCAATTAATTAAAATACAGATTAAAATACAATATAAAAATTTAAGTGCAGCCTCATTTTAAGTAGTTCATAAATCCAAGCCACGAGGGAGAAAAACACAGGGGTCAGACTAAGTCCAACCCAAAGGCCAGGTGGAAACCCAAGCAGCTCTGTCTTGCAGGCCCTGCGGAAAGATGACAAATCCCGCAGGGCCCTGGTCTCCTGTGAGAGAGCGTTCCACCAAGTTGGGGCCAATACTGAAAAGGCCCTGGCCCTAGTAGAGGCCAATCTAGCTACCTTATGGCTCGGGATCTCCAGAATATTGTTGTTTGTGGACCTTAAGGTCCTCCGCGGGGCATACCAGGAGAGGCGGTCCCGTAGGTACCTGCAAACCACCAACTTAAACTGAAGTGCATCTTAAAAGTTCACTTATTTATTGTTGTCAGTGACGATAATTATGACCAGGAATGTGTTGTGAGTCTGGGACTAAGACAGAAAGTGGTTGGGTGGAGGAAACAGGCAGTGCAGATTCTCCCTTGCAAGAGTTACCAAAGGAAAACAGTCTTGAAATAGAACCCCTAAGCTAGATGGGGGTTGGGGAATTCTAGAAAATAAAACTACAGCACAGATAGATATTTCCCTCTTGTGTCTTTCGTGGACTAGTGCAGGTCACTTGCTTCTAGGCTGCAGTTTGAGAGAGGCAATGCTAAAGCTCCCCGAAGAGGAGCTCATAGCTGCCAAGTACCCCGTTTTTCCCGGGAAACCCCCCGTTTTTACTTACCTTTTCCCGGTGGTCCCCCGTATCACTTCATCTCCCGTTTTTCTCCATTATTTTCTCCTGCCAGCGGCCATTTTTTTATTTCTGATTTGCCCTTCTATGGGCACAAAAAATGGCCGCCACCAGCTTCAAAAGTCGCATCTACGCATGTCCGGAAGTGCATAGACGGGACTTCCTGTGTCGGCGGCGGCCATTTTTGGTGCCCATAGATGGGCAGAGCGGCACCGGAAGTTGCGTTGACTCACTTCCGGACATGCGTAGAAGCGACTTTCGAAGCCGGCGGTGGCCATATTTGGTGTCCATAGAAGGGCAAAGCGACACCGGAAGTTATGTCGACACAACTTCCGGTGTCACACGGCTGCCGGTCCCAGATTCTGCAGTCCGGGACTTGGAAGGTAAGGGAGCTGGGTCCTATTTCATAGGCATTGGGAAATAGAGTCCAGTCCATTTAACCATCACTTCTGCAACAGTGCCAGAACGTCACTTATGTCACTGCAAGGCACAGCTGTCCTAACTTTTCCCACTCATTGGATACTGTTATCACCAGAGGTGTACCCAGGGGTTGGCGAAACTGGCCTTCTACCTATGTGTTTCACGGCAAAAGAAAACATGGGAGAAGCTTCCTGTTCTTCTCTCACCACAGCACAAGGTTTGCAAACGTTTTTTGCCCTTCCTCGCCTTGCCCTCACTAAGGATACTTTGAATACTTGTTCCACATAAAACCTAATAATTCCTAATGTGGCTATTGGGGGGAAGTGATTTTTCCCTGAGACGGAGGGGCGATGGTGATAAAGCTCCTTGAGGTCAGGGGGCCCCAGGAACGCCTCTGGTTATCTCACACTTCAGCTGCAATATGACAAGCCAGTCTTTGCAAATAAATGAAAAGCCTTTTCAAAAATACCTCTCTCCATTTGCCACAGTTATGGCTCATGCTAACCAAATCCTTCCTTTGCCATTCTTTTGCTACACTGTGGACTCAGGTACATTAGTCCAAAAACAGCGTTTTGAATGCGTTATAAACATGCAACACCAGATGGCGCTGAAGAACAAAAAAACCCACTATGCGATTTTCCATAGCGTTTTTTTCTTTTGTTATAACAACTTACTTTCTGACTTATTTATAGTGCTTCCCTCCGCCCCTTTGTGTAGGTCCACCTTGTCTCTTCAGCTGATATGTGATGTACTTTATTGATGGTCTCTCTGCTGAGTCTAGCAAGTGTGGTGTAGGCACAGATTAGCTTTGACCAACCTGTAGTCCAATGTTTTGGACTACAACTCCCATCAAACCAAGTCAGCACTAGTTGGGGTGGATGGGAGTTGTAGTCCAAAACCTCTAGAAGGTGCTAGGTTGGGGAAGACTGAAATGTAAGATGTTGGACTGCAAAGATTTGGGTTGAAGTCCCCACTCGGCCATGAAATTCACCTGGTGATCTTAGGATAGTTGCTCTCTCTCACACACACTAAGATAATGCACCAAGTTGGTGATCTTAGGATAGTTGCTCTCTCTCACACACACTAAGATAATGCACCAAGTTGTTGTGAGGACGAACTGAGCCCAAGGTCTTTGGAGGAAGGGGAAATTTGAATGTGTAATGAAATCACCTGAGGGTACTGTAGCAAGGTTTCAGAGGAGGAAGTACTTGAAATGGAGTCATCTGCAAGCTATTTTGTACACAAGAGACTGACGAATACACTTGTGCGCTGTATGTAGATTGATCCGAGACTGAGATAAGAACAGCTGAAAGTGAGGGAGAAGTTTGTTTTGGCACCTTAAGGAAAAATTCAGATGCATTTGAACAGCTGCCCAAACATTTGCATTTCAACCTCTTAATTGTTCTGCTGCAAGGTGAATGGCAGGATGATCCCCGCAAATATGTTGAGGGAAAACCAACTTTAATAGAATGGGATTTAGAACAGATTTGCAAAACAGGGAAGCACAACACGCTTCTCTATCCCCACCCCGCATATGGTTTGAAAGGGCAGCGTTAATAGCTGTCAAACACAAGATTAGCTCAGTATCAGGTGTTCCATTGTTTACTGTTAGGGACTGAACTTTAGAAGTGGCCTGAAACGGCAAAAACAGGCAACGTTCTGATGAAGCTGAATGTTGTACATAGTGGGCAGCTATTGCTTTTTAAAAAGACACTGGGGCCTGAGTCTAGGCAGTGGAGCAGTTTGAGTTGTTATAAATTTATTTCTCTCTCAGACGTAAAAGTATTGTACATTCAACAGCAGGGATAGAACTTGCCTGCTTTCAGTGATTTTTTATTATATATGGGGGAGATTAATTGTATGAATGAATCCAGTTCACTTATACACCACATATTTGTGTGTAGCACTGGAATTCAAGGGGAGTGTGTGTGTGTGTGTGTGTGTGTGTGTGTGTGTGTGTGTAACGGATGGGGGCCTGATCCTCCACTTTAAATGTTAGCTATATGTGTGAATACAGGGAATGTACATACATCAGACAGATATGGACAGCAGCATGTGCAATTTGGGGTTTGGGGCCAGTGGAGTTGTCCTTCTTCCCCTTCCCCATGTGTGCCCATTTTGTGTGGAGAATCACAGAATTTCAGAGACAGGGTCTTTCCACCTCATACCCTGCAAGTGTCCAGGAAAAACTGGGACATCCCATTTCCCCCCACGAGAGCACGGTAGCCATTTGAGTCGCTGTGATCTTGTGCAAGTTCATGCTGTGATCTCACCCTGAAAAAGCACATTGGGTTTCTGCAATTTTCTACAGCACCCCAAATGTGTGTTCTTTGGCACCGTGAGAGCATGGCCCCGGAAAAAGTGTGTCTTTTGCGCTCCATGATCTCGTGTGGGTCATGTGGACAGGAAGATGCACGTCCCGGTTTTGGGACTCAACATGCTGAAGGGTATTGCACCTACGCAGAGGGCATATGAACTTATTCAGGGACTATTAGACATGGTGGGACCATTGTGCCCCCCAGCAGCATGCCACTGAGTACCAGTTGTTTGGGAGCGAAGAAAACAATTGCCTTTAAGGCCTGCTTGTGGGTTTCCTGGGGGCATCTGCTTGGCCACAGCAGTGAGAAGCTGGATGCTGGACCAGATGGACCTTGGATCAGAATCATCCAGGTTATTCTCATGTTCACCCAATGGGACAATTTCATGAAGGAAGGATCTTTGTGTGGATTCTCCTCTTCCGCTGAAGTGAAAGTGAAGCTTCTGGTCCCATTCATGTACTCTACTTACAAATGACTGCTGGTTCAGAATATGCTCAGCAGCTCACCAAAGAATTCAGTTGACAGCAAGCCTAATCCTCAAAGTGGTTGGTGAATACATATCCCATTCAGGCCACTATTAACAGTACTTTTAAATCATCACAAGAGAACAATAAACGGAGGGGTCGAGGCAGTGCTAAACGCTATTTGGAGTTCACAGTGCTGCTTCTAAAATGTTGTATATTCCCCCCGCTAAACTAGCTCGTACTGTAGCATGCTTTATTTAATTCTTGAAAGTTTCCTTCTCCTTTTATGTACATTTTAAAATGTTAATAATGGAAAAAATGACACAAGCTGTCTAGTCACCTAAGAATGATTATGTTAAATTTACCATTTTGAAAGCAAGTTAAGCTATAAATAGCGCAGGGCATGAATAGAAACTCAAATGCTACGAAATTGGTGCCCACTGAGGATCCAAACAACAACAAAAAGATTTTGCAACCCACAAATAACCCAGGAAAAAAAACACCCTAGTTGTAGAGAAAATATTGCCCATTATTGTCACAACAGAAAAAAATATCAAATGGAGCTGTTCTGGTTTTTCCATAGAGTATAGAATTCCTCCCAAAGCTCTGATTCGAAAAATAGCTTGGTCTGGAATGGATAGGCAATTGCATATGCTAAGGCTGACATTTAATAGCACAGAACACTGGTATGACCTTTCAAATGCTGAGCTCAATACGTGTTAAATATGCCTTCTTTATTGTGATTGGAAAGAGATGTGGGATTCTGCATTGACTGTCTTTCTTTGCTAGTATGCAAAACAGAGCGAAAGAAAGTGGGTCTTTCAAGTGCTTGAGAAACAATGGAAATATTAATATTCCTTTTCATCCCTACAAGATTAATGATGAAAAACCATTTACCCAGGAAGGCACCCTAGATATTCAAAGTGCTGCAGCTGCTACTTATTTTTTTTAACAAAATGTGCCATATTTTTTTTAAGCAATCACAGAGCATAAAAATGTTTTCCATTAACTGAACTAATTATTTTGACATTATTAGTACAAAAGGGTGATGGAAGGGCAGGCAAGAAGGAGCCTCCACACTGAAATGGAGAGGATATATGCAAGCTCCATAGCAAACCCATGTACTGTATATATATTGAAATGCTGTCCATTTGAGCTGTGAATCCAGGAAAACGTCCAATCTGATGGGGAAGAGAATCAGATGGACTGAAAATGGATTTCCTTCTGCTTTCCATTGATAGTCATGATCTGAAGATATTGACAGATGAATTATGGTTGAATTTTCATTGAGAGGGAGTAGGATGGTTAGGATCATAAACGATAAAGAGATGATCGAGAGAACCATTTAATTTAACCATTGCATCATATTACCAGTGGACATTTTCCGGAGAACGTTATGCATTCATGAGATACATGAAATGGTTCAATATAGCTTCTAGCGTTCTAATGAGTTTAGAAAGAGAACATAGCATTTTATGGTACCAATAGGGAAATTTTCATTTTGGTGTGCAGTTAGCAGAGTTAGAAGAGCTGTCTGGGTAATTCTGATCACTGCAGCATTGCAGTGAAAACAGATGAAATTCAGCACTGGCTCCCCATCAGCAGACATTAGCTGGCGTGCCAAAAGTTTGTAAGATGAATGGGTACAGTTTAGAGCTGAAAAATGCATCAACAAAAAAGCTGGATTCTGACAGTGTTATGGCTACGCTACGCCTTCTTAAAAGTGAAAAAAAAATAAGAATTTTAGGACATAATATTGGGGAAAACAGGGAAGAGTACAAATATATACAAAAGGGTATATATGAAACTTTGAAAAATACATTTTTCAGTCAGAGTAACATACATCATGTCAAGATAAAATTTTGCTTAGGTATATGCAGGGCTGGCCTGCCCATGAAGCAAAGTGAGGTGGTCACCTCAGGTGGCAGATCTGGGCCTGAGGAGCACGCTGCTCAGTGTGGTGTAGTGGTTAAGAGTGGTAGACTTGTAATCTGGTGGACCAGGTTCGAGTCTCCGCTGCTCCACATGCAGCTGCTGGGTGACCTTGGGCTAGTCACACTTCTTTGAAGTCTCTCAGCCCCACTCACCTCACAGAGTGTTTGTTGTGGGGGAGGAAGGGAAAGGAGAATGTTAGCCGCTTTGAGACTCCTTCGGGTAATGATAAAGTGGGATATCAAATCCAAACTCCTCCTCCTCTTCCTCCTCCTCTTCCTCCTTCTCCTCCTCCTCTTCCTCCTCCTCCTCCTCCTCCTTCGGAAGGCCTCACCATGTCCTCTGCCTCCTCTGCCCCTCAAACCACTGCCCTGCTCTGCTTTCTCCTCCTCTTCTGCCACAGACAGACCACACCACTGCCACCGCCATGCTGCCATTGCTGCACCTGCTGTTGCGGGTGTGAGAGCTTGGCACACCCATAGCAAGGGCATGGTGCACCCATGCCGGGGTGGCAGCAGGGCACGCCCATGGCGGGGTGGGTGGCACTGGCAGGGCATTTTGCCTCAAGTGGCAAAACATGCCAGGCTGGCCCTGCATAGATGCATTTTTCACAAGAGGGAGCCAGTGAAATAACATGTTATTGGGGAGATGCATGTTGGAGTGATCTATTAGGTTCGAGATTCTGAACAAAAGGGACAGGAAGAAGAGTGAATTTTGCAGAAGTGTGAGGAAGTTACAGAAACAGGATGTGAAGGATTAGGAGCAGGTGGGGAATAATGATTAAAGGATGACTTCTGGAAAATGGAACCTATCAAAACAGCTTTCTTTCCTTATTTTTAATAGGCAGCTGGGCAACAGAAAGGGGAACAAGGACATTATTTATCAGTAGCATCCCACACAGAGAAAAAAATTAGAGTGTCTGCTGGTACATCATGCATTAAGCATCTCATATTGTTGCCATGTCATTTCCTAGTGTTTTGCCAAAACAAAGCAGGCGTTGTAATGTTTGCCCCTCTTGACTTCTGTGTCAAGACAATTTTGATGAATGTGAAGTGTGAGTGTGACTCTTCCACTGAAGGAAGACTGATCCATTCTCATAGTATAGAAGAACCTCCTTCCCATTCTGTACAAAACTTGTGCTTTATCTGCATAATGGCTTGTGTGCTTAGAAAAATCACGCTACTGAGAAAAATATGCAATAGGAAGTGCTGATTTGTATCAAGCTCTAAGGACAGTTGGCAAAACTTTCCCCTTGATTGGCTGAGATCCAACACCCCTCGTCTCCTGTCCACTCCAATCAAATTGGGGGGGGGGGTTGGGAGAACTCCTAGAACAGATTGGGGAGTGCATGAGGGGAGGAGGGGGAGGGGAAATCCCCTTATGCATGCAGAAATCCTTGACAGACAGAACAACTTCATTGGATACAACCTGTTAATGTAACTTTTAAAAATAGTGAATATAGGTTTTTAAAATATATTTTCAGATTTCATAGCCCACTGCAATGCACGTTCTGTTAAATAAGTATACACATGTATTAGCAGCTATTCTTTCATTGTGATTCAGGCCTCGTTTCCTGGTAGAGCCGAGGGTGAACACCACTGAATTCGTTGTTTGCTCACTTCATTATTCATCTCTATGCCTCGGAAAACCTTGCCGTAAGCTCTAAACAGTGAAGAATTACTTGACCTGCTGACCTCTCCACCATAATGAATCCTGTGTTTTGCTCAGGTTTTGCATGTAGTATTGGTTGTTGCAACAATCTACGAAAGGCTTGTAGACACATTAGGAGTGGGACAGCATATTCCAATTACCCCTGCCATAAACAGAGGGGCACTCTATTAAATACAGTCTGGATTCAGCAAGGATAGATACATTCTGGCAGCTAGTGCAAATTTCCCTCTCATACTCTGACTCCATCCAGCAGCCCATTCAGGTATCCTTAATATGATTTACCACCAAGACATCTTAACCACCCCCTATGGACATCCATTGTGATCTGAAATCTCCTGAGGAAGCCCTGCTCAAAGTGTGCCCATATTCTGAAATAAGGTTGGTGTGTACAAAAAACAGGGTCTTCTCAGTGATTACTCCTCATTGTATCACTCCTGTTCAAATAAATTTACCAGGTTCATAAAAAGAAAAAGAAAAAAACTCTTTTGAGAGAACTTACAAAATAGGGTAAGGCACTGAGGTAGGTGAGGTTCTAGTCCTGGATTGCAAGCTAGTGTTGTCAATCAGCAAAATCCAGCTCCTCTTCTCCCTCTTCGCTTCCTGGCATTCTCCTTATATGGTACTGTTTTGCACTGTTGGATCATTTTGTAGCCAGTCTATCTGTGGGCTTTGAGCTTCAAATCTGTTCAAATGAGTCCCAATTGATTTGGATTGATCTGATTCAATTCAGACCGATTCAGAGCTGATTTCATTCAGATTTGATTTGGGATTAGGCTGAATTGGTTGCCTAACCCTAATAATTATGTGTTGGCAATCACATTCTCCCAAACCCATGGGAAAGGGACAGCAGTAGGGTACATACTACCCTGTCCTGGCCACAAGTGGGAGTCAGCAGGTGTCATGATGGACACCTGTGAGTAGCACCAGGCAACTAGAGTATCAGGACCTTGGATAGCTCCAAGGAGACAACTTGTTGTGGTGGAGTTTGGAGGCTTGAAGCCAAACACTCCACAATCTCTGCCTTGTGTGTTTGTCATCAATGGGCTCGATTCAAGGTGCTCACAGTGATGTTTAAAGCCCTACATGACTTAGGCTCCAAATATCTGAAAGACCACCTTCTTCTCTGCAGATCTTCTCAGCAAAGGAGGCCCTCTTGGTAGTTCCACCACCCTCAGAATGTGGTTGTGATAGCCTGGGAGAGGGCACCTCTGGAAACTCCTTGGTTGTGGAATTCCCTCTCCAAAGAGATACTTTCAATTTACAGTTTTCATTGTATGCTAATGATGCAACTCCTTACCCTGACCTTTGAGATGTGAGGTAGGCATTATGTTATGTGAAGGGCAAGCATGATGCACTACAAAATAGTTAGGTAAAGGTAAAGGGACCACTGACCATTAGGTCCAGTCGTGACCGACTCTGGGGTTGCGCGCTCATCTCGCATTATTGGCCGAGGGAGCCGGCGTACAGCTTCCAGGTCATGTGGCCAGCATGACAAAGCCGCTTCTGGCAAACCAGAGCAGCACATGGAAACACCGTTTACCTTCCCGCTGTAGCGGTTCCTATTTATCTACTTGCATTTTGACGTGCTTTCGAACTGCTAGGTTGGCAGGAGCTGGGACCAAGCAACGGGAGCTCACCCCGTCACAGGGATTCGAACCACCGACCTTCTGATCGGCAAGCCCTGGGCTCTGGGTTGACTAACAAAATAGTTAGTCAACCCAAAATGCCAGTCCTTTAACACACACACAACCCTTTAAAAGTTAAGTTACAATATTTGTACTTCTCCGCTTGAAGTCAGGCTTAATCTGTTTTTAGTTTCAATCCAAGGTTTTCCAGCACAGCACAGCACATAAATTAGAATTCTTCCAGGGGGTTTTCTGCAAATTTGCCTCAGGATTCACACTTTCATAGGCAAACAAATGCTAACAACATCAGCAGGTTCCAGCAAATGTCGCCTGCGGTGTCTAGGTTTCCACGTGGCTTTCAGATGGAAGTTTTGTTTATTTTATTAGATTTGAAAGCTTTATTGCATCATTTGGCTGAAGTGTTCCTTCCCTGTGCTGCAAAAGCAGATTTGGCTGACATTTCTCAATATTACAGCTTTTTATGCGAGAAGCTGAAGGCTAGCATCTGTACATTGTACAAAACACATGGTCTGAATTATGTGCATGTGCCACCATTTCTGGTGCGCCGGATGATGTGCTTGGTTAAAATGGGGGTGGGGGGTGGTGGAAGAAGTTTTGAAGGCTCTTCCAGACATTCTAAGAACAGCAAGTAGCGGTTGTGTCATTGAATGCATTCCAAATCATATTGAAACATGCCAGAAAATAGTTAAGGGGGGGGGATACAGTATAGGAGACTCTACTGGTAATGTGGCTTCCAAAATTGTTGTTTAAAAAAATACATTCATCCCAATCCAATGGCTTTTCATGCACAATGGAATGCCATTGTAGAGAACCTTTGGCCTTCTTAATACTGCTGAGCTAAAACTCCCCTTAGCTCCAGTAAATACGGTCAATGGCTACCCCTGCATTACACAAACAGCTCTCCATCCCCTAACAAGGGCTTCTCCCATCACCTCATTATTAGAGGCTCCCAATTCCCATCTAAAGGGACACGGGTGGTGCTGTGGGTTAAACCACAGAGCCTAGGGCTTGGCGATCAGAAGTTCGGTGGTTCAAATCCCCGCAGCGGGGTGAGCTCCCGTTGTTTGGTCCCAGCTCCTGCCAACCTAGCAGTTCGAAAGCACGAAGTGCACGTAGATAAATAGGTTTCCATGCGCTGCTCTGGTTTGCCAGAAGCGGCTTAGTCATACTGGCCACATGGCTGTACGCCGGTTCCCTTGGCTGGTAAAGCGAGATGAGCACCACAACCCCAGAGTCGTCCGCGACTGGACCTAACAGTCAGGGGTCCCTTTACCTTTACCTTTAACTCCCATCTAAGTAAGCAGCAGAAACACTGTTGTTGGAAGGGTGTGCTTCCGCACCACCATAGGCACCGCTACTGGAAATGCGTTAACATTTCATACTGAGATTCAGCTTGGAGGGCCTTCTGGCGGCACTCTCACTGCAAGAAGGGAAGTTACAGGGAACCAGGCAGAGGGCCTTCTTAGTAGTGGCATCCTCCATGTGGAATACCCTCTCATCAGATGTGAAGGAGATCAATAACTATACAACTTTTAGAAGACATCTGAAGAAAGCCCTGTACAGGGAAGTTTTTAAATGTTTGATGCTATTATATTTGTTGGAAGCTGCCCAGAGTGGCAGGGGGATCTCGGTCAGATGGGTGGGGTACAAATAAAATCATGATTATGGCCATTTGTGGTAAGCGACTAGAGGCATTATCTATCCTGTTATTTATTCAGTGCCCATTTCCCCCCTCCCTTAGGCAATATTGGACATGTTAGCTAGAACAGTATTTCAGGGTAGCTAAGCATGCTTTTTTTTGGCATATATAAGTGTAAGTATATTACATGCGAAGTGTCCCTTTTCTCTGGTTGCAGTCCAGAAGGATAAGAGATAACATGTCATTTGCTGCTATGGAGACCTGCTGTAAGGCTCTCCATAGTGAGTCAAACTGGTTAATGCCGATAACTGCCTTTTGTATTCTGTGGTTTGTATCTTAATCTGTGCTTGTTGCTGTTCTATATTATCTGCAAACCACTTCTCAGCCAAGATTTGTGTGCTCCTGGCATTGGGCAACTGGGACAGATGAAGGGATTCTGCTGGTTTACTGCCTGCCTTGCTGCCCAGCAGTCTCCCTGCTGGAGCTGACAGAGCCAAGTCTCGGAGGTGGTGTTGAAGACTTCCAGACCGCTGGTACTGGGGGATTTCAACATCCATGCCAAGGTGACTGTCTCTGAGGTGGCTCAGGAATTCAAGGTTGCCATGGCAACCATGGGGCTGCCCCAACCTGTCATTGGCCTACGCTTGTGGCAGGCCACAGTCTGGACTGTAGAGCCAGGGAGGGGCGGATGGGAGCCATGGCTCCCCCTCCCTCCCTCCCTGGTTTGCTTTAAAGCGGCAAAGCAGGAGCCAGTGTGGTGCAGTGGTTAAGAGCGGTAGACTTGTAATCTGGGGAACCGGGTTCGCGTCTCCGCTCCTCCACATGCAGCTGCTGGGTGACCTTGGGCTAGTCACACTTCTTTGAAGTCTCTCAGCCCCACCCACCTCACAGGGTGTCTGTTGTGGGGGAGGAGGGGAAAGGAGATTGTTAGCCGCTTTGAGACTCCTTCGGGTAGTGATAAAGCGGGATATCAAATCCAAACTCTTCTTCTTATGGCAAACCAGGGCCCCTCCTCCCAGCCTCCCTCCCACCCTGGCTCGCTGTAAGTGGCTCCCAGTTTGCCGCTTTACAGTGAGCCGGGAAGGGAGGGAGGGGAATGGATGCCAGGGTCCCGGCAAAGTGGCATGGGGGGGGTGGCAAAAAAATTCCGCACCGGGTACCACCCGGGCTTCCTACACCTCTGAGAACAGAGTTAACAGACAATGTTCAATATCACATAGCTAAGCATCTCACGAGAAGCCCTTGTGGTTGCGTTTAGATAAAGTTTGAGTAATAGTAATTTCCCCTTTTATGTTATCAATGAAACAATATAAAAGGTTGGTCTATTGATGAACATGGGGCTCCAGATTTGGCATGTTCCAGTCTCCTTCCACTGTGGGGAGGTATAGGAGTCTGGGTCTTTTGTGGGGAGGGGGAGGGGGAAGTAAATGAATTTCCCCCCCTGCCACTTTCATACCTGGTTGAGCGGAATCCAATTTGGCAGTAATTGGAATAGAATCAGCAGTTTCAGTAGGATCATCACTTTTACCGTGGCTAATCTGCCTGAGAGAGTAAAATGCATTTTGCTCCTTTTTTATTTTCAAATTTTGAGGCATTGTCTGCCATAAAGGGGGATAGTTTTGTGAATAGAGTTTATTAAGGTTTATTGTTATAATTATTCCTAAGTATCTAAGCTTTTTGTGGCAGAGTCCATTGAGTCTAAAGAGTTCTGTGAGTCCTTTTTGGATCTTGGGTGGTACATTGAAGCATAACGCTTTAGATTTTGAAAAGTTAAGCTGCAGGCCTGATAGGGTTGCAAAGTTGTTAAGATCTCGGAATATTGCTGCCCCCGTTTTCAGTGGGTCAGGTGTAACAATCATTAAATTCTCAACGAATAGCCCTTTTCTATAGTACTGTTTTCCAGTATGGACTCCCTTGATGGTATTGTTCTGAAGCATATATCTAATGGCCCCTGGGAAGGAGGTGCTGCATTTTTTTAAGCCTGTTTGTTTGTATGTGAGAGACAACACTCTCAGGAAAAGGCACCAGAAAATTATTTTCTGAAAAATTCTGGCCACAAGACAAAATTGATCGAAACTTCCTGATGTAATGCCAAAGCAAGAAGCCAAAAGCTGTCCATTGTCTCCCCGATGATTTCTGAATCTGCAAGATAATAACAATAATATTCATTATTAGCAAGCAGGCTCCTGCTCTTTACAGCACTTGTTTTCAATACACACATTTTTCTAGAGTTGCATAAAATATCCTTTTTGGCCCATCTTTCACACCCGTATGGAGAAACCTGTAGCTCTGTGCCGCCATCAGGGGAAACGGACTATATATAAACAAGGATCGTTGCTTGTTCCAACCCTACCCCCATTTCCTTGTGGGATGAAATGACCCATCTGAGTTTTCTCACATGAGGAGAAGGTTTACAGAATGCAGGAGATGAGAAGCGCATGGGAAAATGCCTTCAGTAACCTTTTCCCTGTTCCTTTTCTCAACTGCATAAAATGTGTCTGCCTTGGCCTACGATTATTAATTATTCTTGTTGCTATCTTGACAGGGACATACAGCAGAGAGTTGCTTCACTAAGTGACTTTCGTAAAGTTTCCAATAAAAAAAAAGAGAGAGAGAGACAGCAACATATGAAAAGAACTTTAAAACAAACATCCCATTCCCACTAAGAGGAAAGAGAGTGAGATGGAGCCATTTCAGTCCTGCAATCTGGGAACTTGCCGTGACCAGACTCGTACTGTTTTACGTGCCTCACCAACGAGCTGCTTAAAGTTTATTTAAGGCCCCGTTGCAGTGAACTCTCTTAAAATATATCTCCCAGAAAAGTAGTCGTAAGTCACATGTTGAGCTGCTTCCTGAAAGTTCAGACAATATACTTTTTAATGTAACCAGAAACTGGGCTATGAATAGATCTAGGATACTATATCATGGGTCTGGGCTGTTTCCTGTGAACTAGCTGGTACTTGTGAATCCATAGCCAATGGAGTCAGCCATCTCTTCTTCCCAGGAATGCCCTTGGTAACAACACTACATCATGGCAGAGCATCATTCCCGTGAGATATTCCATTGAACATTACAAATGAAATGCCCCTGGATTGTTAAGGGCAGAATGAAGTGGTGTCAAAAGTCTTTTCTCTGTTAAAAAAATGAAAACACTGTCCATTTTGCCTTTAAAGGTAAACCCACCCCCATCTAAAAGTTCTTCAACTCCACCTTGACATTGGCTGAAGAAAGTGTCATTGGCCCATCTGTCTTGTATGCTGAATGTCCCAGGTTTTAATCCCTGTTAGGGCTAGGAATGTCCCCTGCCTGGAACCTTGGAAAGTCTCTGCCAGATGGACCTGTGAACTGGATAGTTTGACTCAGTATAAGGGCTTATCCACACTTACCTTTTGCCCAGCTCTTTCCAGGCACAGGGCTGTGCTTTAATGCTCCAAGTGCAAGCACTCTTCTTTTATTTTGCCCTGGAATTTCCCCCGTGAAAACCCATTCTTTAAAACACGACAAATGGCAAATCAGGTTTTCCACGGAATGCCATTTGCTCCGATTCAGCGGTAAAGAGTGCTTTTTTTTTGCAGGGAAAGCTCCAGAGTAGAACAACAACACTACTCGGTTGGTTAGAGCAGGTGATGATGATGCCAAGGTTGCAGGTTCGACCCCCATAAGGGACAGCTGCATATTCCTGCATTGCAGGGGGTTGGACTAGAAGATACTCAGGGTCCATTCCGACTCTACCATTCTATGATTCTATGAAAGTGGAGGATTGCTAAGTGTGGATAAGTTCCTATGACATTCCTGACCTTACTTTCAGGGAGAGGATGAATGGTCCAGCAAAAGTGGGGGTGGCAGGAGCATAGTAAGTTGCCTAGTGCTGCATTAGATGACTGGTCCATCCGACTCACTGGCAGCAGCTCTTCGGGGTTTCAGACAAGATTCCCTTGCTTGGAGATGCTGGGGATTGAGTCTGGGGAAGCCTGGATGGCTACAGCATGGTGCTGATAATGCCAAGGTTGCAGGTTTGATTCCTGTATGGGACAGCGGATCCTCAGTGTCCCAACTCTACAGTTCTATGATTCTGCATGCAAAGCAGATGCTGTACCGCAGAGCTATGGCCCTTCAAGATCTTTAGTTTCTCTTATAGTTCTGATGCACCTTTTAGAATAGAATAGAATAGAATAGAATCATAGAGTTGGAAGAGACCACAAGGGCCATCCAGTCCAACCCCCTGCCAAGCAGGAAACACCATCAAGGCATTCCTGACAGATGCCTTTGGTCCTGCCTTACTGATTTGTCCCACTCTTCCTGCTTCCGTAATAGCCAAGTCAGATTGGTCATAGGGAATGCAAGGCACCTCCGAGTTGGAGAAGCTTTATATATTACCAATATTTGTACAATAAGGGCAAACACTATGCCTGCCTTCCATTCTCAGGGTACAGCATGAGCATGCGGCTCCAAGCCTTCATTAACTGAAAGCTAGCTTGGCCAAACAGATAAAAGTGTTAGTCCTGGGAGACCCAATATATGGCCTCAGAGAAGCTGCAAACTTTCACCTTCAATCCTCATCTCTCCCCCCCCCCCCAATACACAAAATGTATTTATTTGAAAGGTTTGGCCTCAAGCCCAGCCATTCTCGCCTTTGCACTGGTATCTTCTAACCCCAACTTTTATTAACTGTGAGCTGACATTTGCTGTTAAAAGATTGTGATTGCTTTGAAACGGGAGGGTCATATAGCACAGCTTAAATAACCTTGCCAAACTGCTTATGGCTGCATTCAGTCATCCTTAAAGGAACCCTGAGAATGTTTCATGCAGTGCTATCACTGGGGCATGCACGCATGGAATCCGGTCAGGCGAAAAGCCTATTAAAAAGGAACTGGGTTGTTTTTCCATCAAGGCTGTCAGCAAAATGTGTCTGAGATAGAATGGATAGGTACATAGGTTTGCAGGGTTGGGGAGTGGATAGGACGATAAGATACAACGGCAAGTGGTTTGAGATTACTGCATCCTCTGAACAGAGTATGCAGTAATCTCAAACCACTTGCTGCTGTATCTTATCACACAGGACTGGGAACCTTGTAGCCCTTCAGGTGGTTAATGAAATATAGCTCCAATTCTTCCTGACCTGGGGCTGTTTGGAATTAAATTCCAAGAATCATCAGATTCCCCATTCCTGCATTGTCAGATGCGATGCCAAGTGGTTTGGCATCAATGCATCCCATTAGCCCACATGCTCCCTTCTCATGTGTTAATCTCTCCGGAGGACCACAGCATCCTTTTCCCTGTGATAATATTACCCTTTTATAAGGATGGGTTGCATTTTAGCCCCTTGGCACTGAGTTTGATAAAGAAAAGCCCTTGTGTTCATGCACACCAGAACAGAAAACAAACACAACAATGTCTCAAAAGAAAAGGCGTTAATTTGGAGCACAATCTAGTCAAGTTAAAGAGGTTTTAAGCTCGGCTGATTTTAATGGGATTGATGGCATGTTCTTCCCATGAAATCAGTAGGGCTTAAAAGTACTTCGCTTTGGATGGGTCAGGACTTGCTCCAACTAAAACAGGGCTAGAGAACCTGTCTGGCCCTCCAGATATTATTGAACAATTGAACTCCCATCAGCCCCAGCCAACCTGACCAATGACCAGGAATGGTGCAAACATCCACAGCAACATCTGGAGAACCTTGGGTCCCCCAGCCCTGAACAAATGTGACCAATCTAATTCACCTTCTGAGATTTCAGCCTGTACTTGCCTCTCCCATCAAAATAAATGGGCCTTGAAAGTTCATAGCCTGGATTGGACTGTGCCCTTTATATTCCTAATGGATTCCAAATAGCATTTCAAAAGCACCAGCCACCTGCTCGAAGCACGTAATACCAAAGAAAGGCATAATGTCTTAGGTTTCTGGTTTAATGTCCAGAGATGGCTTTGTGTAATTTCCTTATTGCAATTACTGCTGGAATGTTGCAGAGTTGCAATTATGGTTTTGTCTTGGGTTTTTTTTTTTAAATCATTGTTTCACTTTTTAGTTATTCCAAAGTTCTAGCCCTTTCATACTAGTCTCCTTTTTTTAAAAAAAAAAATGGTTATCTTATGAAGCCGCAGACTTATTTGCATCAAGGACCAAGCTACCTTACAAAATCATGGGTGGTAAAAGTGCGCTTAATGTGCCTTCATGGTCATGGTCAAGGAAGGAGAAATACTTCCTTGCTCCAGAACTCGTCTTTTCTCTTGTAGCTGGTGGGTCTTTGATGTTGGATCTGCTAACTGGGTGCAATTCGGATTTGAAAAGGAACTGTGCAGGGCTGGCTTTAGGGCTGGGTCAGCTGGGCAGTCAGCCAGGACGCTGAACTGAGGATGACACAAGGCTGTGCTAAGCAGGGCCGTCTTAAGTATATTTGGCGCCCTGGTGCCGTGGTGCGACAGATCCCTCTGGCGCCCCCACCCTGCCTTGTTTCCCAGCGTGGCGGGCAGGCGGAGCTGCGCGGGTGGCCGGAGCTGTGCGGGCGGGCACAGCTGTAAAGCGCCCCCTTGGCGGGCAGGCGCCCTGGCGCCCTGCGCCACCCAGCCTGGCCGTAGGGCCGGCCCTGGTGCTAAGTGGTTGTGTTTTGCCATACCCTCAAACATTTCTCCAATGAAAATAGGGCCATTCTAAGGAAACATGGGGCATTCTAGGATTAAATCGGAAACTGGGACAGCTTCTGTAAATCCGGTACTGTCCCTGGAAAATGGGGACACTTGGAGGGTCTGCTGAGCTAGGATGGCCAAAAACAAGTGTTTTCAGAAACAAAACCAACCAAGTTCTATAGCTTGTTTGGGCACCAACTATGAAAAAAGGGTCTTCCTTTAACGAGCTTTAAAGTATGTTTCACCTTCAATTTCCACCTAGATGTCATTTGTGCTGGATAAAAATCAGTGGGACACAGCTTTCCTTCGAGGCAACTTTGCCAAGCACTTAGCACTTCAAATGCTATAAACACTACAAGCGCTATATAAATAATGGCAGAAAAAAGCTGTAAGCTCTAAGAGTTCAGCTGGATAACTTATTTATTTTTAAAAAAATAAATAAAAATAATGGATGTTCTAAAATAAAGAACGCTTACCAAAAGAAAGGAACTGCTTCAAAACAAAAGTAAACCCTTTGATAACCCTGCTGCACTGAATTAGTTCACTGCCAGTAATGTTTTTTTTTGAGCTTTGGCTTGTGTTAAAAGTAGAACAGTCTCCCTTGGGAGGTTATGGGCTCTCCTTCCTTGGAGGTTTTTAAGCAGAGGTTAGATGGCCACCTGTCACAGATGCTGTAGCTGAGATTCCTGCATTGCAGGGGGTTGGACCAGATGGCCCCTAGGGGCCCCTTCCAACTCTACAATTCTATGATTCTTTGAATCTAACTGTAGCAAAACAACTGAGAGATCCAGGTTTTGAGCCATGTGGTTCTCGATGGATAGGATTGCAAGGGATGAAAAACCTCTTGTGTACCAGATTCGCAAGGACGTTTTTTATGAGTTTCATTTCTGAGAAGCTGTGCTCGCCACTGGTAACTGGATCTTAATATGTAATTGTAACATAACGGGGACGTCTCCCCCCGGCTACGATGAAGTAAATATTTTACGTAGTTGCGTGTGAAACTGCATAGATGCTAATTTGAGAGTTGGGCAATTGTTTAGGCCATTGGTGGGCATGCAGGCTGGTTAAAAAACGCAAACAAGCAAGCCAGAAACATTAAATGAATTATTTTTGCTCCTTTGGTCAAATTTAAGCCGGCTGTCAAATGTATCCTAGGGAGCCTGGCAAAGAGGGCTTGCTTATTAACTAGTGTGTCTGAACCAATCGCGGTAAGGTAAAAAACTTATGTCTGGGCATCAGTAAAGATTGGTTTATGATTCACCAGGCCAAGTAGCCCCGATTAGAGTTTGTTGTAAGGGGATTCTGTGGAAAAGCAGGATGCCTGTTGTTAGCACAGAAAGGACTCCAGGGCTGCTGAAAAGAAGAGAGTTTGAGATGTGAGCGAGTGAATTCTCTGATTCGCAAGCCTGGGCAGTGTGTTTGGAGGTCCTGGGCTACGCAGAAGAAACAACCCCCCTCTCAGCCTCACTGATGTGGTTCAAAGGAAAGCAGAGCAATACATTTGGCTTGGCTGCAGGAGTTGCTGGAAGGAGGCATACAAGGCACCATCCAACCATCTTAGGGACTCCATTCTGGATTTGTGTGGGGTTGACCCTCCCCCCAAACACCCGCCTATCAGGGAGGAGCAAAACCTTTTGCTAACAAGCCACATGCCCTTTACTAGCTGTGCCTGAAAACCAACAAAGCTGACTGGAACAAGCTTTCATTTATTGGGAAATAAAAGACATAAAAGCACATAAAACAGACAGTGCAATTTTGTGACTAATTTCTGCATGGCAGCACAGGTTTATATATATAAACTTGCGGGAACCTTTGACCCTGGTTCCAACATCTATTCTAAGCGAAAGAATTTTAAGGTTTAAGATGTGGTAGAGGTCAAAACGACAGATTAGCAATTAAAAGCGTACTACTTAAATGCACTTTTACCTCTCACAGCTGCATATAAATAAGGGAGGGCTTTATAGTGATGCAAGGGAAAGGTGATTTATGGTATAAGACAGGGTCCCCAAACTAAGGCCCGGGGGCTGGATGCGGCCCAATCGCCTTCTAAATCCAGCCCACGGACAGTTCGGGAATCAGCATGTTTTTACATGAGTAGAATGTGTTCTTTTATTTAAAATGCATCTCTAGTTATTTGTGGGACCTGCCTGAGTTTTTACATGAGTAGAATGTGTCCTTTTATTTAAAATGCATCTCTGGCTTATTTGTATTTTGTTGAGAGCCACCCAGAGTGGCTGGGGCAACCCAGTCAGATGGGTGGAATGATGATGATGATGATGATGATGTCAGGGCAGAGGATGAGAATATACCCCAGGGTTCACATGGCTTGTACCAGGCAGGTGGCGTTGTGGTCTAAACCACTAAGCCTCTTAGGCTTGCTGATCAGAAGGTCGGTGGTTCAAATCCCCATGATGGGTGAGCTCCTGTTGCTCTGTCCTAGCTCCTGCCAACCTAGCAGTTCGAAAGCACACCAGTGCAAGTAGATGAATAGGTACCGCTGTGGAGGAGAGATAAATGGCGTTTCTGTGCCCTTTGGTTTCTGTCATGGTGTTCCGTTGTGCCAGAAGCGGTTTAGTCATGCTGATCACATGACCCGGAAAGCTGTCTGTGGACAAACACCAGCTCCCTCGGCCTGAAAAGCGAGATGAGCAACCCCATAGTCGCCTTTGACAGGACTTAACCGTCCAGGGGTCCTTTACCTTTTTACCTACCAGGCTCCAATTCATTGAGATGAACTAGATTCTGGTGCCCTGTGCCACCCTCATAATTTGGTTCTGATGTGCACTTCCACATTCCAGATAAAGTTGAGAGCTATATCTCACCCCTCCTCTGATACATGGCTGGTGCTCCCAGAGTTGACAGATCTAAAGCAGATCCTTGAATAAAGCTTGAAATGTTATAGGAAACTTGACCACAAATAGCATGTGCCCCTGGTAACTCTCCCCACCCTTGAATAGTCTTATTCTCCATGGAATACAGAACTATAGAGTTGAAAGGGACCCCCGCGAGTCTTCTAGTGCAGGAGTCATGGCCTAAGGCTATCTGATCTCTGTTTAGAAACCTCCAGTGCAGGACCTTCCGAGGTTGTATACAACACATCTGAGAAAAATGGTTAATGATTTAATTGCAATAAAGTCTGGGGTATTATACCCCACCAGTGGAGTTTGCCTAGGGCAAAATTTGGCATTAAGCATGCCATGCTCTGTTTTTAAAGTAAACAATGTTTGCAGAATGGAATGAATGTAAAGATGCTTCAAGAGCATTGCTGGGAAAATCTAACTTTAAAAGCTTCCTAACTGCCCTTTCAATAACAAAAGCGCCCCACATTTTACCCACGGGTTCTGCTCTTTAAGCACATTCATTACGAAATTTAGTTAATGCTGGTTAACCATATATCAGCTGAGGTATGAGGTTAGCAAAGAATACTTCAAAGCCACTGTAAAATCAGTGCCGCCATGCGGTAGAATCAGGTTTTATTTTGCATCCAACTTTTCAGGCAGCAGTATTAAACTCTTTCTACCAAGGAGTGTATCTGGCCCCCGCCATTTATCCTTGGGTTGCCACATTTTAAAAAGTGAAAATCTTGACACAAAAGTCACCGAGCTTCTTTTGGCAAAGTAGCTGAGCTTCCTTTGCAAAATCTAAAATCTAATAATGAAGCTTTTGAGCTTTTTATAAAGGAAATTCATCAAAATCCACACTTGTGAAATGGGTTGCCATACGTCTGGATGTTCCCGGACATTGCAGCGTTTTCTGCCCGAACACTGCTTCCGGCGACTGAATCCCGGCTAAGTCTGGGAAATTCCAGACGTATGGCAACCCTAGCAATCAAAAACTGCCATTTTTGGCTGGCCAAGCTTGAATATGGGAGGAAAGGCATCCTGTTTGAATTCCAGTCAGGACAGGGGACACTTTTGTCCAAAACGGGGGCGATCCCATTTTTCTAAGGACAGGTGACAACACTAGCTGGTATACAGGATTTCGGCTTGCTTGAAGGTTTTGATTTATCTGAATTATAATATTAATCAACCTGATCACCATCACTCAGACTAACATGCAAATTGGATTGGGTCTTCTCTGAATTTTCTGGTACAATTCTTGGCTCAAAGGAAAAGAATCAAAATGTGTTCAAAATGCATACTTTAGGATGCAGTGTTTAGAACTGTGCACGTTTAGATAAATGTTTACATGAGGATTTCTAAGAACAAATAAAACAAGCAAATAAACCGCAGATTTAGGATGGAGTTCAACATATCACACTCTTCCAATTGTTCCATCAGTGCATGCATTTCAGCTTGCCAGAGAGAGAAAAATCTCCCTCCTCCTGCACACTGTTCTGGGGTCCGTCCCCCCCACTTGCACACCCCGGGGCTGATTGGGGGGGACGTGAAGAAGGAGTAGGGAGGAAGAAAGCCCTGTTCTGCCAGCAGGACTTGTTGCATTGGCTCCCACTAGCACAACTACTTAAGTTGGATCCTGCCCAAATGTCAGAATGAGATGGAACAGATTTATGAATGAATATATGGACCTTTCAGAACCACTTGACTTCTGGCTTTCCGTTCCAGCTTCAGCTTCCTTGTGGCTTGGGTGATTTTAGCATCATCAGAAAAATGCTGATCAGAGTTCTTGATTGTGTGTTATCGTAAGGCGATGGAAAAGGAAGCCCTTTGAAAGTACGGTAGCACAGGGGAAAAAATGTTTATCATGGTGCGGCTTATTTCCTGGATGCAGAAAATCTGTTGTGATTTTGTGGCCTATTCCTGCACGCAACATTTGTGTGTGCTCATTTGGCTGGGGTGGTGATAGAAATCAGGCTAGGAATCGCTCTTTGATTCGTGTTACATTAAGTCCAGTTAATCATTTATTCAGCCCCATTCTAGAGAATGTTAAGTGCTTGCAATATTAAGTAAGCAGTGGCGCTGGCAAATCATCTCAGCAGCTGGGGGTGTATTTAGGACCATATTCTGCCTTAAAGAGAACGAACACTGCTTTAGTTAATTAAGGCCTCCCACTTAGGTTAAAGGTTGGAATCTGACCAAGAACTTGACATTGTCGAAGAAGCAATTCGTGGTCTTCTTCTTTATATTTCTGCAACTTCCTCCTAAAAATCTGGCCACATCTTCCACCCTTGTATCAAAGGGAACAAGGTCCCCGTGTTAAATAGATTTAAAGGGGTGGGGACATGGGCATGTTTAATTTTCTCCTATTTATTCATTTTAAATGTATGGAATTTTGATGATGGGGCAGGGAGAGCAACAACTGGTACCAGGTGCTATTTTTGGGTGGGATTCAGTCACATTCTGGCAAATTCAGTTCGCACAGTTGAAACTGGTTTGGATTTCTCATTCAACAAACTCATTCCCCCCAAATATCAGACTTTTTGTGAAAAGGAAAGTGATGAGGAGAATGCACTGGAATGCATGCAGACCCTCCAAGTGTCCCTATTTTCCAGGGACAGTGCTGGATTTACAGAAGCCACCCCGGTTTCTGATTTGATCCCCAAATGTCCTGCTTTTCCTTTGTATGTCCCTATTTTCACTGGTTCCCAATTTCCCAGTAGTGATGTATGGAAGTGAGAGCTGGACCATAAAGAAGGCTGATCACCGAAGAATTGATGCTTTTGAATTATGGTGCTGGAGAAGACTCTTGAGAGTCCCATGGACTGCAAGAAGATCAAACCTATCCATCCTGAAGGAAATCAGCCCTGAGTGCTCACTGGAAGGACAGATCCTGAAGCTGAGGCTCCAATACTCTGGCCACCTCATGAGAAGAGAAGACTCCCTGGAAAAGACCCTGATGTTGGGAAAGATTGAGGGCACTAGGAGAAGGGGACGACAGAGGACGAGATGGTTGGGCAGTGTTCTCAAAGCTACCAACATGAGGCTGACCAAACTGCGGGAGGTAGTGGAAGACAGGAGTGCCTGGCGTGCTCTGGTCCATGGGGTCACGAAGAGTCGGACACGACTAAACGACTAAAAAACAACAATTTTCACTGGAGAAATGTTGGAGGGTTTAGAATAGGATATCCTTACTTTCACTGGCGAAATATTAGAGGGGTATGTGTGTGGGATAACACTTGCTTTGATGTAACCCACAGTTTGGCAATCTTTCCATTCTTCTGAATTCAGATAAGTTTTCAGAGGCTTGGGGGGGAAACCTTGGGGCAAATCAAAAGCCAAGGCCAAATTGTGAGGGCTGCAAGATTGGCCCATAACTTGGATGAAGCACTTGGTTCCGGAAGTCCGTACTTAACCTGAAGCGTACTTAACCTGAAGTGAACTTTCCCATTGAAAGTAATGGAAAGTGGATTAATCCGTTCCAGACAGGTCCGCGGAGTACTTGAACTGAAAATACTCAAACCGAGGTGTACTTAAACCGAGGTATGACTGTACTTAAATGTGTCTAAGCAATCCGATACAGGAGAAACATGATTTATTGCAGGGAGGGCAGATGAAGGCATTTGGTTTTGCTGCTACAGGTGCACCATGACATTTCTTCTCTCTGCATTCCTCCCAGCGGTCATCCCTCCTCTGGTCACTGCTGTGGATACACGACCTGACTGCCTGTCTCTAAGCCCTGTGATCCTCTGCAAGGGATTCCCACACGGCAGGGTCAATGCTGCCGGCTTCATGCCACATTTGCAGAAATCTTTGTAGCATGGAGTAGGGGCTCAGCTACATTAGTCAAAAAACAGTGTTTTGAATGCAATATAAACATGCAACACCAGATGGCGCTGGAGAGCAAAACAAAATATTTGCAATTTTTCATAGTGTTTTCTCTCTTTTGTTATAACAATTTGATTTCTGACTTATTTATAGCTCCCCTCCCCCTTTGGTCTGCCAATAGACCTAGTGCCCGAAGCCAGCTCCCTGTAGAGATTGTTAAAAGATAAACAATCTGTTAAAACTGATGCTCTCCAGCTGTATCACTGAATGAAGAAATATGTGGGTCCCTAATGCCACCGCATAAAGAAAAAGAAAGGTTTGGTATACTAGCTGTTATCTATATATCTATAGATATAGGATTCTGATATATATTTAATGTAAGATTTAGTTAGCACCAATAGTAAAACAGCAATGTCCAATGCAACGTAATCCCAGCATCCTTTTCCCATATTTTTTTCCTCACTTTTATGGCAGTGTATCAAACATGGCCAGTTTCCCAGAACCTTTTCAAGATAATTTTATGTCTAGTCAACAGATTGGATGCTTGCAGTATAGGAAGTCGCATCTTGGCTCAGAAAACACATCTGAACAAAGTTGCCTAAAATATGACAAAGTATTTATGAACTTACTAGGGGCTGAACCCCAGCTTGCTCTGCTCAACAACCTCTCTGCCATTCTCCCTCCTTCCACCTCATGCAACTATTAAGTTTGCTTTTCACCTTCCCAACCCCTTTTCTGAAGCTACTCTCTTCTCTTCTACAGCCCTACTTTGTGCCAGTTTTCACCTTCACCCCATGTCCATGCCTCCCCCTCCTTTTGTGCAACGCCCCTGAAATATACTCGGAGTTGAGAGTGAATTTCATGCTCTTTATTCAGCTCTTAGTCATCAAGGAGAAGAAGAGAAGAAGAATGCCCTTTCCCCAAAACCATCTGCTTATATACATTATTTACACAATGGGCTTTGCGTGATTGGCTACTTCAGGGCTACACCTGTGGGCCAATCAGTTTGTGGATTCACTTCTGCCAGCCGCCTGATTGGCTGCTCCTGCAGGCCAATCAGGTTGTGGATTTACTTCCACCTGGAGTTGGATTGGGTGGCTCCTGCGGACCAATCAGACTGCTGATTCTGCATCCTATTGTTCTATGATTCAGCTCTGTAAATAACAGCCCCCCTATTACAGACAAGCCACCCACATGGTAACCTCCTGCATCTTCCTCCCTCCCACATGTATTGCAACTTCTAAGCACTGTCTTCCACCCCAGGGTTATTTCCCCCCCAGCTGTAACTTCCTGGAACTCAGTTCTGGCACCTCTCAGATGGGCACCATTGCCATTATAAGAGAGCATGGGTAGTGTTCCTGGTGAGTTTTGGCACCTCTTTTTCTAGAAAAAATAGCACTGTTCCTAGAAGAAATAATCCTTCAGATATTACGTAGATAGAAATGTACCCCCTCACATTCCCTCTTTAAAAAGAAATATGAACAGCTCCGTGAAGACACATTTTAGCCAGAAGTGATATCCAGGACATTCTGCAAGTGATTTGTTCTCAAATATTTAGAAAGGCTTTTTGCAGCAAGGTTTTTCCAATAGCGTGAAGAGCAATAAGGTTAAGAAAGGTTAGATAAACAGTGTTATATCCATTACATATGTTTTAGACATTCAGAAGCCTTTCCCTATTGCAAAAATTAAAAAAAAAATGTGGAGTGCTGTTTTATAAGAGATATTTTGGCCCATGGTTTAGTTGTAAATCTAGCCAAATATTATATTGGATTTGATCTGCAAAGCTCAGGGGATGCCAGGAGCACTTTGAAGCGAATAGGGGGTGGGGGGATCAGATATATCACATGGAAGTGTGTATAGGGTTGTTATTTTTACACACAGAGCTGCCGATGCATCAGATCTCTTGTTAGCAGCAGAGTCTTACCTGCAAAACATTTAAATGGAGCAATTATGCCTTTAAATTGCTCCCTGGAAAAACAAGGCACTTGTCTTAAGTGCCTTGGCACACATATCACCCAGGGCTCCCATATGATGAGGCAACCAAAGAAAACTTAACCATGTCTTGGATTGCCTGCCTGTTTTCCATGTGTGCGGCTGTAATGAGCCTTGAAGGCACTGCAACTAACCTTGCTGCTGTGGTCAATTAACCTTGCAGTTAACATATGCTAAGCCATGCATCTTTCCCTCTGCCTATATATTTTTGCTAGTGAAACATTGATTGGGTACCGTACGTTTGTTTTTAAGAGTCTGAAAAGCATTATATATCAGAAGAAGGTCAACAACAGCCCGTGTACCAAGATTATTCATGTGCCTAGTGGTTTACGTCGTAAAATGTTTACAGGTTTCATTACTATTGTGGTTCTGCTTAACTAAGCTTAAATATAAGGGTTAACAATTTTACATTATTATGTCTCATAGATAGCTCAGTTGGTTAGAGCATGGTGCTGATAATATCAAAGTTGCAGGTTCAATCCCCATATGAGGCAGTTGCGTGTATCTGCATTGAACCAGATGATCCTCAGGGTCCTTTTTAACTCTATGATTCTATTTGTTTGTTTGCTTGTTTGTTTGTTTCCTGCCCTGCCCCATAAGTTCCCAGAGTAGGTTGTTGTTGTTGTTTAGTCATTTAGTCGTGTCCGACTCTTCGTGACCCCATGGACCAGAGCATGGCAGGCACTCCTGTCTTCCACTGCCTCCCGCAGTTTGGTCAAACTCATGTTGGTGGCTTCGAGAACACTGTCCAACCATCTCGTTCTCTGCTGTCCCCTTCTCCTAGTGCCCTCAATCTTTCCCAACATCAGGGTCTTTTCCAGGGAGTCTTCTCTTCTCATGAGGTGGCCAGAGTATTGGAGCCTCAGCTTCAGGATCTGTCCTTCCAGTGAGCACTCAGGGCTGATTTCCTTCAGAATGGATAGGTTTGATCTTCTTGCAGTCCATGGGACTCTCAAGAGTCTCCTCCAGCACCATAATTCAAAAGCATCAATTCTTCGGCCATCAGCCTTCTTGATGGTCCAGCTCTCACTTCCATACATCACTACTGGGAAAACCATAGCTTTAACTATACCGACCTTTGTCGGCAAGGTGATGTTTCTGCTTTTAAAGAGGCTGTCTAGGTTTGTCATTGCTTTTCTCCCAAGAAGCAGGCGTCTTTTAATTTCGTGACTGCTGTCACCATCTGCAGTGATCATGGAGCCCAAGAAAGTAAAATCTCTCACTGCCTCCATTTCTTCCCCTTCTACTTGCCAGGAGGTGATGGGACCAGTGGCCATGATCTTGGTTTTTTTTTGGTGTTGAGCTTCAGACCATATTTTGGGGTTACAAATATGTAAAAATTCAATATCAAAACCAAGGGTTCCTACTTGCTTTGAACTCTTGCTTCCCGTTGTACCAACATATCCCAAAGCACAACAAATGCCTATGTTTGCACGCTTAAGAATGTAAAAGGAGCTTTGTTGGTTCTGGCCAATGACCCATCTAGTCCAGCATCCTGTTCTCACAGTGGCCAACCAATGGGGGAAGCTTAAAAGCAGATCCCAAATGCAATAGACATCTCCCCAGCTAAAGCTTTCTATTTTTTCACCTCTAGCTTAAACGGAGCCCAAGTTCAATAGTTCAAACGGAGCCCAAGTTCAACTAATGTATTGAGAATGATTTGTAAGATGTGTCCCCATGGCTTGCATTCTTAGATTTCATACATCATTTCTGGAACTTTGACTTGTACCATTCCCGTTATTGTAAGTCTGCTCACCTTCTGGGTGCGGCGGCATTGGGGGCCAGCAGCTGCTCCCCACAGGACCTGATGAGGGGTTCAGTCATAAGCGTTCCTTTGAATGCCACACAACATTCCCCAAGCAGAAAGGATTTACAGTGAAGTGAGGAAGAACCAGTAAAGGAAAATAGATATCATCTCTCCCACCTGTATCCACCCCGAGCTAAGATTTATACTTGTTGTGCCAGAGTGACAGCAAGCAAATCCAGTTCTTCCTGCAAAGGCAGCTTCCAGCTCTCCAGCTTTCTATCTTTAAATGACAAACGCTGCTGGGAAAGAAATTTCCACACACCTGAAGCTTGACCCCAAACCACAAATAATGGGACAGGAAATGACTTCCCAAATACTTTATATATATACAGTTTTTCCATGATACATGATTTGCAAGGTCATAATTCTTTCACTAGGTTAATTCGTTCCAAACACGTACACACATAGATGTGTGAGAGGAATCCCTTTCGGGATCATTTGGTGTATATAATCCATTTGCAATATTCTGATCTGAATAGTTCATTTGTCCCGAAGAGTTCTCACAAGGTTTTCATAGTCTACAGCAGGCTTCCTCAACCTCGGTCCTCCAGATGTTTTGAGACTACAATTACCATCATCCCTGACAACTGGTCCTGCTAGCTAGGGATCATGGGAGTTGTAGGCCAAAAACATCTGGAGGGCCGAGGAAGCCTGGTCTATAGGCCATTTTGCAGTCTAAAGCTTTTGCAAAGGATGAGAATCCAAGCCCTCCTCCGCCATTTCCATACTTATAGTTACCGTACCTAGAAAACATAATGGTGTACACCTATATAATCACAGTTTTATTCTGTCGAGGCTGTTGCCATAAAGGGGGAAAGTGCTTGTCAGGGAACTGTGGATTGATACAGAGGCAGGGTCACAATTTCTAATGTAGCACTGGGGAGAAATGAGCTTGTTTCTGAGGTAAACTTTTATTTTTAAAACAATTAATGGTGTGTGTGTGTGTGTGTGTGTGTGTGTGTGAGCGCGCGCGCCATAGCTGCCAAGTTATCCCTTTTTTTAAGGGAAATTCCCTTATGCTGAATAGGCTTCCTCGTGAGAAAAGGGAAAACTTGGCAGCTATGGTGTGTGTGTGTGCGCGCGCGCACACACACACACACACACACACATTCATTTAGTTCAGTTTATAAACATACATAAGTTCCTAGAAAAGGCACTTTATTTGCACACACATTATAAGAAAAAATACATTGATGCTAAATAATAATAGCAATTATTTTATTTTATTTTATTTATACCCCACCCATCTGGGTTGCCCCAGCCATTCCAGGCAGCTTCCAATACATATAAAAACATAATAAACCATCAAACATTAATAGTAAAAAATCTGATCGGCTATAAAACAATCACAGTAACTTAGAAATGAACAACTTACATCAATTAAAGCAATATTCAATAATCCATAAATATCCAATAGTAAACAGTAAAATTAAACAACAGCAAATAATAATTAAACAGTTTACACTTAGCGATTACAATAAAGAATTGCTATAAAAAAACTAGTGCATGCTCACAGCTTGATTACTTTAACCCCTTACTTTCAAGTGAAATTCTATATGATTGGTGAAAACTGACTTGAATAATGTGAATTTATTACAGAACCATACCTGTACAACCAGTTAGCTAGGGAATGCAACATATTCTGTGGGTTTGAACAGGGTTTGTGGTTTGTGATGCATTGCTGTTGCCTCTCGTCCTGTGGATTTGCAACTTCCCTTTAAAACGAAAACTTGCCAAGTGGAGTCTTCTCTTTCTTCAGTCGTAAAGCTGGCTGAAATACAGCTGGGATTGTTTGTACTTAGAATCTGCACTAAAATGTCTGTTGGTAAAGGAGAGTGCTTCTCCCATGCTGTGATCTTGACCAGCCTCCCGAAGCAGGATTGCAAACGAACAATGAATGCTGCAGAAAGAACGACATCTGACCTTCCCGATTTCTATCATTTCTCCTTACTCCCCTGCCCTTCCGAGTATTTGAGACTTTCTGCCATCCCACATTGTTGTATGTTGAAAGCATTAAAGAGATGTAATAGAGTAGCTTCTCTGCTGGTATAAATTGGGCTCTAGCTCTGCAGCCCCTGAATGGGTCTGTGTCTAGCTTTTGAAGCACCTGGGGATACAACTCAATGTTTTCAATTTTCTCTTCCTTTCTGTGCTTGAAAGGATACGGAAAGACTGAACCTTTTTCTTCTTCCAGGGCAAGGCCAACACAGCATTGCATCCCATTTCTACATGAAAGCACCTTTTTTTTCCCCAACATGAAAAACTGAAAGTTTTTATACTAAAGCGTATTGAGCAGCTTTCATTATAAAGACACCTTTCGGGGGACTAAAACGATCGCTTCTGCACTTGGAACAAAAGTTGGATATTCACATGCAGTTCACTCTGAAACCCTTAAAAGTGGAGTCATTACATAGTTCTGCTGCAGCAATCTCATATGCTATGGGAGGGGAAACCTCGAAATACATAGAGGGATACAGTATGCCCTTGGAAATGCCATTTCCACATCTTTGTGGCTTCTTACTGTCCCTCTAGTTCCACGATCCAATGTCTTATTTAATGAAGCTTTGGCATGTGTGTAGAACCTGTAGTCTTCCAGATATTGTTGGACTACAATTCCCATCATCCTTCATCCATGCTATGCTGGCTGGGGATGGTGGGAGTTAGAGTCCGTCTGAGGGGAACAGGTTTCGCACTCCGGCCCTGTAAGTTCAGGATTCATCCTCATATCCTTTGTTATACAGTGGTACCTCGGTTTAAGTACACGATTGGTTCCGGAAGTCTGTACTTAACCTGAAGCATACTTAACCTGAAGCAAACTTTCCCATTGAAAGTAATGGAAAGTGGATTAATCTGTTCCAGACAGGTCCGCGGGGTACTTAAACTGAAGCATACTTAACCTGAAGTACGAGTGTAATTGGTTCTGGAAGTCCGTACTTAACCTGAAGCGTACTTAACCTGAAGTGAAATTTCCCATTGAAAGTAATGGAAAGTGGGTTAATCCGTTCCAGACAGGTCCACGGAGTACTTGAACTGAAAGTACTCAAACCGAAGCGTACTTAAACCAAGGTATGACTGTATACTGAAGACAACATAAATGTACTTCCCCCAATCTTGTAAGAAAGTTACCATGTATCCTTGGAAAAATACATCTCCACCCACTCCCTTTTCAAGACATGTTGAGTTGTGATCTAGACACACATTAAACTACATCCAAGCTGAACTTTTAAAGAAGATTTTCTGATGAAGTGCTGAAGAAATGTTGGTTGGGGCTAAATGGCATGCTGAAGTAATTCCGATGGAAGAAGAATACTTCAGTGAAATAGACAATGTTGCTAGAGTGTCAAAACTCACTGAAATGGTATGATTAAGAGAAGGCAGACAAAGCAAAGAATGATTTGAGAGATTCTGGTCCCCTTTTTTTAATTAATTACATGAAAGAGGAGTATACAATTCGGAACCATTTAAAAGTTTTTCACTGCAGCTATAATTTATGTATATGTCGTATATAGATTCGTACTGTTTTATTCCTGGCAGCCAATCGATGAGAGAGAAAGAAGCCATCTCATGTCCTCAGATGCTTTGGTGGTGAATGTTGCACCTAGCTGAGTAGAGTGAAAACTTGCATTTGATGTGTGGAGAGAGAGAGGGAGAGAGAGAGAGAGAAGATTTCACTTCACTTTTAATTTGAATATTGCCTCTCCATACAGTGGTGCCTCGACTTACGAATTTAATCCGTTCCGAAGGCACCTTTGTAGGTTGAAAAATTCGTAAGTCGAAAAGCGCCATTGGAAACGCGATTTCCCATAGGAATGCATTGGAAACGGAAAAAATTGTAAGTCGAAGCAACCCCGTCTAAAAATTCGTAAGTCGAAAAAACCCTATCTAAAACCGCCGCAGTTTCCATTCGTATGTCGAATAATTCGTAAGCGTGTGGCCATTTGCCCCATTCGTAAGTCGGAAAATTCGGTTGTTGAGTCGTTCGTAAGTCGAGGTACCAGTGTATTACTATACACAAGGCGATTTACAGCAACAAAACATACAACAAAGAACGCGCGCCTTAAAATAATCTGAATCAATACAAAAAGTCATAATAAAACGTAACTTTAAAACTTAACGACTTATATCACATAAAGTAATGTTAGAATATAACAGCACACAATAAAATTAACTCTCAAAACAACAGCAAATAATAAATAAGCAGAAATTCACTCTTAACAAATACAATAATTACTAAACTAATCAATAAAAATAACTGTAAGTCACAGACACCCCTAACTGCTGTGGGTTAAAAGCAACATCTTTCTCGTAGTTAATAAGGGCACAGGGTGTCTTTTTCTCTTTCCGTCAGGTGATCAGCTTCTGTGGGAAGGAAGGCACAGTGGCTAATTTCTCCTTTAAGTTGGCCATTATCCGTTTGAGGCTTATGCGCCTGTCAGTCTTCAGGCAGACAGCATCAGTATGATGTCACAATGGCCAGCCGTTCTTTTGCAGATGCAGATGCATCAGCATTGGGGGTGGCAGGTGGGCAGGGACAACACGAGCCAGCCTCTTTTCCCATTGAACCCAGCCACCGCCTGTGGCAGCATGTATCTCCCTCTCAGGCAGAAGCAGGGAAACTCAGACAATTACTCTTTCTCATTGAGGTGACTTTCTGCAGGAACCAGCGCCGGAGCATATGCCCGTGCTGCCCAGGGCGGGTGCACTCCCAAGGGCGGCATGGCACAGAGGGTGCCCTCCCAGGCACGGGATAGGCGCTCGGGTGCCCAGAGTGGCACACACGCCCTGCAGCCAGGGACAGAGCAAGCCACCCACGGGGGCCAATCGAACTGCCCAAGGCGGACATTCAGCACGCCGTGCGCCCGTGACTCCCAAGCCTCCCCCAAGCTGTCAAAATGAAGGGGGAAGGGGAAAATTCCACCGGCAAAGCAGCGCAGCTCCCCCACAGCCCGACAGCTTGGGGTAGGCTTGTGAGTTGCAGGTGGGCAGTGCGCTGAATGTCACCCCGCTCAGTGAGTGCACCCGGGGCGGTCCGCCCCCACTGCCCCCCTTCCTATGCCCCTGATGGCAACAGCCTCTTTGTCAATGAAGTGGGCACAGTTGCTGCAAGTCTCAGATCACACCCGCACCATGCATTTAAAGCTCATTTAAAGCAAATACCCCCCCCCCCGAATGCTGGGAACCATCGTTTATTAAGTGTGCTTGGATGTTATAGCTCTGAGGAGTAAGCTACAGCTCCCAGGATTCTGTGGGAGAAATTGTGGGCTTCAAATGTACGGTGTGACTTGAGCTTGCTTTTTGAGATGTGGGGAGAGAAGCAGCAGGTAGAAAAGGGGGGAAGTGGTTTGTTAAAGGTAGCCTAGGCTGGTGAGTCAAATATGGATGGCAAAGACACACAGGAAGGCCTTATTGCTATCTACTGTCTCTCTAGATCTGCATTTTTTCCTTCCTGCAAATGTCTTCAAAAGTCAGGCTGCCTTCCAGAAGTAATGCAAGTCTTTTAAAAACAGGAATTAGTAATTAGAAATAATTATGGGACAACTTTAATGGGGTCGTTAGAGAAAGAGGGGTCTCTTAGACCCATGTAATGATGTTCTGTGCGTCCGAATAATTATGACTCTTATGTATTGCTGATGGAATACTTTGCCATAAAGGAACACTGTGCTCATATTTTCTCTTTACTGTATGTGGGAATGTGCCTTAGGGCTGAAAAACCTCAATTTCTTAAAGAAGCCAGTTCTTTTTCTGATTCATTTCAGATGCTTTTAATTTTTATGGTTTATGTTGTGTTTCCCTTGTGTGACCAGGGCAGCCTCTGGCAACAAACGGATTCCTGAACATTCCAACTGCTCAGAGAACATAGCTCTTGGAATATTTGCAGTCCAGATTCTATTAGAGAAGGAAATGTCAGTTTGACTGGGATTAAAGCCTCACAAAGGCTAGGCACAGTAGTTGCTGTGTGGGATTGTCTGACTGGGAACAGGTCAGAAAGTAGGGGAGCTGAGGGGTAGATGTGGATGATTCATTGGAAAATTAATTCAGACAAAACAGAAGTACTTTTAGCGTGAGATCGTCTGAGACAGGGCCTTTTCTAAAGTGGCACTAAGACTCTGAGACTCCCTGCATTTGGTCCCTTTGCTGCCAGTTTTCCCAATTTGCTGCCATTTTAATTCAGAAGGTATTTGAGAAGCCCTCTGGAGAGCAAGGGTCTTGGTTTTTATGTCAATTGAATATGCTTATTGCTGCTTTTTGCCCCCCCCCCCCGCTCTAGTCCTGTATTTGAGGCTCTTCACTGTGAGCTTGTCAACATGCTCTTGCAAGAAAGGTGGGATACGAATATTTCAGTGAGTCAGTCAAACTAAAGGTGACTGGAGAACGTTTGTAGAATTGGCAGTGGATTGAGAAATGTGAACTTTGAGGAAGCCTAGTGTAATGGATTGACACGGTTTTGAAATATTTATTCCTACCTAGCTGGAAAAGAGTGAATCCACCTCCAGCCTGACTGACATGACATTCTGGTGGGGGCGGGACTGTTCCCAGTTTAAAAGGAGGGAGCAGCGGTTTTGTCAGTTGAGGAGAGGGAGAGGGAGTGGGTAGGTGTGAAGAAGAAAGTTGAGAGGCCAGGATAGTGGGGGATCTAGGTGAGGTTTAGGAAGGCTCGATGTTAAATGTTTGACAGAGATTATCTACAACCAAAACGTAGCTTATAAACACATGAAACGTTAAAGAAACAACTATGTTCCAAGGTTAATAAAATTCTTCTCTTTTGTGCCAAGATGAATCGTCATTATTTTTCCAGCAAGGTATCGGGACTCACAGAAGTGGTAACTCGTTAGAGGACAAAACTTACCTCAGGAAAAGAGGCGAAAGTTTATGTCTTAGAGTAACACTGAGGAGGCTTAGAAAGATAACCTGGGGTGTCAACAAGTTGCCAGCGTGGAAAGGGCAAACTTTTGCAGTAGGGGGAATCAAGCCGAGTGAGACCCTTTACTGGTGGCAGGAGGTTATTCTATCAAACAGCCTAGAGTTGTTGTTTTTTTATACCAGGCCACATGAGCTGGAAGGAGCGTCTCTTTACTTATAAACCCACAAGAATAAAGGGGTTTATTTGGAGGAGGCGGGAGAAGAGGGTGGGTGGCTTCACCTCTGGATTCCTGTGTCGCATTTTAGTAAGAGAGGGGGGCATTCGTCGCACCTAGATTGAAAAGGCAGTTGAGGAACGACAGAGGAAGCTAGGAAGAAGCCAAGAGAGAGGGCTCTGAAGAAACCTCCACAGAACTTCAGCTCAGGAGGGGGTGGGTGGGGTCATACTGTTTCGGCAGAGGCCAGGGAGGGACAGGAGTACTAGGGAGACTAACAGGGAGGGTGGCTAAAGGATGGAGGCCATGGGTTGAAAAGCACAAAGTTGAGAAAGAATAGGCAATGCAGACATTGCAGAGAGGAAGTACTATGCAGGAATTACGATGCGCAAGAAGTCTTGCTATCATCAAGAAGAAAGAGAGGGGTGGAGACTAGGGATACAGAGTTGCTTCGTCAAGACTTCAGATTCTAGAGGCACTTTTGCACCTGGCAGGCCGCTTGTAACTTTAAAGCAGGTCTGGGGAACCTGTGGCTTGACAGTCATCGATGAACTCCAGCTCCCATCATCCCTGACCATTAATCATGCTGGCTAGAGCTGAAGGGACTGCGAGCCCAACAACTTCTGGAGGGCCTCAGGTTCCTGGCTTTAAAGGGTTGCCTTGGAAAGGGAGCAGTGACCACAGAGGTTCAGTACTGTCAGTGAAACTTAATAACCTTGCAAATGAAAGGGGAGGGCTAAGAAGGAATCAGTTGGCGAGAATGAAACATGGGTACTGAATTTTACATTTTGAATTGAACTGGCCAGTCAAAAAAATAATAATTATTTTTTACTATGGGCTTTTTTTTCTTTTTCTTTTTTGAACACACCAGAGACAGCAGGATAGCTGTAAAAGCTGAAAAATATCTTAGTAAATATGAATAACCTGAGCTTTACTGTTCAACCAAGTGGAATCCTTGCATTGCATCCACTAAGCAGTTCATCAGTGCTGCAGAAACCTTTGCCACGAAAGCAAAAATAGCAGAGCTTGTTTTCATTTTTGCCTATGCGATCACACGGGCTATGTTTCTTAAGATCTCAGCACCAGACTCGATGTGCTAGATCTCTTTAAATTGGGTGGGGGAACACCCCCCCCCAAAATGTTATAGTACTGGTCAGTATTATGTTGTTGCTTTATGTAATCCGAATGGCCATTTCCAAACAGAAACATCTAAACATAGAATATTGACACCAATGTGAGGGTTAGGAAAGCACAATGTAGCTTCAAAGGGGTGTGTGTGTAGGGAATGTCAGGTGAGTAATTTGGAATTACCCTGCATCATGCTGAGGACAACTCTGTAATACATTTGTGTCCTGCCAGAGCCTCAACCTATTTTTGTTGTTGTTGCAGTTCTGAGACATGGGGCTGGGTGGGTGAGTAGGTGGAGCACAACCCCACATCCCTGATGGGCTGCAGTAAGTGTGATGAGTCACAAGTTGTGCAAGCCAAGTTTTAATAGATGTTTTCAGAACAAACGGCAGTTTTGTTTGGAAGAGGTTTCTGAGGCTTATGAGACTTGACCCTCGGTGACGGTCCATTTAAAATAGTTGTTCTACAGCGGGAGGCGCCCGCTGGTTCTTGGGAATCGTGGGCACATTTGCAAACAGGAGAAACCACAATTGCACATCCGCATGTGCTCATACACACATCTGGGCCACTAGCAGTGGCATAATGGGGTGGGGGCACCGGGACAGCTGCCTTGGGTGCAAATTTGTTAGGGGCGCAGGGACCAGGAAATGACATCCCCAGACAACAGAACGACTCTTATTTTCTTCTTTAGTTTTTCTTTTACTTTATAATCTTTATTGCATTTTAAAAATTTACCAAAAAAAGAGGAAATAAATTAATCCTTTCACCCACATATACCAAAAAGAAAAATGATACATAAAAGAAAATATGAAAAGAAAAAGAAAAGAACAAAGAAAAAAAATATTTGTCAAATACGCAGAATTATTTCAGGAGTGGAAACCATAGTTTGAATATTCTACTGTATACCCAAAATTTCCTAGAAAGATATTACCTTTATATTACATATTTTCTTTCCCCCCTTTACTCTCACATTTCTTCTATTCCACTAAACTGGTTTGAGTCCCTTATATGTTAATTGACTTCCCTCTATCTCTTTTCAGTTTCCATATTTCTCTTACATTTAAATAATCTGTATTCCATTATTTAAAAAAAAATTCCCTTATATCTGTGAAGTTAGTCTAGGCACAGCCAAGTGCTGTTGTTGGAACCATATTTTGTCAGATAATTTTTAAAGCAATCACATTCTTTTTTAACCCTGTCGCCTGAGTGATTTCTTATTAATTCCGTCATTTTGGCTAGTTCAAGGTACTCACACAACTTTAATTGCCATTCATCTTTTGTTGGTATTAACTGATTTTCCCAGTATTTTGCTATTAACATTCTGGCTGCTGTTGTCGTGTAAAGAAACACTCTTTTATTTTCATTTGGAATGCTTATCATTAAGATGCCTAATAAAAAAGCTTCAGGTTTCTTTAAGAATGTATATTTTAGCATTATTTTTTTTTTAGTTCCTCATAAATCATGTCCCCCCCTTTTTTTTAATCTGGGGACAAGTCCACCACATGTGGAATAAGGTTCCTTCATGTTGTTTGCATCTCCAACACCTGTTGCTATTATTTTTATTTATTTTAGCTAATTTGGATGGGGTCACGTACCACCTATAAGTCATTTCCATGATTTTTTCTTTAATCAGCTCGCAGTAAATTTTAAGTCTTTTTTCCATAATTCTTCCCACTGGACTCTTCTTTTATTATGTATGCTGCTGTGATCTCCTGGGTGATGTGGATGCTGTTAGGCAGTTGAATGTGCATGCCTACTTAATCCATTTCCCCTTCCTCGTACCTCTTTGTGTAGCCCCGGGTGCTGCCAAATGACGCTACACAACTGCCCATGCGACATTAGCCTTACGAAAAGCATTTTCACTTTCTACAAGTCTAATTTGGGAGGGCAATTTTCCTGGAGGGTTAACCTCTCCTTCCTAGCTGCAATACCCAGAAAGATCACATACCCCAGCTGTGATGGTGTATACTTTCGGGTGTGTAGGGGAGCATCATAGCTGGGGAGTAGAGGGGTATTTCTTACCTCATCCGCTACATCCCACCCCACCAAAATGGCCCCTCCTCCATTGTAATTGTAGCAGAAGGCTTCTTTGCACACACGGCCACCTTAGCACATGGCAACCATGACTGAAGTGGATGCCACGTGCTGAAAGTGTCATGGAAATAGCCCAGCATTCTTCCTGCGTGTCCATTGGGACAAGTGTCAAAGGTTATGTTTCATTTCTTTCTTTGTGTATTTCCCACAAATGAGAGTTAACAGAGGTGTCAACCAGTGCCACAGTTAGGGTTGCCAGACTCAATAGAGGACAGAACTTCTGTGCCTTTAATTGCCCGGCTCTCTTTTGAGTCTGGAAACCTTAAAGAGAAACCAGCAGACCCTTTGTTTAATTTCCAAGCAAAGGGTCTGCTGGTTTCTCTTTAAGGTTTCCAGACTCCAAAGAGAGCAGGGCAATTAAAGGCACAGAAGTCCTGTCCTCTATTGAGTCTGGCAACCCTAGCCACAGTACAAAGGGAGCAAGGCTCTCAAAAACACGCATATGTATGGTTTCCTCAGATGTCTGGCCTCCAAATCGGACAGCTCTTTCTTTTTGAATGCTGCGGGCGAGTTTTCTTTTCTGTAACAGTGAGCTGTTGACCTCCTGAACTGAAGCGGCCTTTCTGCCAGCTTAATTAGCTGTGCTGATAAGAGGAATCATTATGAAACCTTAAAGATGTTCTTGGTGATACTCGGCACACAGATGCTCCCCATGGAATGGCCTTAACTGGCTCCACATGCTGTTCTCGCTGATATGTCAGCTACATTTATTAGCTCAGGAAATGAAAAACACCACCAATCCCCACTTATTTAACCATACATCTTTTGCCCTTCTGTGATTTTTTGGGGTTTGGTTTTCTTTTCTTTTCTTTTCAGCATTACACTGTGCATCCAGATTATGTCCAGCTCTACTTATCATTGGATAAATATGATGCACCGCGTAAATTAATAAGGCAGAGTCTTCTTCAGTAAAAGAATAAAAGCTTTACTGAGTTAAAATAAACTCATTTGCAAATAACAGCATAGTGAACAGAAGATGAAACTAGCTTCAGAGCATACACAGAGTTACTGAGTCACACAGAGTCTCCCTTGAGCACAGGCTTCACAGAGCACAGGCTCCACCTTACACACAGACACAGACTGAGAGAGACACAGAGACTGAGACATTGAGTCTGCCTGCAAGCAGATATAATACTTACACAGTGGACTCTCGGGTTGCGAACGTGATCTGTGCGGGAGGCATGTTTGCAACCCGCAGCACTGCGTCTGCGCACACGCGGGTTGCGATTTGGCGCTTCTGCGCATGCAGAAAGCATGATTTAGTGTTTCTGCGCATGTGTGAGCGTTGAAACCCGTTCAGGTATTCCAGGTTCAATGCGGGATGCAACCTGAAAAGACGCAATCTGAAGCATCTTTAACCCAAGGTATGGCTGTACAGGGAATGAGTCATCCTCAAGATGAGTCACAGTGATTCAGCATGCTAAATGATTTCGCAGCTTTTCAGCATTTCACAACGTTTCTAGACTCCTTTACTGCTTCCTTTCCTGCTTCTGCTCTCAAATACCTTTGTCACATGACAAAATATGTATTATGGTCCCTTTTTGCACCGCAACCTCAGAACTGGGACTCTATAGCTTCCATCTTGAGATAGCTCAGTCAGTAGAGCATGAGACTCTTAATCTCAGGGTCATGGGTTCAAGCCCCACGTTGAGCAAAAAAATCTTGTATTGCAGGGGGCTGGACTAGGTAACTTGTGGTCCCTTCCAGTTCTACAACTCTATGAGTTCCATGGCTGAATGCTTCTCCACCTATCCAAAACTTTCAAGACCTGGCAGGTCAAGATGAGTCCTCTGTTCCTAATTCCCCCAACCTTCATCTTCACATCTCATCTCTTAAAAAGGTAAAGGGTAAAGGGACCCCTGACCATTAGGTCCAGTCGTGACCGACTCTGGGGTTGCGCGCTCATCTCGCATTATTGGCCGAGGGAGCCGGCATATAGCTTCCAGGTCATGTGGCCAGCATGACAAAGCCGCTTCTGGCAAACCAGAGCAGCACATGGAAACGCCGTTTACCTTCCCGCTGTAGCGGTTCCTATTTATCTACTTGCACTTTGACGTGCTTTCGAACTGCTAGGTTGGCAGGAGCTGGGACCAAGCAACGGGAGCTCACCCCGTCACAGGGATTCGAACCGCCGACCTTCTGATCAGCAAGCCCTAGGCTCAGTGGTTTAACCACAGCGCCACCTGGGTCCCTTTTTTCCCCTCATCTCTTAGGCATACGTAAAATCTTAAGTAATCATTTGTCTCTGTGTGGTTCCTATTTTAACATCAACGGTAACCTTGGGAATAAATTTCACTCTTGACATCAGCTCATCCTGCTATCTGATTGGTTGCTCTCACTTGGCAGCATTGTGTTCTAATGATGAGCTCAATAGTGAAGATGGTTTAAAACCTTAGAACGTCACTCATATTGCAAAGGTGGGGATGAGACATCCTTAGAGGAGGGAGAGAGGCATTTTTTTTTTTTTTTTGCCAATCTCCCACCTTTCCCGCTTGCTCACTCACTACTATTGCCGCCTCCACCTCTAGATGGGTGAAATATGCGAAGCACAATGCGTGAGGGTGCCTGAGCTGGATTCAACCATTAGATGACAAATCAGGTTGAAGTTGGCTAGTTTTGTGTCCTGATTAGTAATTTATAAAACGTCTTTTCATATATGCAATGCTCAAAGTATTTATCATAGCTCTGCGCTTGTTGGGAATGCATAATGGATTTCATAAAAGGTTTGGTATTTTTGTCCAAGAGGTATTATTTTTCACTGGTAAAATCTTCAATGTCTATGTGTGTGTGTGTGTGTGCGCGCGCAAGCCACCCACTCAAGCTATTGAAAATGCGCATACAAAGAAAGATAATTTGTGTCTTCCAGCCATATGCAAGTGAAAGCCGTTTGTGTACAATTTACCTTGGTGTGATAGATGCAGATATAATGAAATAAGCAGGTCATAAAGAACTTTGTCAGGACATCCATTACTCAAATGAAATCTCAAAGGAACCAAAGAAGCACCACACACATAGTGGATTACCTTATCACAGGCAGGATTAGCATTAAGAAAAGTTAGCTGCATTTTCTGAGCAGACTTTTTTTAAAAACTTCCCTGAAGATTCCATCACAGGCTTAATCAAGGGTAAAAACTTGGTCTGCTACTGCATTGATCAGTTAAATTACTATTTTTTTTAAAAAAAGAGCATGTAATTTTAAAAACTTTCCAAAACTAAAAACAACAGCCAAATTTACCTGGGGCTAGAAATGGATGGTATGTCCTACTGCCACTCAAGTCTGAAAAGGCATTTCAGAGACAGAATTGTAAAACTGTGTTCTCCTATATGGATCTACAGCAGGCATCCCCAAACTTCGGCCCTCCAGATGTTTTGGACTACAACTCCCATCATCCCTGACCACTGGCCCTGTTAGCTAGGGATCATGGGAGTTGTAGGCCAAAACATCTGGAAGGCCGCAGTTTGGGGATGCCTGATCTACAGCATAAACCAGTATAGTCCTAAAAGAAGGATGGAGATGAAATGCTTACCTTGTACCAATTTCACCACAAGCCCTTGGAATCTGGTTGACTATACAGCTGGGCAAGAATTTACAACGGGTATCCAGGGCACCACTTGGCAGAATGAACAGAACCCGGCTGGGCTAGTTTATCACATGGTGAAGTAATACTTCCAATGAAACCTCAGAAGACCACCTAAAGCAGAATCTAAAACTGTCCAGCTGCTCCAGTGGGTTGAAACAAACTTACCTCTCGGTGAGGACTGCAGTGCCAGCAGTTGGTGGTTTGCATGCACGAACCCATTGCAGCGCAAAGCATTACACGTCACCCAGTGTTGAGCAATCGGATATCAAGTGGACAGGAATGTGGGAACTGAATCAACCCTGGCGATCAATGGGGTGACAGATGTCGCAGCCAGATCGCCCTCACATCATCTATGATGAGATGGAAAAGATCTTTAAATTAACATTTGCAAAGAAGCCAGCAGCATTTCTACTTGGAATTTTAGGCAGTGATATCCCGAAAAATATAAGAGAAATCTTTTTATATGCAACAGCCGCTGCCCGGTTATTAATTGCATCGAACTGGAAAGGGGGGGAAAGTACCAACAGTAAGGGAATGACAGAATAAGTTGTCAGACTATGCAATTGACAGATAAATTAAGGGGAAATGCAAAACAATCATTCACGCAAAAATGGGATATGTTCAAGAAATACCTACAAAAATATAACGACGCCATAACATCTGTGGCAGCATTTGAATGACCCTTGTGTAAATTAAATACTGCTAAGCAAGGAAAAATGGTACGGTATGTTATAAGAAAGTACTAGAAACTATAGTAAGAGTAAAGTAAGAAGTATAAGTACATTCAATGTCGTAAATGTAACTTACATCGGGAAATGATGGGACGTCTGTTTTCATATAATTTACCGGTAGTTTATTGGATTTTTTTACTTTGTTTTTTTTGTTTAGTTAAAAATTATAAAAAAGAGCATGTACAAATACAAATTTAAATCAATATTGAATGGTATAATTATTTAAGGCTGTAAATGTACCTAAGATTGTGTATGGATGTAAATTAATAATAATAATAATTTAAAAGGGGGGAATGTGGGAACTGGCCCAGTCCATAAATTGCAAGAGCTGTATTAAAAATTTGATGTGGGCTTACACCTTTAACCACAAAAGCTTCTCAGCCACAGAGGGGTGCCTGCTTAAAAGATGTACAACCCACCGTTTGATCCAACAACCCCAAAAAGCACCTTAAAACAATACAAAATCTACCAAGAAGCCATTCCTCCTCTGCTGTGTGTGTGTGTGTGCGCTCTCTCCCCGGCTTCTGCAACCAACTGGGAGCTGGAGCAGAGTTTTCTTTCAGGCAGGGAAGCAGGAAACAATCTCCATGCAACTGCTTTGTCACTGCCAATGAATAGCAAGTGTTCTGATTTTCCAGGGACCACCCTGGAATTATGAAAGCCACCCCAGCTTCTGATTTGAGCCTGCAATGTCCTTATTTTCTATGCCAGTGCTGCTGCTGTCAGGCTCGAGGAGGAGGATGAGCTGGTGCTTGCCCTGAGTGACAGAGGCTGTGAGGGAGAATCCTGTTGCCTCTCCATGGCCTCTGCATGGCCGCTGCTGCCACCCTCCTCCCTTGGGCAGCTTCGTAGCGGCTGTTGGAGAGCAGGCGAGGAGAGGCTGCTGCTGCCGCCACGGTGCAGACAGAGGGAGGGCTGCCCTGGGTGGGATGAAAGGGGGAGCCGAGTGGAACATAAGGAGTCTTGTGTTTGTATCTAGTCTTGCCCCTTTCTAAAATTTATTTATTGTGTGCTTTTCTTTTTGTAAATCTTCCAAAGAATAAAACAAAATTGGGATTGAGGGGTTTTTATCAGGACAGTGGACGGCATGCGTCATAGGTGCCAATTCCCTGGGGTCCTGGGTGCCCAAAAACCCACAAAATCATAGCTGCCAAGTCTCCCGTTTTTCACAGGAAACCCCCGTATTTAAACCCCTTTCCCGCTGTTATCCCAAATAGAAATCCCCCGGATTTCCTACCTGCCAGGGAGCCTCCTTCTGTCTGGACATGCGCAGAACCAATTTTGGGTGCTGCTCTGCCCATATCTGGGCACCAGAAATTGAGTAGAGCGGCACGAGAAGTCACTTCTATGCATGTCTGGAAGCGACTTCCGGTGCCGCTCTGCCCATTTCTGGGCACTGGAAATCGGGCAGCGCCGGCACCGGAAGCTGCTTCTACGCATGTCCAGACATGCATAGAAGCGACTTCCGGTGCCGCGCCGCTGCTGATCCCAGATTTTTCTTACCGGGAGTTGGAGGGTATGCACAAAATTCCCCATGTAGGTGCTTGGCACCCACAAATTTCGGTGCCAGGGCCACAGCCCCGGGCTCCCATGGTTGCAGGCCAAGCTGGCGCTCTTGGCATTGTGTGCTGTGTCCTGCACAGGGTGGGGCACAACAAGGGGGGCATCAAGGAGGGTCAGTTGTAGAGGAGTGAGAAATGACCCTCTTTTCATCTGCAGAATGTCAGAGGGCATGGAATAGGCCGGGCTGCAATATTCCTTAGGTGTTTGAAAGCGTATAACCCCTAATGGCAACCTCCATTGGCCACTCTCTGTCTTTAAGTAAATGCGAAGGGCCAGAATGGATCACTGTTGTTTTGCAAGCAGCATTCAAAAGGGCAGTTGCTCTAGAAGTACTAGCCTTTGGCCTTTGCACTAATCAACATGCAGAAAACGACACCGGGCAGCCACCTCAGTGCTGCGGTGCTTCAAACGTTCAGCAGAAGTTGGGAAAGTTTTGCACAGCTTTTTCGTATTGGATTTATTAAGTGTAATCGAGCTTGATCAAATATTGAGCACAGGTCTAACGAAATCTTAGAGGATGTACCTTGGGGCCTCATTATTTTCAATTAATTATCATTTTATAGGTAGGCTCTAAACTATGCCTAGGGGAGTACACCAGCACAGCTTAATTCTTCACACAGGAGGAAGAAATGTGTAAAACTAATTTTCTCAAAGGAAATTAAATGGCCACTGAAGCTGAATCTCATTTAAAATGTATCTCTTTAGCCCAGAGCTTGTACATAATTAGAAGTTGAGCATGATCACAGATGTAGTCTTATGAGTATTAACGGAATCATATTAAAAGTGACACTGGCCTTTTTTCTTTCTTTTTTACTCTGAAAACCATTCCTCCCTCGCCCCGTTGTGATTTAAACCAAAAATCCTGGACTGCATTTTAGTATGGGAGAGTGGCATAGCTGCCAAGTTATCCCTTTTTAAAAGGGATTTTCCCTTATGCTGAATAGGCTTCCTCGCGAGAAAAGGGAAAACTTGGCAGCTATGGAGAGTGGGAAATGAAGAAGAAAATCCCTTATGGGTTAGGAATCATGTCAGTTCTAGAGGTTAGCATAAACAGTTAGCATGCAGTTCTAGAGGTTAGCATAAACAGTTTAGTACAGTTTAGTACTTAGGTCTCCAGAAGTCGTCCATGGGGTCACAAAGAGTCGGACACGACTAAACGACTAAACAACAACATGTAGTCAAGCTCCAGGTGTACAATGGAGTATACTTGGGGCCTGCATTCTGGGTAAAATTACCAGCCTGGATAGCTCGGTTGGTTAGAGCATGGTGCTGATAATGCCAAGGTTGCAGGTTCGATTCCCCATATGGGACAACTGCATATTCTGGCATTGCAGGGGGTTGGACTAGGTGAACCTTTTTAGTCCCTTCCAATCTTATATCCTAGGATATTGGTATATGAGGTAGCATTGAACTAAGTTTTACTCACAATAGACCCACTGAAATTAAAATGGACCTAAGCTATGTTCATTATTTTTCCCCACCTGCTTCCGATTTGACACACACCACTTCTCTGCTGTCCCTGTGTGTTTCCCATACATCATATAAATATTTGGAGACCTCACATTTCTTTTCCCTTTGGGGTCAAGCTTCTTTGTTGTGGTTCCCCTGTATCGAGCTGTCAGATCAACGACTGCAGAGGCACTTGGAGCATTGCTTGATAGCACTGGATGTTTGAACCACTGATCACCAAAGTTCAATAATTTTAATGGGTGTAAAACTTAGTCGAATAACACCCATTGTCAGAAACTAGAAGTTGAAGGAATATACTGTTTTGGAAAGGACAACTACGGTAGTTTTGCCTTGAATGATCCCAGTTTTTTGAGGTTTTTTTGTGTTTGTTTTTTACAGATTAAGATGTTTGGTGAAGCAGCTGGAGAAAGGTGACGTCAATGTGGGCGATTTGAAGAAGAATATTGAATATGCCGCATCTGTCCTGGAGGCTGTATACATTGACGAAACAAGGTAGGTCTACAGAACTTGGGGCAATGGAGATAGGAGATATTTGTCTAGTTCTCCATTCATCCTACCACCATAGCTGCCAAGTACCCCGTATTTCCCAGAAAACCCCCGTTTTTCCTTACCGTTTCCCGGCCATCTCCTGTTTCAGCTCCTCTCCTATTAATTTTCCTTATTTTGGCTCCTGTTGGCGGCCATTTTCTGGTGCCGCTTTGCCGATGGGCACCAGAAAATGGCCGCCGCCGGCACCAGAAGTCACATCTATGTATGTCTGGAAGTGCGTAGACGCAACTTCCGGTATCGCTTTGCCCATTGATGGGCACCGAAAATGGCCGGCACTGGAAGTTGCGCCTACGCACTTCTGGACATGCGTAGACACGACTTCCGGCGCCGGCATCGACCATTTTTGGTGCCCATAGATGGGCAAAGCGACACCGGAAGTTGCATCTACGCACTTCTGGACATGCGTAGACGCGACTTCTGGCGCCGCCATCAGCCATTTTTGGTGCCCATAGATGGGCAAAGCAACACCGGAAATTGCATCTACGCAACTTCCGGTGCCGTGCGGCCGCCGATCCCGGATTACTCCACGAGAGACTTGGCAGGTATGCCTACCACCTGTCTATTGGGAGAAGGACTTCTCTGAGTTACATCACCTCTGCACAAGTCACGACTAAAATAAGATGCTAATTGTAACCCTTAGGCCAGCATCCATTTTGGAGATAATGTAGGTGCATTGCTTTGAACACTAAAAAGAAGGTCAGTTCTAAATATTTGAATTATTCTTCAGAATGCAGAATGTCCTTAACCATGTTGAACGGTGCCTTTTTGTGATCTTTATTCTCAGTCCCATAGAATTAGATGTTTTTTGGGAACGGAAGGTGCTCCATGTTGTACAGTTACTCTGGCCGTTGTAACTTGTCTCTCAGTACATCTGTGATTAATTAGCTGTTTGTATGGCTACACATGCAGAAAAGCTTTTCTTTTTTCATCCCAAGCCTTGTACATACTTGACTTCTATTGAAATGGTTTCACAGCTAATTTCATGCGTCTCATTTTTACTGTTAGAAATAATGTTTAGGGTAGCCATGTCAATGAAACTGTATCCAGTGTAAGACCAATTTTCAGCGTGTTTACCTAAGTTTTACATTTCACAGTCTTGACTTTTTAAACATTTTTGTATCGAATGGAATGTTCTCCCAAGTGTGACTGCCAAAACGTCTTCGGGATCACTTGGCTATGGAGTATGTGTTTGGTCCTATTTCCTTATTAAATTTAAGGTCTGGTGTTTTCATAATTCCAGGCAGCCAGCCAACCTTGTTATATAGTAAGTGTGATATGTGTGATTTGTATGACTTTCTTGTTTATATGCGCACACTAAACATGATACATTTGGAGTTGATAAATAAGAGAACAAGAGGAACAAGCTGCCAGTGATTTCCTATAACCGCTGCTGAGAAATGAGAATTAATAGAAAAGGAGCAGAAGCCATTATCTAACCATTCTGCATCATACACAGATTTCTGTGCTCTTGTCCAAGTCAAATTTTTCTCATAGCCTATAGCTATTCTGTTTGCACCAGTGCTGCTGCTGCTGCTGCTGCTGCTGCTGTTGTTGCTGTTGTTATGTTATGAGTTGGGGGGGGGGGTGTCAGTCTGGACAGAACCCTGAGTCCCCTCCTAAACCTTCCATCCTGTACCTTCAGTCTAGTCCCTTTGTCAAAGTAAGGCTTTAGCTGGCCAGTTAACTGCTCATCAGCATCTCAAAGAATGAGATTAATGATGGTGCTTTCTAGGAAAGGGAATAAGCTCCCCTCCTTTCCTTCATCGAGCTGCTAGCTACTACCAGTATGTAGAGAGACAGAGACATGGTCTGTGCTGGATCTAAAGCTGTTGCAAATTGAGGAACAAGACCTCGTAGGGTATTAATGTTGTAAGCTCCCTTCCCATCCTATGCTATATGTGTAAATAAAACCATATTGCATGACAAAGCCCCAAGAAATCCCAATAACTCACAATGGACACAATAATTTTGGTTTGGTTTTTGGGCATTATTTTTGGCCACAACTTTATTTAAAATACAAATTAATTCTGAGTGTTGGCTTTGGCTTTGGCTAATCCTTCTGTCCACCCTAAGGGACAGGACCATTTCCATCTGACCATTGGGTCAGGACCATACCATCTGCCCCGTTGGGCAGGACCAATTCCATCTGACCATTTGGGTCAGGACCAGCTCCGACTTACTTAGTGGTTGGTAAGTCAAGTAACACCCCAAGGGATTGGAGGTACGGTTCACTACACTCTCCTTCCCCCAAGGAGTGTTCCCCAAGGCTCGGCTCTGTAATGGACACACCATCCTTGCCTATGGCCGGATGATGGACTAGAGTCCCTGAGCCCCAGGATTCCTTTAACGGAATACTTCTATGAGGAGCAAGTAATGGGGGTAGGCCTTTATGCCATGCCCCTCCTATACCATTTAACCAAAGCCTAATGGCCTACCTAACAAGTTGTGACAAGTTGCCTGACAGTAGGCAAAAACCAAATGGCAACAGCCAATCAGCCAAGTGGGAAAATTCCTACTGGGCCCCTGAATACAGGCGACCCCTGCTAGTTGGGCAAGCAGTGTCGACTAAAGCCTAAAGGCAGCGGCGGGCGGGCAGGAGATTCAGGAGCTTCTCAAAAGACTGGGGAAACCGAAAGCAACACAATCATTAAGTTAGAAGTGCCTGTCAATCAAACTCCGGGCACGCCCCGTGACTCAGCCTCACTCACAGCCCACCCCCTCCCAGATTTCTTTTCAGGCTCGTCCGCAAACACCACTACACTCTATGAGTGTAATGGTCTTTGTCTAAAGACACACCACACTTTTCAACTGACCTTCACTCAAAGAAAACTGAATCCTGGAAAAGCACTTAGAACCAAGGGTGCCAACTTGAATAAAATATTGGTGGGGGGGGGCATGCATAATCGATCACATGACATGGCACACAAACACTATTTGAATGAGAATTCCTCTCAACTTCCTCTCAACACTATTTGAATGAGAAATCCTCCTCAATATTTGCGGAGGCCCTGGCATCCTCAAATATTTTAGGGGGGGGGGAGTTGAAGGGACCTCAGCTCCTAGGATTTTGTTCCTGTGCTTGGAACCCCTGGAGTATCTCACCACTCAGTGATTGGAGCAGTGTGTAACATTACTATTACTATTACAGTGGTACCTCTGGATGTGAACGGAATCCGTTCCGCAGCCTGAAGCACCAAATCTGTGCATGCTCGCCGCATGATCCGGCACATCTGCACATGCGTGTGGCGTCATTCGGCGCTTCTGCGCATGCGCAAATCGCCGAACCTGGAAGTAACCCGTTCCAGAACTTCCGGGTTCAGCACGTTCGTATCCCGTGATGTACGCAACCTGCAGTGAACGTAACCAGAGGTATGACTGTACAGTGGTACCTTGGTTTAAGTACACAATTGGTTCCAGAAGTCTGTACTTAACCTGAAGCGTACTTAACCTGAAGTGAACTTTCCCATTGAAAGTAATCGAAAGTGGATTAATCTGTTCCAGATGGGTCCGCAGAGTACTTAAACTGAAAGTACTCAAACCAAGGCGTACTTAAACCGAGGTATGACTGTACTGTTATTTATATTCATATTATTACATTTAGATCTTGGGGACCCAGGTGGCGCTGTGGTTAAACCACTGAGCCTAGGGCTTGCTGATCAGAAGGTCGGCGGTTCGAATCCCTGCCACAGGGTGAGCTCCCGTTGCTTGGTCCCAGCTCCTGCCAACCTAGCAGTTCGAAAGCACGTCAAAATGCAAGTAGATAAATAGGAACCGCTACAGCGGGAAAGTAAACGGCGTTTCCATGTGCTGCTCTGGTTTGCCAGAAGCGGCTTTGTCATGCTGGCCACATGACCTGGAAGCTATACGTCGGCTCCCTCGGCCAATATTGCGAGATGAGCGCGCAACCCCAGAGTCGGTCACGACTGGACCTAATGGTCAGGGGTCCCTTTACCTTTACCTTTTACATTTAGATCTTACCTTTCCCTCGAGGAGTTCCAGGTAACGTATAAAGATCGGGCTCTCCCCCTTCCTGTTTATCCCTGTGAGGTAGATTAGGTTGAGAGACTTGTGATGGGCCCAAGGTGACCCTCATGGCCGAGTGAGTAATAATCCTTGGTTTCCCAAATCCTGGTCCATTATTCTAATCATTCCACCATACTAACTGTGGGAGGGGCACATGGGGCCGCTCCTCCTTTAGGTGGGCAGAATCAGCTGTAGGGGACATGATCTTGTCACTCTTCTGGCAGGCAGGGTCAACATGAGGTCACAATGGCCAGCCTTTCTCCTTCATCAGCATGGGGGCAACACCGGTTGGCCCCCTCACCCCAACTGATTCAAGCTGCCGCCTGTGTGTACTATGTGCCACGCTCTACGATACTGCCGCAGGTTGAAAAATGAAGCCTTTGTGAAAATAAGTTTCTTTCTGCTGTGAGTATATGTAGCGGCATGTTGTAGCTTCATGGCAGAGTAGAGATTTAAACCTGGGTCTCCCAGATCCCAGTTGAGCACTCTGCACAATATAGTTATTTCTAGGTAGAAACTCCAGTGCATGAAATGGCTTCACTGATTATCCCCGAGAAACATCCTGTGAATGTCTTCGAAATATTAAAATACTTCTGAATTTATTTAAGAATGAGGGAGCATGGAAAAACGACAGATTTCTCACCTCATAGAAACATTCCCTATGAAATAACTGGCTTTGCAAAGTCACATTCATGCATTTTCTGCTTGGAACAGGGGCCCTACATTGAACTAAAGTAGATCATTCACGCTGCACTTCTGAAACTTTTCGTCTCTAAGACTTGCTTCCAAATCATGTGGTTCAGAATGCACTTTGATTAAGCAGCACCCTAGATCATTTTAATATAGCTGGATACCAAAATGGATCATTCACACTGGCTTGCAAAGTCCCCACTGTCCCTCCTCTGCTTCTTCATTCTTCTAAAGCATCTGCTGTATTACCACAAATGGGAACTGTTAAAATATTCCCAAAAATTCAAGGAGAACATTTGAATGAAACATTTTACACAGTTCCGCCAGCCTAGCGCTTAGATGCATTTGGGGAGCACTTGCCTAGGTAAATCCCTGGCCTGTGTCACAAGAGTTACATTTTCAGGAGTCCCCAGCTAGCAAAATAAGAATGGGTAACAATTGGCTAGTCCAGACCCTATTTTGGGTTTAATATGTGTGTTTTCCATTTGCCTAGAAAGTAATAGCTTTTAGTGGAAAAATCAATAAGGCCTGGTTGTATTTTTCCTGTTACTGAAGGTTGGGGAAGGGAGCAGATATGAAATGCATTTGATTCAAAGTAATTCCAAACTTTAAATTAAGTTTCTTTGATTGGAAACTTTACATTTAAAATTTGAAACTTCAGCATACCCTCCAACATTTCTCTGATGAAAATAGGGACATCCTATTCAATATTAATAATAATATTAATAATAATAATAATATACTTCACCCATCTGACTGGGTTGGCCCACCCACTCTGGGCGGCTTCCAACATATAATTAAACATTATAATTAAACATTATTAAACATTATTAAACATTATACATTTTTTTAAAAAAAACTTCCTTCTAAAGGTTGCATAGTTGCATAGTAACTTATCTCCTTGGCTCGGAGGTCGCATAACTCCATACCCTCCAATAGTTCTCCAATGAAATTAGGAACATCCTACCACATGCTCCAACATTTCTCTGGTGAAAATAGGGACATCCTAAGGGAAAGCGGGATATTCTGGTATCAAATCAGAAACCGGGATGACATCTGTTAATCCAGGACTGTCCCTGGAAAATAGGGACACTTGGAGGGTCTGTGCTGTAGCCAACATTTGTATCTTAATGCTGCATGGGAGGGTTATTCTGACCAGCTGCATACAAGAAGAACACAGATCTGGAGCTGAGAATGTTGCTGGCCTGGAGCTGGGGCTGTTGGGCACCTGTATATCCCAAAGTGTGGTATTTTAACACATTCCTGTAAAGAATGAGAGAAGCCTATCTTGAAACCCCCTAAAAGCAGGGGGTGGCAAATCTGTGGACCTCTTGTTGCAGGACTCCAGCTCCCATCAGCCCCAAAGCCAGCACAACCCAATGGCCTGAGGTTATGGGTGTTGTAGTCGATCAAGCTCTGCAAAAGCCACAGGCTTCCTACAAATGTTTCAGGTTACAAACTCCACTAAGCTGGAAGAGTTACCTCAAGTTGAGAACTTTGCCCCAGGATGAGAACGGAAATCGTTTGCCGGCGACGCAGTGGCAGCAAGAGGCCCCATTAGCGAAAGCACGCCTCTGGTTAAGAACAGTTTCAGGTTAAGAACGGACCTCCGGAACAAATTAAGTTCGTAACTAGAGGTACCACTGTAGTAAAGAAATAGTGTTTTGAATTCGTTGTAAACATGCAGCACCAGATGGTGCTGGAGAGCAGAAGAAAAAAAATCTTTGTGATATTCCATAGAATTTTTTCTCCTTCTGTTATAATGATTTAATTTCTGACTAATTTATAGAGTCATCCCCACCCCACCCCCGGTGTGTAGATCCATACAAAATTGTGTTTATTAGGAGAAAATTGACCCTGAAATGCTAAAGAATTTTCATGAGGATGTCCTGTCCCCCCCCCGAATTGCTGCAGAAATGTAGAAAATGTAGAATTTAAGATAAGAAAAAGGAGAAACTGAGAGAACTGAAATGGACAAATCATTCAGTTAAGAGCCAGCTAGGTTTGGAGTCAGCTAAGTCAACTGCTGTGGCTTGTTGAGGATATGCAGAGATGGGCCAAGATGTTTTGATGCCTGGTGAAGAATTGTGTCCCTAATCATCTGTGTGTACACTGATGCATAACAATTAAACACATTAATGATATGTTGATTGCTATTTGCATTTTACCACATGCCACCCGAGGACAACTGCTTCACCAGTCTGCCTCCAAGGGCAAGGCCCTGCCATAATTAGCAATAATAGAGGGGTTGCCTGCAGTGTCTGCTGAAGAGAAGGCAGAGGTCTTTTAGACACTTCCAGCACCTCACAGAATGCATTTGAAGTAACTGGATTTCCAGGAAACGAATAACACCTTGGGATTAGATTTTTCTCTTAACCTTTCACTTGAATTACTACTGAGGTCTCATTAGACCCAAATTTGCTACAAAGAGAAGAGGAAGATCACAAACAGAAAAAAGAAAAAGAAGAGGATGAAAAAGAAGTCGACGAATAAGCTAGAATAAGTTCTTCCCCCTATTTATCCTCAGACATTTCCATTACAGCCTCTGCCAACCAGGAGCCCTCCAGATGTTTAGGACTATGGCGAGATCCTCACCATATATTGAAACATTTAAAACACATGACTTCACTCAAAGAATCTTGGGAACTGCTGTTTCCACCACACAGAGCTACAGTCCACAGCACCCTTAACAAACTGTGATTCCTAGGATTCTTGGGGGTAGAGGGAGTCGTCCCCCCAAGAGTGCCTTAAAGGGTGGCCTTTAAATGTATGGTGTGGGTGATCACTATGACCCTCTTAACTCCCTGCCAGTATGGCAATGTTGGGGCACCAAGTTGGTGAAGTATGTTCCATCACAGGTAGAAAGTCCCACCCCACCCCACCCCACCCCAAAATATGGGCAAGATACTCATAAAAGTAGCCCTCAAAAACACAACTGAAGTAGTCTTAATTTGGTTGTGATCCTCTGACCAGTGCCTTAGATTATTTCCTCCTCTCCCGCCTCCTATTTTGTAGCCGATCATTCCATCATCATAACAGCGAAGTCCTTCAAATATTATTTCCCATTTGCCAGCTGAAGTGCTACTGAGCTACTTCTTCTCCCAAGCAGAAGTGGGCCTTCGAGAGCAAGCAATGTTGGAGAAAGGCAAGGTAATCAGTTCTTCAAGCTGAGAAGAGAGTCGGGGCAGCTCTTCACACGCACTTCATTATTCATTTCCTGGAGCAGTCTATAATGGAACCGAGTATAACAGAATACCAAAGGAACCCATCTCAAAACCTAAAACGAGTATGCAAGATTAGCAACGAGGATTGTAATGTTTGTTATTTATCAGGCTGAGGGTGGTCTGGGGTGCTGATAAAGTTGTTTTTGATATTTGGGGATATGGTGCTGATAAGATTTCGATTTTCATCAGTCAAGTGCTTATATTTTCCATTTAATGATGGCCAAGTCATAATGATGATCTTATTTTCTTCTATTAAGCCCCTTTGAGGCATTCTTAAGTGGGGATGCACTGTTGTGTCTTTCTTGCAGGGTTCCCATAAACATTTGACTGACAAGTCTGAAAACAGGATATGGGACTAGTAGGTAGGCCTTTGGCCTGATCCACCAGAGCTTGTGTTCTTTTCTGCACCACAATCCAGAATTATGGAATACTGTATTTAACTGCTGCGGGTTGGGTTGAGCTAAGACATGGGTAGGCAAAATAAGGCCCAGGGGCCGGATCCGGCCCAACTGCCTTCTAAATCTGGCCCGCAGACGGTCCGGGAATCAGCGTCTTTTTACCTGAGTAGAATGTGTCCTTTTATCAACAATGCATCTCTGGGTTATTTGTGGGGCCTGCCTGGTGTTTTTACATGAGTAGAATGTGTGCTTTTTATTTAAAATGCATCTCTGGGTTATTTGTGGGGCATAGGAATTCGTTCATGTTTTCCCCCAAAAAATATAGTCCGGCCGCCCACAAGGTCTGAGGGACAGTGGCCCCCCTGCTGAAAAAGTTTGCTGACCCCTGAAGAGCTTTGAGCGCCTGGTACATATTTCCCCCTTCCTATTCTGAAGTCGGCAGATCTTTTATACTGATTCATGCACCCGATATATATTTACAGGAGACTCTTGGATACAGAGGATGAGCTGTCAGATATCCAGTCAGATTCGGTCCCTCTGGAAGTACGGGATTGGTTGGCGTCCACCTTCACGAGGAAAATGGGGATGACCAAAAGGAGGCCAGAGGAAAAACCAAAGTTTCGAGCAATTGTGCATGCTGTACAAGCAGGGATTTTTGTAGAAAGGTGAGTTCTGGCTTTATAAAAACAAGGAGGACGTGGCATAGCTCAGTGGTAGAGCATCTGACTTGCATACAAAAGACCCCTAGTTCAATCTTTGGCATCTCTGAGGGAGCTAGTAAAGTCTTCCCCTAGAAACCCTTAAGAGAGTCTGCCAGGAGACAACACTGAGCTTGACTGATCAGTGGTCTGCAAAATAAGAAAATTCCTTCAGTAGCACCTTAAAGACCAACTAAGTTTATATTTTGGTATGAGCTTTCGTGTGCATGCACACTTCTTCAGATACACACTTCTTCAGAAGTGTGCATGCACACGAAAGCTCATACCAAAATATAAACTTAGTTGGTCTTTAAGGTGCTACTGAAGGAATTTTCTTATTTTGCTTCGACTCAGACCAACACGGCTACCTACCTGTAACTTGATCAGTGGTCTGTCTTGTGTTCCTAAACCATAATAAGCCATAGTTTGGCTTACCATGATGTGCAAGCCAGGCCATTGTTAAGCTAGTAGCATCTTACATTTCTTTTCTTCATGGGTGGGTTGGTTCATTTGTTTTTGTCCTCTTTGTAAAGATCATTTGAAGACAGCTCTGAAATCTTGATAAGTGCTAAGATGGAACATTAAAATTCTTTATATAGACTAGAAACTTAATGTTAATGTTTAGCACTTAGCAAGATTTCAGATCTGTCTTCAAAAGTTGTTTCCATATGTGAAGACCACAGCAGGGTTTGAAGTGTAAGAAAACAGCAGAACATGTAAAAAAAATCTCAAACTTTGGTATCTGAAGAAGTGTGCATGTACATGAAAGCTCATACCAATTATTTTGTTATAAAAAAAGGTTTTTGTTTTTAAAAAGACAGAACATTAAAATTCTGTTTCACCTCACTTGGCCAAGAAAGTGTTATCTCAAAAACAGAAAAGCATGTGGCACTATTGAAAGGACATTGGCATACAATGCAGAGATTAGATATAAATATCAACGAGTTCTATTGTAAATTGGCATGTGCATTCCCTTGCTTTAGGGAGCAAACATTCTTGGCTCCCATCTTTCACATAATTTTAAGGGTCTTTTTATATCTGATTTCAAACTTCAAATTGCAAGGGGGAACTTTTCCAGAACTGCTCCCGAAGCATAAACACATCACCATTAGTTTTCAGGTGCCATTTCATTTAATCTTCTTTTCTTCTAGAATGTATCGAAAGACCGCTAGTATGGTTGGCTTGGCCTTTCCAGCTGAAGTGATGTCATCTTTTAAGGTGAGATCAGTTTGTGGACTTTACTACAAAGTAGGGATTTGGGAGAATTTTTTGGGGACGCGGGCAGCGCTGTGGGTTAAACCACAGAGCCTAGGACTTGCTGATCAGAAGGTCGGCGGTTCGAATCCCTGCCACAGGGTGAGCTCCCATTGCTCAGTCCCAGCTCCTGCCAACCTAGCAGTTCGAAATCACATCAAAGTGCAAGTAGATAAATAGGTACTGCTACAGTAGGAAGGTAAACGGTGTTTCCGTGTGCTGTTCTGGTTCGCCAGAAGCAGCTTTGTCATGCTGGCCACATGACCTGGAAGCTGTACGCCAGCTCCCTTGGCCAATAACGCGAGATGAGCGCGCAACCCCAGAGTCGGTCACGACTAGACCTAACGGTCAGGGGTCCCTTTACCTTTACGAGAGCAGTTTCAGAAAGTGCAAATTTGGTCAGTTTGCCTTTAAATGCACATGTACCAGAACAACCACATGCCAAAATGCACACTTTCCCAAATTTTGCAATGCATTTCTACAGCCAAGTAATATGTACAGTGGAACCTCTACTTACGAATTTAATCCGTTCCGAATGCACATTCATAAGTAGAAACATTCGTAAGTCGAAACAATGCTTCCCATAGGAATGCATTGGGAATGGATTAATTCGTTCCGGGGCCTAAAAAAAAGGCATGTTAAAGGCCGGCGGGAGGCTGCTGGCGCCGGCTGCGAGGGCCCAATCCGGCCCTATGGCCGGATCGGTAGGTCGGGAGGATGGCGGGAGGACAGCAGCGCCGGTGGCAAGGGCCCGATTCGGTCTTCGGATATCGAAAAAATCATAAGCGCGCACCATTTTTTTTATTTGTAAGTCGAATTTTTCATAAGTAGAGTTATTCGTAAGTCGAGGTACCACTGTACAAAAAAATATACTAGCATAAACTGTGATTTGAACTGCATGTGTACTTCTTATATTTGCTATAAGAGAAAATGTTGCTTTGGGCAGTGCTGTTTGGGAAGCCCGATTGCTCAAAGCAGAAGTCCTTGTGATGGGGCTCGAGGAGCTGGATCCCACCCATATATTCAAGCTACTGGTACAACCAGCCCCAACCTGGTGCCCTCCAGGTGTTGTTGCACCTGGTCAGTTTCCATCATTACTGACCAATGGCCATGCTGGCTTGAGCTTGACCCCTCTCTTGAGCAAACCATTTTCTAAGCGTTTCAGTATTAAATACACACTCAAGGAAATGTTTTTCCGCTTTCACAAAAGGTTTGTGATTGCATGGCTTCTTCTGCTTAGTTGTGATGAAATTTAGGTATTATTGGAATGGTAAGGTGTATCTGTTTTGAGAGGTGTTGTTCAAAAAGGTAATCATTGCTATTGTTTTAATAATAATAATAATAATAATAATAATAATAATAATAATAATAAATTTATTCATACCCCTGCCCATCTGGCTGGGTTTCCCCAGCCACTCTGGGAGGCTCCCAGCAGAATATTAAAAACACAACAAAGCATCAAACATTAAAAACGTCCCTAAACAGGGCTGCCTTCAGATGTCTTCTAAAAGTCAGATAGTTGTTTATTTCCTTAACATTTGATGGGAGGGTGTTCTGCAGGGCGGGCGCCACTACCGAGAAGGCCCTCGACCTACGGTAGTTCCCTTTAACCTAAATTTTTGCAGTGAGGGAACTGCCAGAAGACCCTCAGAGCTGGGCCTCAGTGTCTGGGCTGAATGATGGGGGTGAAAACACTCCTTCAGGTGTTCTTTTTCAGCAAGGCTACCCCCACCCTGAGATTCCTTCTAACTGAAGTGGTAGCTTATATGCAGAAAGGTTTCAGTCCCAAAATCTATATTATGAGGAAGCACACTCCAGCAAGAGTCTTTTGCCGCGCGCATTTTGGTTTTCAAATTGGGGACTGCAAGAGACAAAAGGCTTACACGTGGTAAGAACATCTCTGGTGCCAATATGATTCCCTGGCAATTATGGGATGCCAGGGAAACAGGTTATTGAGTGCAAATTACTTCGTAAATAATGTTGAAAATGATCCAGCCAGATCTGAGCACATTGACGACCGAGCACTGAAAACTCAAGAACTCAGTGCCATTGGCCATGTCGGGGAAAGGAGAGTATTACATAAATGGGGTGCCAGGACTGAGCAGGTCCTCTTGCATGTTGTTGTGGCATACTAGTTTTCAGGTAACAGTGGCACAATGATGAGGACCTTCTTCACAGGTATGGGCAGGTCTATAGATTCTCCATACCTTATTCTCAAATGGTGCTTGTTGCTTGAATGAAACAGAGTTTAATTGCTGCCCCTCCCCTGAATTTTCTGTCTCCTATCAGTGGGGAATATATGCAAATCCTTAATTATCCCCCTTCCCCAAAATTCTCTTACAGGATGTTGATAAATGGTCATTTGATGTGTTTGCCCTAAATGATGCAAGTGGGGGACACAGCCTGAAATTTATGATGTATGAATTATTTACCAGATATGATCTATTGAACCGTTTCAAGGTAAGAGGCTTTCCCTTAAAGAACTACCACATATACCCACACCTAAACATACGCTGGAGAAGGGAAAACAGGCATATGATTTCTTTACAGAGAACTGGAGAATATTTATTCTAACGAGAAGGCCCTCTGACCGGTTCCCTGTAACTTTGCTTCTCACAGTGAGGGAACTGCCAGAAGGCCCTCGGCCCTGGACCTCAGTGTCCAGGCCAAATGATGGGGGTGGAGATGCTCCTTCAGATATACTGGGCTGAGGCCGTTTAGGGCTTTAAAGGGCAGCACCAACACTTTGAATTGTGCTGGGAAATGTACTGAGTCCAATCAGTGCCCAGAGCTCCAGTGCTGGATGAGTTCCTTTCTCAGATACAAATATTATGAAACCACCTAATGTAAACATGACAATATTACAATGAGAGCAGTTCAATAATGGAACTAATTACCTAGGGGATGGGAGCATTTAAGGTCCCCATCCCTACTTTGTGGGCTGCCATCTGATTGGATTTTACTTTGATGCTGACTTGATTTTAGGATGTAGGATGTATTTTAATTGATTGCTTGATTTTATGGTAATATGCCATATATTTGATATTCGCTGCTCTGAGCCCAGTTTTGGCCGGGGAGGGTGGGCTATAAAAATTTATTATTATTATTATTATTACAAAAAAAGAATATGCAGCATGTATGGAGATGACTTGAAGTGGGCTGGCAACCAAGGGGTCAGGCCATAAGAAGGGCAAGCATCTTAGGCAGGAGCTGGGCTGAATAAATGCAGGAGACCGAAGGCCAGGAAACTAGTGCATCAGTTTGGCAGTGACAGAAAACTGGTGACACCCACCCGAGTAACTGGTTGCCTAGACTTAGTGAAGCCGCAGTAGCTTCAGTTCTTAGCAATCCCACAAGATGGGCTCTGCAATGCCACTGGTTGTCCGTCTCAGCATAGGAGGATTATGGTTTGTTGCTAAATGTCCTATCTGTAGGTATCGGTTGCATACATGCTGGCTGATTTCTAGCTGGCACCACCCCCAGAACTCAGAATGAAAGGATGGCATGTCAGAATTAGCACCCTCAAATCTGCTGGTGACACTGGTGGTTATTGCTTGTGCTTGCCTCTTGCAGATCCCTGTTCCCAGCCTTATTTCATTTGGAGAAGCTTTGGAAACTGGCTACAGCAAACACCGAAACCCTTACCACAACTTAATCCACGCAGCTGATGTCACCCACACTGTGCATTGCATCATGCTTCTCACTGGGATCATGGTAAGAAATAATGAGCTGGGCTGAGCCCAGGGGATCGGGACAGGGTGACATAATGCAGCCTATTAGTGAACACTGGCGGGAGACATACTGCAAATAGTATATGTTTTTTGGGGGGATGGTAGGCAAACCAGAGGCCACAATCCAAAGAGCACCTTTAGGCATGCTCAAAGGCAGCTTGCTTCTAGGTACTGTCTGCATTTGACCTACCATTTGACTGTGACTTTGGAGTCACTAAAATAAAGCTTTTGACGGGACCCAACTATCTCACAGCCCATGCCTTTCTTTGTTAAGCTCCCTCTCCGCCCAGAGACTAACAGCATGCCAGCCTGAGCCTTTTATCCTTGGCCATTTATGAGTACCCTGGTAGCAAAAATGAATGAGGAGCAAGATGCAAGGAAAGCTATATTGTGTCTTGAGGTATATATGGCTTGAGGTTTAAGACAACATCTATAAGTGCAAAGGTTATGGACCACTTCCTGCAACCTCTCTTGCCGTATGGGAATATGATAGCACAAAGACAGGCTAAGTGGGGAACCTGTGACTCTCCAAATCTTCTTCGACTGCAGCTCCCCTCGGTCCCAGCCAGCATAGCCAATGGTCAGGGACTGGGGCGGTCCAAGATGTCTCAGAACCTGAGGCAAAATGCCCCCACGATGGGGGTGCCAACTCTGTAAGCAGAGTCTCCCTCATTGGGTGGAGGGTGAGTTTTCCACAGAGCTTTGCTATCAGCTCCTCTCTGCCCCTAGAGGCCAGGAAGACAAGCTGCAAAGCTGGGTGACAAAGCTGGGCGATGCCCCTTAAGTGGTGCTGCCTGAGGCAGCCACCTCACCCAATCTCATGGGTGGGCCGGCTCTGTCATTGACAATGGGAGTTGTAGTCCAGCAACATCTGGAAGACATCAAGTTCCCCATCCCTGCTCTGTATTAAGAAAGAGTAAGATTCTCTAAGACAAGACAACTTAGCCAGAGATGAACTATTTGTACTTCATATGATGGAAGGCTTTTTTGTTGTTGTTGTTGTTGTTGACTAGCACTGGCTCACCGAACTGGAAGTGTTAGCAATGATCTTTGCAGCTACAATCCATGACTACGAGCACACCGGGACTACGAACAACTTTCACATCCAGACCAGGTAAGCTGGTGGTATAGGAATAAACACCTAAAACTGGGAAGGAGAAAATCTTTGAGCAGGCTTTCAGGCATTGCTTTCCTGCAAGATCTCATGGCAGACTCCCAAGCCAGTATTGCGCATGATACAATGCAGAAATTTCCATCAGTGCAATAATCTCAGTGCTTCCAGAAGGCACAAGGGACAGAAGAGAAGCAAAGTAACCAGTGAAGGGTTTCCAGCCCTCGATTGAAGCTGGTATTGACACTTTAAAGTTTATTTATATCCCCTCTATTTTGGCAGGTGCTCTGGTGCTGGAGATCATCCAGTCTGGGCACTGGTCAAGATTCCAGAGGCTTAGAAGGGGCCCCTCGCTGGCTCAACCCAGCAGTGTGCAGCTAGGTTATCGGATGTGGCATTGATATAACACTATGGCTCTTGTCAGTCATTTATAAGGATGCCAAGAAATCGTCCCACTTCTCACTAGCAATTCTTTTTTTCATACAGTTGCAGCGAAGACTTGTTGAGCAGGATTCATCTGAACAGTCCTGCCAGCAGGAACGATTGCAATGGGTCCTGCTAGCAGAACGGGACCCCCTCCCCATCTCCTCCCCACATGCTCCCCTCCAAATTGGCTCTTGGGGGTCTGAATAATGCCCCAAACAGTGCATGGTGGGAGGAGAGGGGAGCTCTTTCCACCTGGCAAATAGAACTGCTTCCACGGATGGAATGATTGCTTTGATGCTATTTTGAATTCCACCCATTGTGATTTGGTATTCATATTGAGAACCTCAGGCTTGAGGGCCAAAGTTGACCCACCAAGCCTCTCAGGACTCTTTCCCTTTGAGTGTTTTTGTCTGACTAGAATGTGTCCTTGAACTCTTGCTTCCCTGGATGGTGGGTAGTGTCAGGGATAGTGCTGAAGGGGGCTGCACTGAGGAAGAATGGTGGGAGCCCCCCCCTGCTCCTGATCAGGATCCTGAATCTTCCCAGGAGCAGGAGGGCAGTATAGATTTGAACAGTGGTTTGCAGAGGGACATAGTTCAGAAAGCAGAAGCTGGGAAATACTGGATGGGGAACAGCTAGGAGAAGAAGCACTGGGAGAGAGAGAGCTAACAGATTCACTGTCTCTGGAAAGCGTTCATCCACTCAGCCCAAGGTCAAGAAGCGCTGATAAGGTGGCAGCACAGAAAGCACAGTGGTTACCAGCTCAGGGTACAAGACACGGTAGTGACGTGGGTGACTAGGCAGGAAGTGGGTGGAACCCTTAATTGGGAGCACCACCATTCCTCGGAAATGGATTTTTTGTGCTCTCACTGTGATCATTAAAGTTTCTAACTGGTAAGAAGACCCATTTCCTTTGTTCTGCTTATCTACTGCCAGAGGAGGGAGGAAGCCGATTCCCTGAAGCTCGGCAGGTAGAGAGGTCTGCGTGTGAACGTGTGTGAAACAATTGCATCCATTGCTCCTCCCACTTTTGTCTCTGGCCCTGCTCAGCACTGGCATGTGGCCCCTGGAAGTTTGCCTGACAATGAACAGAACCCTTAGACTGTCAAAGGTTCTCCACCCATGATTTAATGATACAATGAAGGGGTGTTTTCTTCTTCGTTCTCCCACAAATTGCTATGACCCCCCCCAACCAAAAAAAGACTCATTTTTCCACACCCTATCATGCTGCATGTCCTAGGACACTACTCTTGCCAGACATGTTACTCAGTTCATAAACTTTACAGACTTAGAATGTGTGTGTTGATTTATTTATCCAGTGTCATATCTGCTCCCATGGCGACAGTGTCAAGCCAAGGCTTGTAAGCTATAACTAAAAATAACTTTTTACCACGCAGTCCAGTAATTCCAAATTTAAACTACTTTTCTATTTTGATCTTAAATTATGGGGCCATCTTTTTTTAAAAAAAAAAACCTGAATAAAAACTCAGCCCTTCTCATTTCAGATTTCAAAAGCAAAGATAAAATTGAGATAGTTCTGGTTTTGAAAGGATTTCACGCCCTGATGTGAAAAGATTGGGCTGCAATATGTTGAATTGGAGGTTCCTTACTGCTGCCATAAGGTGTTTTCTTGTGCCTCAGCTGGATGCAGCTCCCCTGACTCACCTGACAGGTAGATAAACCTGTCAAGGTGTAGTGAACTCAAGCTTAATATCCCACTCTTTACATCTAGGTCAGATGTTGCCATTTTGTACAACGATCGCTCCGTTCTTGAAAACCACCATGTAAGTGCTGCTTATAAGATTATGCAAGAAGAAGAAATGAACATTCTGGTGAACCTAACCAAAGATGAGTGGAGGTAAGACAGTTGGGTTTCTTGAGAGTGACACGCGTCATAGGCCCGGCTCTTAGTATTTCAGCTACCACAAAAGCTCTTCCAGTTGGCTGGCTACCATGTTGCCAGTCAAAACTTTCTCCAGTGTGAGTGGTCTGTGTCATGTGGATTTTGCCCATTCCAGAGTTGTCCCTTCAACAGAAACATTACTTAGATGATGGGTGGGCCAGCTTACCCTTTCCCAGTATTGTTAGAAACGTAGCCCAGGTGATATTTATCATTTGGAGGAAGCTCGCCTGCCTGGGATACTTGTGTGGGATGGAGAGATGGCCGGCCCACAACCAACACCATTCCTCAGCCCCACGTAGCTGATATTGGGTCCCACCAACCATGTAGAATGACAAAGGGATGAAACCAACTAACCTAGCTCAGCCAGAGTACTAAGGAAGGAGAACATCAAGAGCTGCTTACCTAGGAAATGTGGCGGGCATCTCAGTCCCTGGAGGAATCAGATTTGTTTATTTCTTGCAGGAGACCCACTTAAAAAACAACAACAGCATTTAAGCTATCAAAAGAGTCTAAAATTAGGTACATTACATATGTCCTGTATAGAGTCTAAGACCAAAGTGGAGGCAACTTAGATTAAACCTTGACTACAATTTAATATGTTGCAACAAATAATATGTGGGAAAGAGTGGTTTATAATGCTTAGAGAACAGGCATGTATTTGGAAAATCCGCTTGCCAAATATATGTGCTCCTAATCAAATCCGAAGTACTTTAAAAGCAAAACAAAAGCTCATTTTTAGGAAAGTGAAGATGGGCCCAGTCCATGGAATTGTAATGGGTAGAGATTTTAATGGGATTGTAGATCTCTTAATGGATAAACAACATAGTGTGAGAGCACCATTATAAAGCAGTTAGGAGTTAAAATTAATTAATTTATGGAGGAACCCAAATAAGAGAGAGTACGTAGTCTTTTTATTCATTCTATTATCATAGTTACTCTAGGACAGGGTCTCCAAACTAAGGCCCGGGGGCCGGATGTGGCCCAATAGCCTTCTAAGTCCGGCCCACGGACGGTCTGGGAATCAGCATGTTTTTACATGAGTAGAATGTGTCCTTTTATTTAAAATGCATCTCTGGGTTATTTGTGGGGCATAGGAATTCGTTCATATTTTTTTTTTCAAAATATAGTCCAGTCCCCCACAAGGTCTGAGGGACAGTGGAGTGGTCCCTTGCTGAAAAAGTTTGCTGACCCCTGGTATAGGAGAAAGATGATTGTCAAAAGCAAACAAGGCAGAAACTGAACAAAGAGCCAGCACCAGTGGCTGAGTGCAAAATTCCATTAAGTAAAACCTGCAATGAGAATTGGGGACTTAATGCATTTTATTTTTTAAAAAAGAACAATATATAAGAACAGAATTAGAAATACCCCCCCAATAAATAAATAAATAAATAAATAAATAAATAAATAAATAAATAAATAAATAAATAAAGGAGATGGCACTAACTGGGCAAAAAACATTTGGAGCTGATCTCATTTGGAACAGAGTCCCATGAATGCAGAGATGAGAAAGACAGGCCACTGTTTTTCAGGTGTTTTTCAGCCACTTTCAAACCATCCCATTTTCTTCAAAAACAACCCCACTTCTTTCTCCCCCCCCCCCGACTTTGGGCACCGGTATTCGCGAGTCTATTGGATTGAGAGTGGACAAACGCCAGCTTCCTAGGCCTGATAAGCGAGATGAGCACCACAACCCCATAGTCACCTTTGACTGGACTTAACCTTCCAGGGGTCCTTTACCCATTTTTGTTTACTCCTTAGAAAAAACCCTCCTGGTGAACCTCCTTCTTTAAGGGAATCCTCCTGAGATCTCGTTGGTTTCTCTTCCCCTTCTGAGTTGCCAAGAGAAAGTTTGGTGCTGGTGGTAAAGTCTTAACCTTCTCCTCATTCTGCTGATTGCAGTTATGTGGAAATCAGGCAAAGCACCCCACCTAGAACGTAATTACAGTTCATGATTCTGAAATGAGGGATGACAAAACAGCAGGACCGATAAAGTAATAGCAGGTAATAGCAAGCATTTTTTAAGTACCCAACTCCCATCAACTCTCAGGAGGCTGGAGGTTTCCAGATAATAATAATTTGAAGTGCTTTTCTGAGTTGTATATATATAATGCTCATTCTCATCCCAAGAGATAAATTAACCATCACTTTGCGAGCAAAACGTCTCATTAGAGAATAAATACGGCTGTAATTTAGTAATGGTGACTGTCTGCAGGGAGCTGCGCACCCTCGTCATCGAGATGGTCTTATCAACTGACATGTCAGGCCATTTCCAGCAGCTCAAAACAATGAGGCACAGTCTGCAGCAGACCGAGGGGTAAGTGCCCCACTTCTCTCTCCAGTGCTGTGTGTTAACATGCAGTTCCTGTGTGAATGGGAGGGAGGGGGAGACTCGCTGTTGCTGTAAGATAATGTGAGAAAATCTTTGAATGGGCAGGATAGACAAAGCCAAAGCCATGTCCCTGATCCTACATGCCGCCGACATCAGCCATCCATCAAAAACCTGGAAGCTGCATTACCGGTGGACGATGGCACTGATGGAAGAATTTTTTCGACAGGTAATATCCCTCTCCCTTGTCCTGTTCATAAAGATCCCTTATACGTGTTACAGTGGTACCTTGGTTTAAGTACACAATTGGTTCCTGAAGTCTGTAGTTAACCCGAAGCGTACTTAACCTGAAGCGAACTTTCCCATTGAAAGTAATGGAAAGTGGATTAATCCATTCCAGACGGTCCACGGAGTACTTAACCTGAAGCGTACTTAACCTGAAGCGAACTTTCCCATTGAAAGTAATGGAAAGTGGATTAATCCCTTCCAGACGGTCCACAGAGTACTCAACCTGAAGCGTACTTAACCCGAAGTATGAGTGTAATTGGTTCTGGAAGTCCGTACTTAACCTGAAGCATACTTAACCTGAAGCAAACTTTCCCATTGAAGGTAATGGAAAGTGGATTAATCCGTTCCAGATGGGTCCGCGGAGTACTTAAACTGAAAGTACTCAAACCAAAGCGTACTTAAACCGAGGTATGACTGGGACCCAGGTGGCGCTGTGGGTTAAACCACAGAGTCTAGGGCTTGCTGATCAGAAGGTCGGCAGTTCGAATCCCTGCAATGGGGTGAGCTCCTGTTGCTCGGTCCCAGCTCCTGCCCACCTAGCAGTTCGAAAGCACATCAAAGTGCAAGTAGATAAATAGGGACCGCTCCGGCGGGAAGGTAAACGGCGTTTCCGTGCGCTGCTCTGGTTCGCCTGTAGCAGCTTTGTCATGCTGGCCACATGACCTGGAAGCTGTCTGCGGACAAACGCCGGCTCCCTCAACCAATAGAGCGAGATGAGCGCCGCAACCCCAGAGTCGGACACGACTGGACCTGATGGTCAGGGGCCCCTTTACCTTTATGACTGTATTAGATTTGGTTGTAATATTCCTGGTTATTTCTACTTACTGCTTGTAAGAAAGGGTGGAGGAAGAATCCGTTTCAGTTCACATTTCAAGGTGAATGTTCAAACCTGGAAGCAATAGGAGAACGAGAGCCCAACTATCCTTTGAAATTTGCACTTATCTGAATTTTGCAAATTAGCTCTCCAGCCAAGTTGTGCTTACAAAAACACACACATCTGTTATGGGAAAGCATGTGTACAATGGTGAAAACCAGACACAAAGCTGGATTCTGTTAGGGGAAACCGTTTGCAAAATGCGTATCAGGCAAAATTGTGTACAGAAATGCACGTATTAGCAGAGATTTGGACAAAAACCAGAATTTTCCTGAGAACTTTTAAAAATAAATGAAGAGTAACAAAACTGACATGGAAATGTAGAGAGCTGAACATATGATTTGAAAAATAGGAAATGGAAAGATACTGAGATTTCTCATCTCTAGGTGGGAGATGCTGTGGGTGTCTCTGAGTATGCATGGAAATGTTTGTAGCTCATCGGGAGAGAGAAATAAGCAGACAGTGCTAAAAACCCTCCATCTGGAGGCAGCCATTTTCTCTATCCTCATTCATCATAACTACATGTTTAATATACAGTATTTTTCTTTTTTTAAAGCCACACATTAGATCATGGATAGGCAAACTAAGGCCCGGGGGCCAGATCCGGCCCAATCACCTTCTAAATCCAGCCCGTGGACAGTCTGGGAATCAGCGTGTTTTTACATGAGTGGAATGTGTTCTTTTATTTAAAATGCATCTCTGGGTTATTTGTGGGGCATAGGAATTAGTTCATATTTTTTTTTCAAAATATAGTCCAGCCCCCCCCCCCAAGGTCTGAGGGACAGTGGACTGGCCCCCTACTGAAAAAGTTTGCTGACCTCTGCATTAGATGCAGAAATTGGATGTGAAAGGAACACCCCTTGGTTTAGTTAAATAGTTGGGCTTGTGTTCAGATGTACTCCGTAAATTCTTAGTCTTGCTTTCATTAGTACCTGTAAACTTACACATTTCAATGTGTCACCTTTTTTTAACCCTTCAGGGAGACAAAGAGGCACAACTGGGGCTACCGTTTTCTCCTCTCTGTGACCGCAAATCCACCATGGTGGCACAGTCCCAAATAGGTAATGCTTGGCTTTTTTAATCTTTCACTTTGGAGAAATGATCTCGTAACGGAAAGAAAGAGTGTTGTGACCATTGCAGAATTGGAACAACCAGCATTCTAAGGCTGGCAAAGTCACTAGCATCTGCTTCCTCCTGCTACCGTGAGTTCATTATGCACTTATGGAAGAGGACTCTCATAACATCTGGAAGGAGAGAAGAGGATCCTTTCAAGAATCCAGCACTCTGAGGAAAGGCAGAGGTTTGGGGGTGGATTGTTGCTGCAGGATGGGAATGAGACTATGGCTACGTGAACACCGTGCATTTAAAGCACATGACTTCCCCCGAGGAATCCTGGGAAATGCAGTTCATCCCTCACAGGGCCACAATTCCCAGGATTCTTTGGGGAAAGTCATGTGCTTTAAATGCATAGTGCATTGGCAGCATATGAAGAAATAGTGTGTGTGTGTGTGTGTGTGTGTGTGTGTGTGTGTGTGTGTGTGTGTGTGTGTACAGGCCCATGATATAGGAAGATGGCTGAAACTAAGCAGGTTTGCCTCTGGTCAGGTTTTGGATGGGAAACCACATACAGATTGCTACATATGCAGCCTTGTGTCCCATGACAAAAGGTGGAATATAAATGTTTATTTCAGGGAAGAGAGAATATGTATGTTGAATGTTAGGCACACAGTGTCTCTTGCCTTCCGATTGCCTACTTCAGCAAGCCTTTTGAGTTGAGCTGTTTCCCAGTCTGCATCTGCATCGGAGTTGTTTCTAAGATTGCAGAAAGATGCCCTAGAATATGTCGTTTGCCATCCTGGGCTCCATTGGAAGGAAGAGGTAAACTTGTAATAAACGAGCAAATGAATTGCTGCGGGAACATTGTCTGGGGAAGAAGCATCACCACCTACAGTGAAGATAGATTTCCCACTCCCAGCACCAAACAGCTATAGTGCAGCTGGTGCTGGGGGAATCCCAGCAGGCCAACAGCCAACATGTCTCCAGCCTGGGTGCCATTGCACAGGTACAGGTAAAAAGGGGGATTCAGCTTGCACCTTTTACGTTTGCAGAAGGAGGAGCTGCAGTCTCGTCCTAGCTCACTTTCCTGGCCTCGCCTTGCTTGTTGTAGCTGGTTTGTTGTGAGTGGTAGTTTTAGGCACAAGCATCACAGGAACTGGCTGTGACTCTGAGCCACATGTACATGGCAGCCAGCTGTGGTGATGCTAGACGAGTCTCCCTGCACACACACCTAGATGGATACTTTGCTGTAGCAGGGATGGGGAACTAGTGGCCTTCCAAATGTTGGAAGCTCAAAGCCCTCGATCCTGCACGGCCGATAGGTATGGATGATAGGCGTTGGATCCATCAACACCCAGAGGGCCACTTCTGCTCTTGAGGGTCTTCAAATCAGCCAATGTTCTTAGCTAACGCAAGATATGGGCAATGCAGATTTTCAGATTCAATTCCACAACATTCCACGCATTGCTGTCGTTTCTAAGTGTGAGAATGCCCGTTTTCAATAAGGTAATAGGGTACTGCTCTCCTTTATGCCCAGAGCATTTATTTAGCATGTTGAGACGATGTGAAATCCGTTGCTGTTCTCCATGTCGTATCGGGTGTTTCTCTCTCTCTCTCTCTCTTTTTACCTGTTCAGTTCTCAGCGGGGGATAATGCTTTGTTCTCTGCGTAATTTCTTGCCTCAACAAGCATTTTTCAAGAAGACATTGTTCGATACTGACATCTCAGAGCTGTGGGTTGAGTTCTGTCTCCCAGGGATATTGCTTGTTCCATTCACTGATTTGACAGAACGCTGCTAACGCATTGTGAAATAATACTCGCACAGAATAATAAACAGTAATTTGGAATATCAACTCAGACTCAAAGACCCTGCTCCAAGATCGATCCCTTGTAGGAGGAAGTGTAAAAGTTGCAGCATGCAAGGGCTTCTTCTGTCAAAGAGATGAGATGTTTCTGAGCTCCATCTTGGCTCGCACAAGACTGTGCTCAGAAGGGTGTACAGGTGTGTTTTTTCCATGCATGGATTTCCTGTGCTAGATCAAAGGAGGGCTCCATGTCAAGAGACAGGATGATGATCTGGCTCAAGGACTCTGGCGTGGGCAAGGGAACTTCAGGTTCATATTCCCACCCACACCCCTATGGCAAAGTTCGCTTTGTGATTTTGGGCCAGTGGCTCCAGGCACACCTTCCTCTTAGAAGGTAGTGTTGCCGTTGATCTTTATGTATTTATTTGAAATATTTCTTAACTGTCCTTCATCAGAAGATTCCAGGGCAATATACAAAAGTGTGGAAACAATTCATGGAGCATAAATGCAATAGGTTATTGAAGTATAGGTGGGTTCCCATGAAACAAGACACAGTGATAACAGCAAGAACCTTTATTGAACTAGCAGAACTGGACAACAGAGGCAAAGCAACTGCTTATATATGTTTCTGAAGTCCTGGGCCACTCCCACTCCCAACGTGATTGGCTGTCTAAACTTCCAAGCTGTGAATCATGACTCAGAGTTTAAGGGCCAATGGAAGAGAGGCCCAAATCCTGAAATGTTCTGTGATTGGATATCATGTATCGAATCAGAACACAGGGGCTCAGAATCCTTAGTCAAGACTCAAGCTCAGGCAAACACAGACCACTGAATACATATCACCTATACTCAACTGAGTTCCAGTCAGAGTAGGCCCATCAAAAACACTGGATCATGACCATTAATTGGATGCAACCCAATTTTTAAAGGAAACAGAAAGAAGAAGGCTAATCTTGCTGCACTCCAATAAACACTTATTTGGGTTTTAGTGCCGTGAAACTCAGTGGCACTTCTCAGTAAATGCAGGATTTTGCTGCATAAACCCAGCCTGAGTTTCTGGACGTAAGGGTTGTTGTTGTTTAGTCGTTTAGTCGTGTCCGACTCTTCGTGACCCCATGGACCATAGCACGCCAGGCACTCCTGTCTTGCACTGCCTCCCGTAGTTTGGTCAAACTCATGTTCGTAGCTTCGAGAACACTGTCCAACCATCTTGTCCTCTGTCGTCCCCTTCTCCTAGTGCCCTCAATCTTTCCCAACATCAGGGTCTTTTCCAAGGATTCTTCTCTTCTCATGAGGTGGCCAAAGTATTGGAGCCTCAGCTTCACGATCTGTCCTTCCAGGGAGCACTCAGGGCTGATTTCCTTCAGAATGGATAGCTTTGATCTTCTTGCAGTCCATGGGACTCTCAAGAGTCTCCTCCAGCACCATAATTCAAAAGCATCAATTCTTTGGCGATCAGCCTTCTTTATGGTCCAGCTCTCACTTCCATACATCACTACTGGGAAAACCATAGCTTTAACTATACGGACCTTTGTCGGCAAGGTGATGTCTCTGCTTTTTAAGATGCTGTCTAGGTTTGTCATTGCTTTTCTCCCAAGAAGCAGGCGTCTTTTAATTTCGTGACTGCTGTCACCATCTGCAGTGATCAAGGAGCCCAAGAAAGTAAAATCTCTCACTGCCTCCATTTCTTCCCCTTCTATTTGCCAGGAGGTGATGGGACCAGTGGCCATGATCTTGGTTTTTTTGATGTTGAGCTTCAGACCATATTTTGCGCTCTCCTCTTTCACCCTCATTAAAAGGTTCTTTAATTCCTCCTCACTTTCTGCCATCAAGGTTGTGTCATCTGCATATCTGAGGTTGTTGATATTTCTTCCGGCAATCTTAATTCCGGCTTGGGATTCATCTAGTCCAGCCTTTCGCATGATGAATTCTGCATATAAGTTAAATAAGCAGGGAGACAATATACAACCTTGTCATACTCCTTTCCCAATTTTGAACCAATCAGTTGTTCCATATCCAGTTCTAACTGTAGCTTCTTGTCCCACATAGAGATTTCTCAGGAGACAGATGAGGTGATCAGGCACTCCCATTTCTTTAAGAACTTGCCAAAGTTTGCTGTGGTCGACACAGTCAAAGGCTTTTGCATAGTCAATGAAGCAGAAGTAGACGTTTTTCTGGAACTCTCTAGCTTTCTCCATAATCCAGCGCATGTTTGCTATTTGGTCTCTGGTTCCTCTGCCCTTTCGAAATCCAGCTTGCACTTCTGGGAGTTCTCGGTCCACATACTGCCTAAGCCTGCCTTGTAGAATTTTAAGCATAACCTTGCTAGCGTGTGAAATGAGCGCAATTGTGCGGTAGTTGGAGCATTCTTTGGCACTGCCCTTCTTTGGAATTGGGATGTAGACTGATCTTCTCCAATCCTCTGGCCATTGCTGAGTTTTCCAAACTTGCTGGCATATTGGGTGTAGCACCTTAACAGCATCATCTTTTAAAATTTTAAATAGTTCAGCTGGAATATCATCACTTCCACTGGCTTTGTTATTAGCAGTGCTTTCTAAGGCCCATTTGACTTCACTCTCCAAGATGTCTGGCTCAAGGTCAGCAACCACACTACCTGGGGTGTACGAGACCTCCATATCTTTCTGGTATAATTCCTCTGTGTATTCTTGCCACCTCTTCTTGATGTCTTCTGCTTCTGTTAGGTCCTTACCACTTTTGTCCTTGATTATGGTAATCTTTGTACGAAATGTTCCTTTCATATCTCCAATTTTCTTGAACAGATCTCTGGTTTTCCCCATTCTATTGTTTTCCTCTATTTCTTTGCATTGCTCATTTAAGAAGACCCTCTTATCTCTCCTTGCTGTTTTTTGGAAATCTGCATTCAGTTTCCTGTATCTTTCCCTATCTCCCTTGCATTTTGCTTGCCTCCTCTCCTCTGCTATTCGTAAGGCCTCGTTGGACAGCCATTTTGCCTTCTTGCATTTCCTTTTCCTTGGGATGGTTTTCGTTGCTGCCTCCTGTATAATGTTACGAGCCTCCATCCATAGTTCTTCAGGCACTCTGTCCACCAAATCTAAATCCTTAAACCTGTTCCTCACTTCCACTGTGTATTCATAAGGGACGTAAGGGTAGGAGGTAAATTAACTAAATAGTGATCATTTTTGCTCAACAATCGGACCATGGGAGTATTTCCTTTTTATTCCAACAACTAGCTGCACAAGTCTAATCATGTCTACTCAGAAGGAAGTCCTATTGAATTCAATGAGGATTTCTCCTAGGAAAACGAGATTAGGATTCCATCTTAAGGGTACCTTAAAAGAGAGGGTTATAGAATACTGGCTTGACTATAGAATTGAAAGCTGTAAATATTAAATGTCAACCTTTTTTATCCTTGCCTTCACCTTGTGGGCAACATAGGACATGTGTGTGTGTGTGTGTGTGTGTGTGTGTGTGTGTGTTTGTGTACTCCTTTGGTCTTGCAACTTTAATGCATTAGATTCAGGATGTGATAGCTTTGCAACATTTATTTTATTGCACACCTGTCCCTTACCCATATGGACCTCATATTGTTTATGTAGTTGCTATAAATATATATCTGTACAGAGAGCCGGTGGTGGAACATTGTGTCTAAGCCTATCAGGACCAAGGGACATTTTACAAAGTGTGTAGCTTGACTGTGCAATCCAATGTATGCATGTTCAGAAGTAAATCCTGTTGCTTTCAGTGAGAGTTTCTCCTAGGTAAGTGCAGGCAGAGAACTGCAGACCGAATCTCACCTCTGTCACGGGTTAACCACGTGGTCTTCGGCAAGCCACCATACCTCAGCCTCGCCCTCTGAAATAAGGAGGGTGTGGGAATACAACTGATGCTGCCTTGCCGTTGTTGTAAGGATTAAGCCCAAAATACAAGTGTTTTGAACACTCACACACTACACAGATGCTTTCATGTGCAGAGCTTGCACTGTTACCAAATGCCACATAATGTCCATTGTGCATTTGTGAGAAACTGATCTTTTTGTGTGGCAGCACATATGTTAGGCTAGCACACCTAATTGTAGGCACTTGCTGAAGCCTTTATTCCAGCAAGTCTATCGGGTCACATAATTAAGTCATGCATTCTTGTATATGTTGTTGTTTAGTCGTTTAGTCGTTTCCGACTCTTTGTGACCCCATGGACCAGAGCATGCCAGGCACTCCTGTCTTCCACTGCCTCCTGCAGTTTGGTCAGACTCATGTTCGTAGCTTCGAGAACACTGTCCAACCATCTCGTCCTCTGTCGTCCCCTTCTCCTTGTGGCCTAAATCTTTCCCAACATAAGGGTCTTTCCCAGGGAGTCTTCTCTTCTCATGAGGTGGCCAAAGTATTGGAGCCTCAGCTTCAGGATCTGTCCTTCCAGTGAGCACTCAGGGCTGATTTCCTTCAGAATGGAAAGGTTTAATCTTCTTGCAGTCCATGGGACTCTCAAGAGTCTCCTCCAGCACCATAATTCAAAAGCATCAATTCTTCGGCGATCAGCCTTCTTTATGGTCCAGCTCTCACTTCCATACATAACGACTGGGAAAACCATAGCTTTAACTATACGGACCTTTGTTGGCAAGGTGATGTCTCTGCTTTTGAAGATGCTGTCTAGGTTTGTCATTGCTTTTCTCCCAAGAAGCAGGCGTCTTTTAATTTTGTGACTGCTGTCATCATCTGCAGTGATCAAGGAGCCCAAGAAAGTAAAATCCTGTGTATAGATTATGTTTATTTTATCTCTGTGTTGATGGTAATTATTTTACTGTTTTATGTACATTTACTGGATTTTCTTTTTAATTAAGCTGTTTATTAAAACTCTTAAATTTGCCTTCAACAAAGCTCTATTAGCATTTACTTACTAAGTGTACAAAGAATGGACAGGCGCTCAATGTTTTCTTCCGTCTCTCTCTCTCTCTCTCTCTTTCTCTCCACACCCCACTCCCAAATCGCCCTGCAGGTTTCATAGATTTCATAGTAAAGCCAACATTTGCTCTTCTTACTGACTCCATGGAAAAAATAGTTTATCCTCTTATAGAGGAAGCGTCAAAATCTGCAAGTCCTTCCTTCGCGACAGCACTAAGGTTTGAGAAGTCCACCCCCCTTAATTTATATTATTATTGAAAATCGAAATTACTCTAATATAACATTGCCATCTAGTGGCAAGAGGTGCAGCTGTGTTACATGACAGCATATAAATCCTGTTCAGGAAACGACTGTGTATATGTAGAATACAAATCATTATATTTGAAGGAGCTGATGCTCAAATAATTATTCAGGAAATTTCATGGAGGGGTGATTTGCTTGGAGGTGGGCACATATAATTTCAAGGCTCTTTCCTCTCTGCCCTAAAGCAAATTATGAATTTAGCTTTTAGCCATTAAGCTTGTTATGTTAGCAAAATACTGTACGTTTTTGTTTCAAAATAGCTTTGCGGCATCTCACAGTCTCAAGATCCAAAGTAGAAATAGGAAGATTTGAGGTCATATAATGTAGGGCATATAAACATAAATAAACCAGCACCCCTTTTTGGCAAGGAACAGAGGTCTAAAAGTGTCTGTTAATTCTCCAAGTCCAACTAGTGTCCTTTTAGTTAGTTTAGGCTGCATTCTTATGCCGAGTTTCCTGGGAATTAGCTCCGTGGGACTCAATGGGACTTCTAAGCAGGCATACATAGGATTGTATCGCCGTGGCAAAGAACAACAAACCTAACAGAGCTGCTTTCTGCACTTGGGCATAGCTTGGAGAGGAACAGGGGGCAGCTGCCATCCCCTAAACCAAGTAAACAAATAAAAATACTTAACTATAAAAGTAGAAATTGTAGAAAGATTTTGACGGATTTCTCTGAGCACTTTGGGGTCAAAGGAAAGGAATTTAAAACAACTGTTGTTGAGACATTTCATTCCGAATCTGCTAGGCAGAGCCAGACGGAGGGGGATGACAGATGAGTGTCCTCCCCACTCCCCCCCCCCAAAAAAAATCCTGGTTATGCCCATTAGGGCGGTTCATAAAAAAAACTTTTTTTAAAAAAAATGCCTGCTTCAAAGGGATTACTATATAGCTGTATCTGAAATTTCATGCATATCAGTTAATATCTTGACCCTCCTCCATGAAAATAGCTGTTTACTTTTTCCTATGTCGTGAAGGCTGAAATTTCAATTCAGTGGAGCAGGGTGAAGATATTAACTGATATGCATGAAATTTCAAATATAGCTATATAATCCCTAGTGTGGTAAGAGAAGACCGTTGGAGCAGGCATATTTTTTTAAAAAAAAAGTTTTTATGAACCACCCTAATGCCCATGCCTCGTTGCCCTTCCCACCCTCTTCCGTGTAGGGCAGGCATAGTCAACCTTGGCTCTCCAGATGTTTTGGAACTACAACTCCCATGATCCCTAGCTAACAGGGCCAGTGGTCAGGGATCATGGGAGTTGTAGTTCCAAAACATCTGGAGAGCCAAGGTTGCCTATGCCTGGTGTAGGGGATATTCCTGCATCAGTTATGGGAGCCTTTAACAGCCTGGCATCCTTTAGATTGTTGACCTCAACGCCATCCAGAATTGATGCAAGCTGTAGTCAAAAGCATCTGGAGAACCCCAGGCTGAGTTTCAGGCTACAATGTAGTACTGTCCTGTCTACTTGTCTGTGCCCCCCAAGTGTCTTGCTCTGCCTTTAATCTAGTTCTTTAATCCACCCCCTCTTCTAGTGACATCGCTGAAGGATCCACCATGGAGGTACACAGAAGGATAAATGTTAAAAGCATCGGATGTATTGGCGGGACTCTCTCAGAAACCTCTTTGACCACTGTGGACTTAAGAAGCTTTAAAGACTGCCTGTTTCAGATCATACACGAGAACAAAGACAGGTGGAAAGAGTTAGCAGAAAAAGGTACGTTTTCCATTTGTCAGAGTTCCATTTCCACCCCATTGGCTCATTCACTCGTGAGCAGCAGAGTATCTGCGTTCCTCTGCGCTCAAAGACAGTTTCCTTGCAAAATTACTACACATTTAAAACACTGTGAGCACACAAATGGGCGTGTGCATGCGAGAAAGACAAAGATACGGTGATCACCTTTTTTGTGCATGTGTATCTGTGCGTATTTTTCGTCCTAAAGTTGTAGACAACCTGCTCTTCCCTTGATGGGCATCACTGCTGCACTTGCAGCATTCACACCACTAGGTGGCAGATTTCCACACCATCTCTCACAGTGCTGTCCTTTCCATAAGTGTCTTGATAGACCATTGCATATAAGAGATGAGAATCTGAAGTTTACTTTTGACTGACATTGTGCAGTTAGCAAAGTCCAAGTGAAAAGGTTGCTTGCTTTCAAAAGGATAAAGCGTGAATGAAAGAATGTAAGCGGAGGCATGTTGCTGGAACAGACCAAAAAGGTCCGTCCAGTGCTGTGTTCTGCCTGCTATAACTTTGGTAGAGCATGAGATTTTTAATCTCAAAGTTGTGGGTCCATGCCCCACGCTGGGCGAAAGATTCTTGCATTGCAAGGGTTTGAACTAGATGGTCCTTGTGGTCTCTTCAACCTCTACAATTCTATGTTTATGGGAAGCCCATGAGCAGAATGTGAAGGCGATCTCCCTTCCCTACTGTTTTTGTCCCCGCCTCCAGTAGCAACTGGTATTCCGAGAAACATCGGGGATCAGCTTGAACTGAATTGCAAAATTTGGAAAACAGTTTAATCCAATTGTAAGATGTATCCCAATCAGTCTGGAAACTACAAATTAGGTCAGATCCCTTGAAACTGAACAAAACTCTTGCGACCTACCAAGCAAAACGCAGCCTACTAGCCACATATTGAGGCCTGCCAAGTTTTGACAAACCCTGCCCCATGTTTTTGCCATCCTAAGCAGGAAGAGAAGCATTAATAGGTCTTTGACATGCGCGCCAGCTTGTTCCCATGATTGAGGGGGCCGGCGCCGAGGGACATGTGACACACGGTGCATGATGGGCTGATGACACGCATGCACGCAACGTGCTGACATGTCGTGTGTCCATCTTGCACCTTGAGCATGTGATGCAAGCAGGCTGTGTGCATGGACAAGTGACGTGAGTATGGACAAGTGCATGGACAAGTGACATGTGTGAGTGAGCACACATGGCATGTACATGGTCGCTGTGAAATTTTAAGGGGGGGGGAGGCCCCCTCTTGAAAATTTTGGAGGGGGGCCTTGCGGCCCCTTAGATGGCACCACTGGTCTTTGATGGGCTATCAAATAGAGCTGCTTGGGCTGTATTTGGCTTGGTCAGTCGCAGATTGTGTGGCCCCCCACCCTGGGAAAATCTCACTCTATGACATAAAACCTTCTCTGTCTGTCTGTCTGTCTGTCTGCCTGCCTGCCTGCCTGCCTGCCTGCCTGCCTGTCTCTCTGTGTGTTTTGTTACTTAAAAAAAAAAAATCTTTAGTGCATTTAAAAAATTTACAAAGAAAGCATGAAGGAAACATTACATCCAAATATTCAAAACTAAAAAGGAAAAGTATAAAAGAAAGTAAAAATATAAAAAGAAAAGAAAAAGATAAAGAAAAAAAGAAAAACGAGAAAAATGAATAATGATGAATAATAAAAAAGGGGGGGGGAGAATTAATCAAATACACAAAATTGTTCAAAGGATACAAACAGTAATTTAAATATTCTACACACCAGGTTCCCAGAAAGAAATTACATTTGTAATCCTTCTTTTCTTTCTTTACTGTCTCTTTCTGTTCCGGAATGTTGGTTGATGTCCCTCAATCTCTTTGCGGCTTCGACACTTTTCTTAAATAACAAGTATTCTGTATTGATTTATTTAAATCGGTTTTTTCCAATGTATCTGTGAAATTAATCTAAGCACAACCAAGTATTTTTGGAACTGTATTTTATCAGGTAGTTTTTTAAGCAATCCCATTCCTTTTTTTACCTTATTGCCTGTGTGATCTCTTATTAGTTCTGTCATTTTGGCTAGTTCGAGATACTTGCACAACTTTAATTGCCACTCGTCTTTTGTAGGTATTAAATCACTTTTCCAGTATTTTGCTATTAGCATTCTAGCCGCTGTTGTCGCATAAAGAAACACACTTTTGTTTTTGTTTGGGATGCTTATCGTTAGAATGCCTACTAGGAAAGCTTCAGGTTTCTTTAAAAATGTGTGTTTTAGCATTCTTTTAAGTTCCTCATAGATAATGTCCCTTTTTTTTTTGATTTAGGGACATGTCCACCACATATGGATAAAGTTCTTTCGTTTTGTTTACATCTCCAACACATATTGTTGTTATTTTTATATATTTTTGCTAATTTGGATGGGGTCAGGTACCATCTGTAAATCATTTTCATAAAGTTTTCTTTTATCAGATAGCACGCAGTGAATTTTAAGTCTTTTTTTCCAGAATTTCCCCCATGTTTCCATCTCAATTGGATAACCAAAATCTTGTGCCCACTTCACCATCACTTCCTTCACCTCCTCGTCTTTAAGGTTTCAGTCCAGTAATAATCTGTATGTTTTTTATAATATCTTTTTATTATTTAATAAAAGTTCTTTTTCTAAATCTGATATCTTTGTGTCAAATCCATTTATTTTTTGTCTGATTTAAAATTTTCATTTAACTGGTAATATTCTAGCCAGTTCACACCTGCCTGCTTTAATTCTTCATATATTTTTATTTTTTAATCGGTTATTTTCTTCTTCTAAATTTTCTTTATATGTTAGCCTATTAATGTCCATATTTTTCTTTTTTACTGCTATTGCTTCTATTGGTGACAACCACCAAGGGGTTTGGGGTTCTAATAATTTTTTGTTTCTTTCCCATACAGTAAATAGAGATTTCCTTATTATGTGATTGAGGAATCCTTTGTGGATTTTAATTTTATTATATCCCAGATAACTGTACCAGCCGAACCTAGCTATCCTTCCCCAGAGTGACAAATTTAACCTATTCCAAATTTCCAGGTCTTTTATTTTTTCTTTCCATGTTTTGGCATAGTTATCATTTTATAAATTTATGTTTTTTTACTGTGATCCAGATTCCTATGTATTTAACTTTCTTTGTTATCATTAGCCCTGTCTTATTTACTAGCTCTAATTTTTCTTGTTCGTTCATATTTTTCACTAATAATTTTGTTTTATCTTTATTCAATTTGAAACCCGAAACCTGTCCAAATTAATTCATTTTTGCTATTGCTTCTGTTATACTTTCTGTTGGGTTTTCTGTCATAATGATGAAGTCATCTGCAAATGCTTTTAATTTGTAAGATCTATTCCCCAATTTGATCCCTTTTATTCTTGGTTCTTCCCTTATTACCTTGAATAATGTTTCCAATGTAGTTATAAACAAAAGTGGGGATAGCGGGCCGGGCAGCCTTGTCTGGTGCTTTTAGAAATATTAAACATTTCTGATAAATCATTATTTATTATCAATTTGACTTTTTGATTTTTATATATCGCTTTTATGTCGTATCCCATTTTCTCTCCTAATTCCATTACATCAATATTTTTCTCCATAAATCTCCAAGACACATTATCAAAAGCCTTTTCGGCATCCACCAGCAGCAGTGCAGCTTTTTTAAATCAAGCCTCATATCCAAATATTCCTAATATATTAATCACCATTCTTGTGTTATTATACATTTGCCTCCATGGAAAGAAGCCTGCTTGATCGTCGTTGATAATTCTCTTCAAAAAGTTTTTTAATCTATTATTCCTGCAAATAATTTACAATCTGAATTTAGTAAAGAAATTGTTACTGTTCTGTAGAAGAACAAATGCCAAAAGCTGGTGGGGAGAGAAAGGAACAGAAAGGCCAAAGCCGACATGCCACAGACCCTTTGCTAGAGGAGGTGGCAACGAAGACACCAAATGAGAAGAGCAAGGAAAGTGGTGGTGAAAGGCCATCTGTGGACTTGTCCCGTACCTCTGTCGTCCTTCAAGTGCACTCTCTCAATTCCCTGCCCAAACCATCTGACTCTGAGATCTCACCAAAGGATTCTTTGAATGGAAAAGAGACTGCAGATGTACAGCAAGACACAAAACCTTGTGCTCCGCTAAATGGTAAGAGGACATCAGAAAGCATTCCTCGGATGGCTTTTGTTCAGGTTTTGATATTTCTATTTTCCATTACAGATTTTCACATTCAAATCAATATAACCACAAAATAACCATCAACTTCTCTTCTCCCCTATCATGGTTCCTTTTAGTTACCCATATCCCAATTACTCCATATATTTTCTTTTATCCCCATTCTCATTATATCTTCCCTTACTTTAAACTACTGAATTTGCTCTAACCCTGCTAATGTTTTATCCTGCTTACAATAATTATTCAGATATTCTACAAACACATCTTTCTTGAAGGCTCCCTCTTCCCATTTTCTCATTCTATTCATAAAAATTTCTAATTCTGCATATTCCATCAGTTTCATCTGCCACTTCTCCTTTTATTGGCGCTGTTCCCTCTCTCCACTTCTGAGCATATCATTCGGGGCTGCTGTGGTTGTGTGGGTTGTTAGGATTTTGGAGGTGCCACCATATTTGTTCCATCCCCGTTCAGTCATAGTTACTAAAATAAGGTCTTCAACCCTGCAGTTAACAGATTGCACCTTATGCAAGCATGCACAGACTAATAGGTGTCTATGTAAAAGAAATTAGCCAATACAAAAATGTAGCCAGATTCAACTATGAGCAACGAGTTATACTGTTGCTTGGGAATTCTAAAATACCCACCACCACCACCAAAACCCTGAGATTTCTAAATCACTAATGGCAGTTTGTTAGTATCTAGATGTTAATAAATTCTGGTCAACCTGGAAAACACCTGTCCCAGATCCATCTCCAACTTAATTTGAGGTAAGGGCTAATGTTTAATCAGAGCATTAAAAACCCTATGCAGTTTGGAGGGGCAGGGAAGGAGATGCTGCGTCTCTCTGCCTCCCCGCAACTAGGGCCACTGAGGGGAGTGAGAAAATGCTGGGTGGTGCTTACTGCGGGGCCTGCAGCACGCCCAAGTCATGCGTGTCTCCTGGGAGAGACCTGGTGGATTGGGACTGCACATGCTCCACACTGCCCAAACGGTCCGTCTGCTGCCTCCCCCCCCCAACTGTAGGGCGGCTAAGTGGGAGGAGGCAGGCAGACTCCAGAGGCCTGCAGTGTGCTCCACCCCATGGGTGGTTCACCTTGTTCCTGGGCGTGCCGCCCCAGGCAACTGAGTGGCTTCCTCCACTGCTGCCCGCAACCACACTGCAGAGAGTAGGAGAGTTCTGTCCTGCTGGGTGTTCCTTGCACGGATCCCTGCAGGCAGTAGGATTGCACCTTTGGTGGGCTGCCCCTGTACCGCAGCTTCATGTGCTGTGTCTGCTTGGCCTCCTACCTCTGGCATCATTGCCCCCCCCTCCCCGTGTCTTGGCTTGGTGTGGTTCAGGTTCCAGCCACCGCCACTGATGGCAATGCCACCTGCCTCTGCTCCATGGCTGCCTCGCTTATCCTTCACTGCTGCTGCCACTGTGTTATGGGAAACAGCTCTCCCTGAGCCAGCCACACCTCACTCACTCCTGCCTCTCAGGTTGACATTTCAGGATAGGAAGCAGATCTTCATCAACGCACGCAACTCCACTTTCCTCTGTTGAAGGGATGTAGCCCTCCGTATGCTGTTGGATCACAACTCCCATGATCCATGACTGTCGGCCATGCTGCCTGGGGCTGGGGGGAACTGGAGACACTAACATCCAGAGGGGCACAGGTTTCCTACCCCTTTGCTCTATTGAAGCAGCCAGATGTACAACACCTTCATTTGTGCATCTGAGCATATACAGGGTTTTAGACTCCTTTTTGCATACTGTGCTACAGCCTTTCCTTGGTTTCAGTAGGAGTTATCGCCTCCTTCCTTGGAGGTTTTTAAGCAGAGGTTGGGTGGTCATGGATGCTTTAGCTGAGATTCCTGCTTTACAGGGAGTTGAGCCAGATGACCTTTGGGGCTCCCTTCCAACTCTACAATCCTATGATTCTATGATATAGCTGCAGAATGAAAGATCCAGCATTGGAGATCAGATTTATACAGGCACATGGATTCACATTTCCCTATACTTTCCTTGCAATGCCTTTCTGGGCTCCACTGAAATAGCTGAGTGCATATTTTGACGCGGGTTGGAATCCACACATTCCCCTCCAGGGCTATCAGTTATTACATGTGATCATGAGCACGTTTGGGCAGGGCCTTGATTTTTAAATCTCTGATAAAACGTTTGGTGAAGCATCCAAAAGAAAAAGAAAAAAAAAGATATTAAACTTCTATTAAACTTGTTATTTATTTGCTGAATGCCAAGGTTGCTGGGAAAGTAATGCTCACCTTTTCTAAGTAAATAGCGAGGGCTGGTTTCTTTTTCTGGCTGAGCAAATCCTCCGCCTGTTATTATAGCACGTCCCACTAATTGTAGGCACTTAATACCATTGGAATCCCATGGGCCAAGTCATTTGTACTGAAAAATAAAGAACAGGTTCCATTGCTAATTTTACATGATTTTAACAGGATGCACTCCAATATGGAAAGTCGATGTAGAAGCTTTCATTTCATTAATATGGAACATTCCTTTGCTAGTACGGAATGGGAAAAGGGAATAGCTTGAAAGCCCTTCATCATACACTGTGATAATTAACTTGGATTAAAACTAATGAAACCAACTGCAGCCGACATTCTGATGGGGATGGAATTTGTCTATGTTATCTGTAGGAAAAGCAATGCCTGTAAACAGAATTCTACGTCTTACGTTTTATGTTAATATTATAGTGGTATTAAGTGTGAGTTTGGAAAGGGAGATTGAGTTGCTGGGGGGAAATGGCTGTGATCTTCCCCACTTTTTGATCTGGACCTGCTAGTGGGTCACAGCCTGATCCAAAGTGGGTCATGACAGGGGCCCTACCATCATGCAAATATATGTTAATAGGTTAAGAAATGGAGCCCCCCAATGCATGTTTGGGTTAAAAGTGGATCCTGGGTCTGGACATGTTATTTTGTATCAATAATACAAAATATTATTGATTTCAGTGGGAGAAAGTGAAGGATTCATCATCAACGAGAATTGAAGCTGCAATCCTGTACAACTATATCAGCTGATTGCTGGGTCTGGCGAAGCCCATTGCAAAGCATTCTGCATGACCCCATTGCAGAGCCACTTGCGAGGCGCTTCTCAAAACCTGCCATTTAGCTGATCTTCAGGATTTGCAAATTCTTTTTTCACAGGGCTTTGCAGGCATCAGAAATCAGTGTTTAGGGAGAAATCTGATTCTGTTCTTGTTTAAAGGCAAACCTGTTCACACTTTCTGAAATAGTATGTGAACCAAAACACAGCTATCCATCAGAATTTGAACTTCTTGAATAGCCAACTTCGGGGGGGGGGGGGAGCCGGGAGAGAATATGCCAGAGAAACATGCATAAAATGCACACACTAGTGAAACTAACAAAATAAAAGAGCATTATATTACAGGCATGGCCATCTTTACCCGGGGATGCAAGGGGTGTGGGGCACCCGGGTGCCAAATTCTGGGGGGCACCAGGCGCCCGCCACTGAAGCCGCCTAAGCTCTTAACTATCTACCTGTTATGAAATAATAAATAATTTTGATCAAGCTAGGAAAACAAAATACATATATACCTAGGTATTACCGAAATGTATACCGACTGTTTCACTAAACGACTTTCGACTTTGTGTGCTCATTTACCAAAGACGTGCCATTCCAGTGGCGGCGCTTGTCATTCACAACAGTGCCGTGCACATGAAATTAACTCTTACATCAAAATATTATGTTACGTATTGTATTGAGCTGCTATGCGGCAGCGGGGTCAGCGGCACCTTTGACACGACTGATGTTTCTCCTAAGTAGGTGCCTAAACAATACTTATAAGTTTAAGTGTGGTGGCGGCATATACTTAAGTATAAGTGTATTGTAAATAAAAAAGTTTGTTTCTTTTTCCTCCCTTCTTTCATAAACAAGAGATAAGGCATGAGCGTGGTGTCTGACATAAGCATAATAAAAGTTAATTTGGGGGGCTAAACTAAATTTGGGGGCGCTGGGCAGATCTTTGCACCCCGGCAGCACATATGCTAAAGACAGCGCTGATAACGGGAAATTGCTTTCCAAAGATATCTATGTTAGGCAAAATTGCATATATAAATGTGTCTATTAGGATAAATTTGAACTAAAATGCTGGTGGGTTTTCAGGAGGACTTATTAAATTAAATAAATTGAAAATTGGTGTGGGATTGTGGAGAACTGAATTTAAGATTGGAGAAATGAGAACTGGAGAGAACCTAAAACTGGCAGATTCTCCCATCCCTCTTGGTGGCACCTGAAAATCTATTTTAGCCGGGTCAGGCTTTTGCCTGCTTCACACCTGATGTCATATATCTGTGGTTTTCAACCAGTGTGCTGTGGTCCCCTGGGGTGCCTTGAATGATGGTCAGGGGTGCCGTGGGCAACAATGGCCTCTGTCCCTCTTTCCTTCCCTCCCTCCTCTGATGCCCTCTTGTGTATCTGCCTCCCAAAGGCTTGCACAACTGTTTGTTGCAGTAGCCCTGACAGCAAGCTTCCCAGGTGAACGGTGCTTCTGGGGCTGGTCAAGGGGTGCTGGCTGCCAGGAGCTGAGGTGGCCTCGGAGTAAGCAAGCAAGCAGGCGAGGGAGCCCAGCCAGCCAGTCCACCAGCCCTTGATGTTGGGAATGGACAGACAAGTCCCAGGTCCCCGTGGGGCAGTGTGAGGAGGCAACTCTCTTTGGGGCAGAGAGAGGGCAGCTCAGAGACCAGGGGCTGCAGCAGCGGCTCCCCAGAGTACTCCCAAGGAGAGGGGAGAGGAGACTGAGGGACCATACCACAAGGGAAGGTATTCAAAAAAGGGTGAGAGCCTGTCAGTTCTGACTCCTGAGCCCCACAGGGGTGTTGCAGAAAGAATGTAGTTGATCAAGGGAGCCGTGGACTCAAAAGGTTGAAAACCTCCATCATATATGATGGCAGGTAGGCATGGCTTGGCCAATATGGCCTATGGGCCAAATGGGGAGTTCTGCTGGACCTAAGTAGGCCTGGAGACCAGAGGTTCCCCACCCTGGGAGGTCAGCCCTATTGTGCTCAAACGGGACTTACTTCCCAGTAGACGTGTCTAGAATTGTGGCATAGATGTGCCTAACTGTGTCTACATCTCCTGGTTCTCAAGGCTAATGCAGAATTTAAGTGGCCTATACAGTTCTCCACCCACCCCCGCCATTTGCAGCCATCTTGTGAGGTGCGTTAGGCTGAGAGGCCCTAGGCCAACCCAGAAGTTTCATGATTGATTGGGGATTTCAACCAACCCTGGCTTCCCTGGACATAGTCCAGCATTTCAACTGCTTGCCCACACTTAGACAGTCAAGGCCACATAATAGCTGGCTCACGTGACATATGTGGAGACTTTTCTTTTTTTAAAAAAGCTTTGTTTTTCTTTCCAGGCGAGCCTAACCTCAATAAGACCGTGGAAGTGACCCCTGAAGAAAAGAAGAAGACGCTGCTCCGCAACTAGATGAGCTGCATCCTCAAATGTTTCTGCTGTTTTGAGAAGGATAGGTAATTGTTTTCCTACCTGATCTTGCAACCGAGCCCTGAGAATTAAGTTGCCAAGTGGTCACGAAACGGCTCCAAGTCACGTTACAGGGTTTGCATCCCATCGCTCTGTTTTCTGTATCTGAGTGACTGTTTTATCTGAATCATTAAAAGAAGAAGCCTCATGAAGTTTTATAATGGGGTGGAGCGTCTCCAAGAGAAGGAAGTCTGGTTGCGGGAGAGACACATACGGTATCTCAATTGCTTGGGATCCAAATATCCCCATGAGGCAAGTTAGCGTTGACCGTGGGGGCCAGTTTTGCCAATGCAGTGCCTTGAATCAGGAGGAGACAACCGACGACACTGCGTGGAGTTTGCTCATGTTTGCTGAGGCTGGGAGAGAAGAGGAAGAGGTGGTACCAGGGACCTTTTTCTGGCATTACAATTCATCACTGCAACTTTCACATTTTCAAAACTTCGGAGATAAACAGGAAATAGGGCTCTGTTCGCCTACCTTAGTGCAAGGATTTTCTGCTTGGGCCATGGGACTTTCTCCCTCTCTTCGCTCTGTGTGTGCATCTCTCACCCTCCCCGAATCTGCTCTGCAGGGTTAGTGGAACCCGTGGAACAGATTTAGAGGGTGCACGGGGGGAGGAGAGGTCAGTCTGTTGCAGGAAAGTTCACTTGGTGCTATGTGGGATTCTGCCCATAGCCAGTTGTGCTGCCTGTGTTGGAATGAAGCCACAGAGTTTCCCTTCTGACACCAGTGTTGCTGCTGCTTACCTGAATAGGACTGGGACAGGGCACAGTGGTGATGGTGAGGTTGTTCCCGTGCTACTGCCTTCTTCACCATCCTGCTTGGCTTAGCTCTGCCCAGGTAAACAGCATCAATACTAACCTTGGGAGGGGGCCCTCCATAGCTTCACCACTCCTGGAAATAGCCCACTGTGCTTTCATGTCCTTATTGTTGTAGCATGTGACATACCTTTCGATTTTTTAAAAAATCTGCTCTTCAGTCAAGCAGATGCTACTCAATTACACTGAGAAAATCAGCATCCTTCAGTGTGTGGTCCATTCTCCGGTGTAACCTTCAAAATGTTCAGTTTCATTACTCCACAGTTAAATGCCTCAAGTTTCGCACAACAACAAATCTCAGCCTTCTCCCTCCTCCATTTCTATTTGCAGGATGAACAGCACTAAGACATCTCCATTCCCCACGAGGCTGTTACCTTCCGTGCCAAATCATACTTGGACCATCCTATCTATAGACGCAACAATGATGGATACTCAAACATTAAACACTACGAAGCTCTGAGCTGGTAACTCAAGGCACTTAATAGCAGCACTGGATATGTGGAGTTATTTTATTCCTTCTTCTGGTCCTGCAACCCTTAGCTTTGCTGGAATGCGTTTCCAGCCAATTTCCTTTGAAATCCATGAATGAATGTTGCCATATGGGCTGAAGACTGACTGGCTAGCAGAGACTTCTGGACAAGCCTGCTTGGGGTGGAAAGCATAACCACGGCTTGTGGATGAGCGAGGGGTGCAGTTGGCATACCAAACTGAAGTCGCTACAGACAGCCACCGCCTTTCCTTCTCGCAGCCCCGTTGCATAATGACGCTCGCGTCTGCATTTATGCGGGTCCTTTTCTTTTTCAAAGTGCGGGAGAGAGATTCCGAAAAGCTGTGCCGAAAAATTCAGGAGTCGCAGAAAAGCCTCTAGAATGAGCAGTGAATGTATTGTTGACACCATTCTGTGTTTAGGTGGTGGGAGCAGGTGTTTTATTTAAACAGCTTTTTTTAAGAGAGAGGGAGAGATGATCTGTTTAAAGGTAGAGAAATAGCAGTAGGTCACAATATCAAAGTGTTGCCCTTCTTGGGCTCTAGCAGATGAGGCATTGCCTGCTGGTTAAGCATGTGCTCTGCATGCAGAAGATCCCAGATCTAATTCCCTGGCACCTCCAGTTTAAAAATGAGCTCTGCGAGGCCTCTGGCTACAGTCTTGGAGAGCTGCTGCCAGCCTGAGTAAACATTACTAGGCTAGATAGGCCAATTGCCTCCTTAAGGCTGCTTTATATGTATGTTGTTCAAAACTATCTTGATAGATATGCCATGAAAATGCATTGTGTTTTTTAAAAATATATATATACATAGAGAGATAAAAGAACTACCAATGATTGGGGTACGTGATCTTAACTTGCTCATAAACCACAGGCAAATGGCCTGTGGGCACTACTGAGGAGATAATTCAGTCAAAACCTGTCTGTTATATTGAGGACAGCATAGTGACTTTGCATGCCATAGCAGTTCCTCTTCTTCTTTCCAGGCCTCTCTCACTTTTTGAACTGGGTACATTCCAAAATATCAGGGATGGTATAAGATAATACCAAGAAGTCATAACAGATGCCAGTTGCCATGGAAGCCATAGCAGATCTGCGCAGTTTTAGTACAGATTATTTAATTTGGGGTGGGAGTTATGCAAAAGATTTGGGGGTGGGGAGTGGGGTGGGAGAGAGAAGCATTTTAAGATATTTTATAAGGGCCAGAGCTTACCTTCAGCATGGACTTTTGTGTACAGTACCGTAAACAAACGACATTTCAAAGAATAAAAACATATGATATACTATATAATGCAACTTGCGGTTTGGCTAATCTTGCTCTCTTTCTCTGTGGGTGCGCATGGGAGCATGTGCACATGCACGAACTATGGCTGCCAGGCGACTCCCAGAGTCTGTGCCCCCATGTCCTCTTGCATCCAAATAACTGTCACTGTGAATCATCTGCTTCAAAATGGGGTGCGAGATATGCATCCAACGTGTGTGTGTGTGTGTGTGTGTGTGTGTGTGTGTGTGTGTGTGTGTAATGGGGCTACTCTTAATGAATTACTCAGGAAAAACACCAGAAGCATTTGAATCCAGAGCCTGGGGTGCAAATAGAAGCCGTGATTTATCTGCTCCCTCCACTGAAGTGAAGAGATGGACTTTACAGCAATGAGAACTCAGTGCGGACAAAGTATCCCAGCTTGCCTACAACAAATCATAAATCTGTGGGGCACTGATTTTCCAGTGTGCTAAAGATCTAGGAGGAATCCCTTACGCCATCTCTTTTTGCAAAAGTACGCCAGCTTCGTGCTTGTAATCGGCACGCCTACAGATGAAACTGCAGTCTGTGAGTCTAGCCGCCGGCCAGAGATCTTTGGGCTGAGATTGCCGAGACCTCAGACCCTCGAGCCTCTTGTCAATGCTAGGAACTTGGCTCTGGTAGGTGGAAAGCAGGGTTTGCTAATGCATTTTTGTGAAGCAGAAGACATAGCACATGGACTGTAGAATTTTGGAACTTGTTGCTTGAAAATGGGAGGACTTGCAGAACGATCGCCTTAGCACGATATTGATCGTGCTAAGGCGATCGTTCTGCAAGGCAAGCATTTCAGCTTCTGGACAGAATAGCCTCCCTCCTCTCCCCTGCTTGTGCTGTTCCATGGGTTCTCCTGGGTAGGGGCCATATCCCACAGGATTCTGCCACCCGTGGTGGCTGTTGCAGTCTGCTTCATGACCAGGCCAGCCCTGCCTATCAGAACAATCTAGAGAAAGGCTATAAATGTATAAGCTAACTGAAAACCACTTCCCAGAACATGTGCACACTTTTTCTATTGCCACACAATAATCTCTGCACAAACAGGGTGTTTTTTTAAGGCTCTGTGAAACCAAGCAAACCCAGTGAACAGAGATGGCAGGAGGATTTATCTATACATAATGAACAATGAAGGCTCTTATTATACAGCTTTCAGCATTCTAAACTGCGTGGGCTGAGAAGTGTCCATCTCCAGTTTCATTTTCGCTTCCTGCAGCAATAATTTAGCACCCCTAAAACTGTTTACACTCTGTGACTTATATCAAGAGTGAATGTGATTAGCTGCTCCAAATATCTAAGAAGATACTTAGCAAAGAGATACAGAACTGCCTGTCCTCTCCAAGATGACAGAAGTCTGCATTGTTTATTTGCATAAAATGAACATTTTGTTTCTCACTCGCCTGAGAACTTCAGCTTAGCATCTGCAAAATGATGAGCAACTCTCTCTCTTTTTTGCACCCTCTTAATGGTAAATTGCATTCTGAGAGATGATTGACATCCTGATCAAAGTAACTGGATCACTGAGAAGCCACTACAGTATTAGCTTATTCTCAGGTTCATTTTGCAAATAAACTGGCATTATAAAGAGAAACGAACATTGTGACTCTTGACTGCCCCCGTCTGTTCAGTTTGCCAACTTGTGGAATGTAAATTGCATAGTAACACAAGAAATATTCTCATTTAAGGCCATTATTACAGCAACCATGACAAACACTGGACTGGGAACCTCAGCTGTCACTAAAGGGGGTAGTGGTAGAATAATTTGCAGAGTGGGAGAAGGGATGCTTAATCCTTCCTTTGCTGCTGTTTCCCCCCCTCCCTCAACTAGGATTTACAGATACATATTTGGCATTTTAAAGGGGGGGGGACTGCAGAGATATAGCAGCAAAGGGTTAATTCCTCACTCTCATGTTGTGTTTCTCTGATACAAAATAATTCACTTCTTCCAGTTTACGGAGGGGGGAACTGTCTGTGCTACATTAAAGAATACACTCCCCACCTCCAAATATTTATACTGAGATAAAGCCTCTAGCTTCTGTGTTGTGATCAGAATACATTTTATTACACTTAGGACTGATATACTGCTCTACAGCACAATCTCATATACATTTACTTAGGGATGAGTTCCACTGAATTCAATGAGGCTTCCTCCTAAGTAAAGTTTCATAGGTTTCGAAGTCTTAAAAGTGGTGTTTGCCAACTAGGCAAACCCTTGAGATTTCCCTTGAGATTTGTCCGGACTACAACTTCCATCATCCTTGGGCCACTTCGCTATGCCCGTTGGCTATGCTAGCTGGGACAGAGTGAATGAATCTCTACAGCTGGGAAAGACTACCTTAGAGGGTTAAAGCTACTTCATATTACAGTGGTACCTCGCAAGACGAATGCACTGCAAGACGAGTTTTTCGCAAGATGAATGTGTCTTGCGATCTGATGGGGACTCGCAGGACGAATTCGTTTTGCGAAAAATTCATCTTGCGAATCGCGGTTTCCCATAGGAATGCATTGAAATTTAATTAATGTGTTCCTATGGGCAAAAAAAGAAATTTCAATGCATTCCTATGGGAAACTGTGATTCGCAAGACGAATTTTTCGCAAAACGAATTGACTCGCGGAATGAATTAAATTCGTCTTGTGAGGCACCACTGTATATATCCACACAGGTCTATCAATTTTTTTGTTTAGCAGCTTTAAATTTTGATTTCTTTTAAAAGGGGAAGGCAGGTGTAGATGATATTTGCAGACATGGCTACTCCTTCTGGAGTGGGGGAGAAATTTCAAATGATTCCCTGGGGGCATGACTTGGGGAAATCAAGGGCTTTCTTGGCCCAGCTCGGCACAAATCCAGATTCCCCCAAATCAGTCTGATTCAGTTCAGGCTTCAGCCAAATCTGGGGCACAACCCTACAAATTATGTGAATAGTTATGAAGTGCAATAAATCCAAATAGCCAGTCCTCTCCAGCATTCTGACACACACACACACACACACACACACACACACACACACACGAGGAAAACATGAATGAGCCTTGCAGCTTAGTTAAAATAGAAATTTAGATGGACTCTCCCCTCATCTAGCAGGGGAATTCTGTATGGACTTACATTACTGCAGTTAAATGATAACTCTACTAGTTATCAAAGTGAAGAGGAATTGGTGTGTTTTCATTTAGAGTTTTCAGTCGACCTCAGAGCAATCTCTGGAAGTTTTATTTGCTCGAGAGCCAGAATAAGGAGGCATACAAACTGGTCATAACAACGTAATGATTCCAATTGCATTTCTACTCTTAGATACAAAAATAATAGTAATTGACCTCCCCTTTAACAAATAGTGAAAGCAGATATCAGCTACTCTTTTGTGCTGAGAGGAATAACGGCTACATATCCTGTTCCAAAGACATGAGTCACCCATTAGGATGTTGCAAAGGTCAGATCAATGAGTGACTAAGTATGCATTACCTCATTAGCCAATCTGGCCATCTGTCGGCTGAGGATCCTGCCTCAGTTCCTAAATTCTGCCTGTTGATTTTTGAACCATAAGCTTTGGACCTGCATTGACTGTGGGGTTTAACAGTAGTTTACTAATGCAGTGTGCTAATGATGTCATGTAGCCTGTAGACATATGTTGGCATCCCTCACCAGATACGAAAGCCATAATGATAAAGAATTTTCAAGCGCAAGGGAAGGGATCAATTCAGGGCCAGATTTAGATGAAGAGAGGCCCTAGGTTGCTCCACTTGTGGGGCCCCTCTCCCTCCCCCACCCTCACAACTAGAAGAAATTGACTTGCACTGGGGAGAGGGCAGGCTGGTGAGGCCCCCTAGACTTAGAGGCCCGAGTTTCCCTACCCTCACGTGAAGTCTTGGGTTTGCAATTTTGGGAGAGGGGAAACTGCCCACTGGGGAGCGGGAGGGCTGGCGAGGCCCCATAGATTTAGAGGCCCTAGGCTTCAGCCTACTTAGCCCAGGCATCCCCAAACTGCGGCCCTCCAGGTGTTTTGGCCTACAACTCCCATGATCCCTAGCTAACAGGACCAGTGGTCGGGGAAGATGGGAATTGTAGTCCAAAACATCTGGAGGGCCAAAGTTTGGGGATGCCTGACTTAGCCTATACATAAATCCAGGACTGGATCAATTACACATATCAATTACCCTATAACAAGCCAACATGTGTGTGTTATGGCATCATCACGCCAATGTTTTTTTCCTGCCTAGGCCCAAAGAGTGGCTAACAAAGGCGATGCCAGGAAATGTGTGGGGGAAATGCTGACAAATATGCCTAAATTTAAATTCTACTGCCAAACCAGTAAGGAAAACCAGCAAATCAAATGGGGCTTGTTTATTTTGCCTAATTAACACACACACACACACACACACACACACACACACACACACACACACCAACCAAGAACCAACCTCAGACATTTTGAAATTGTCTCTGGAGGTTCATGTTATTGCTACGTCTTTTTAAATGCTGGGGCCCATTGCTGTGCTCCTTTCCCCCAGGAAGCAACAAGGGCTCCTACTTTTGTACCCGAGGAGCTATATCCTGGGAGAGAAAACTATGCACTTCCTCCAGCTTCTGTTCCCCAGCCCCACCACAATGGCCTCCTCGTGTTCCCCCTCCTCATCCACCTCAGAGTGCCACTCCACTCCTGAGCCCAGTAAATAGGGTTGCCAGACTCAATAGAGGACAGGACTTTTGTGCCTTTAATTGCCCTGCTCTCCTTTGAGTCTGGAAACCTTAAAGAGAAACCAGCAGACCCTTTGTTTAATTTCCAAGCAAAGGGTCTGCTGCTTTCTCTTTAAGGTTTCCAGACTCAAAAGAGAGCAGGGCAATTAAAGGCACAGAAGTCCTGTCCTCTGTTGAGTCTGGCAACCCTACCAGTAAAGCCTTCAGCTTATATCAGCTTCTCTGAACCTGGGGCCCTGCGGATGTTTTGGATCAGAATTCCCACCACTCTTGACTACTGGCCATCCTGGCTAAGGGAAACTGTCCCAGCCAGTTTTGGGAAGACTGGCTTTTCCAGGTCAAATGCTGGGACCCACGTCTTTCAGGATGCATTCCCAGGTGTGTCACATGCCCACATTACCATCTCACCCCCCAAAAAAGCACTTTGGGGGGGGGGGAAGAGTGTGGTCACAGGTTTTTTCAGAGTGAGAACATGTCAGATTGTGGCACCTAGGGTTGCCAGACTCAATAGAGGACAGGACTTCTGTGCCTTTAATTGCCCTGTTCTCTTTTGAGTCTGGAAACCTTAAAGAGAAACCAGCAGACCCTTTGTTTAATTTCCAAGCCAAGGGTCTGCTGCTTTCTCTTTAAGGTTTCCAGACTCAAAAGAGAGCAGGGCAATTAAAGGCACAGAAGTCCTGTCCTCTGTTGAGTCTGGCAACCCTACCAGTAAAGCCTTCAGCTTATATCAGCTTCTCTGAACCTGGGGCCCTGCGGATGTTTTGGATCAGAATTCCCACCACTCTTGACTACTGGCCATCCTGGCTAAGGGAAACTGTCCCAGCCAGTTTTGGGAAGACTGGCTTTTCCAGGTCAAATGCTGGGACCCACGTCTTTCAGGATGCATTCCCAGGTGTGTCACATGCCCACATTACCATCTCACCCCCCAAAAAAGCACTTTGGGGGGGGGAAGAGTGTGGTCACAGGTTTTTTCAGAGTGAGAACATGTCAGATTGTGGCACCTAGGGTTGCCAGACTCAATAGAGGACAGGACTTCTGTGCCTTTAATTGCCCTGTTCTCTTTTGAGTCTGGAAACCTTAAAGAGAAACCAGCAGACCCTCTGTTTAATTTCCAAGCAAAGGGTCTGCTGGTTTCTCTTTAAGGTTTCCAGACTCAAAAGAGACAGGGCAATTAAAGGCACAGAAGTCCTGTCCTCTATTGAGTCTGGCAACCCTAGTGGCACCCAAAATGGCTGCCACGGTCTCATGTGAAAAAACAGAGTGTCCCATCCCCCCCCCGGGGGGGCACTTGATGGGTATGATATAGCTGATAGTACGGAGTTGCACAGTGGACCGTTTTGTACAGTGTGGCCTTGCATCTCGTCTCACAGCCCATGATGGCAAACCATGTGCATTTGTGCTGATTTGGTTTATATCGGTAGCAATAAGATGAAATTGGCTTTAGTGGCTTAATATGGATGGGTGAGCAGGATTATCCCGCCACTATGTCATGTTTTACCTAAATGTTTTCTGTTCAGGCTCTCGCTGGCAGCTAATGACATTCTCTGCGTCGTTCCTAACTTTGACGAGCCCTTTAAAATGTAAAAGACATTGTTCATTATTGACATCTCTGGGCTGTGGGATGAATTTCGTCTCCCAGGGATATTGCTTGCTCTGTTCGCTGGTTTGACAGAACGCTCCCACGCAATATAAAATAACACTTTGCTTCCGCAGAATAATAAACAGTAATTTGGAATATCAGCTCCATGCTTCACGGCTCACAAAGCAATATGCCGTTGTCTGCAAGCCTGAACAGTGGCTTTTCATTTTATTCAGTAATTAATCGCAGCACAAAAGAGGACACTTGTTGCAGATAATATCTTATAAGCCAAGTAATAAAAATGCTGTCAATAATGGAGAGGGGGTAACTATCTGGAATGTATTTGTCAAATACGCTCCTGAGGAAATTGCAATGATAATAATAAGAAAAACTTCTGCTCTAAGCAAAATGAGATACAAGCCCAACAAATAAATAAATACTTAGGATACAATCTAATCCCACTTTGGGCACAGTGCTTACATGTAGACTATTTCCATAGGCTAAATAAATACAGGGACCCAGGTGGCGCTGTGGGTTAAACCACAGAGTCTAGGGCTTGCTGAGCAGAAGGTCGGCGGTTCGAATCCCTGCAACGGGGTGAGCTCCCATTGCTCGGTCCCAGCTCCTGCCCACCTAGCAGTGCGAAAGCACATCAAAGTGCAAGTAGATAAATAGGGATCGCTCTGGCGGGAAGCTAAACGGCGTTTCCGTGCGCTGCTCTGGTTTGCCAGAAGCAGCTTTGTCATGCTGGCCACATGATTTGGAAGCTGTCTGCGGACAAACGCTGGCTCCCTCGGCCTATAGAGCGAGATGAGCATCACAACCCCAGAGTTGGACACGACTGGACCTGATGGTCAGGGGCCCCTTTACATTTACCTAAATAAATACAGGAACCCCCAAGTCACATCAAGACTATACATTTAAAGCAGTATCATACCATTTTAAACCGTCATGGCTTCCCTTAAAGAATTATGGGAATTGTTTTTAGTTAAGGGTTCTGAGAGTTGTTAGAAGCCCTTATTCCCTTCACAGAGCTACAATTCTCACAGTAGTTTAACAATCATCCTCTCTTCACAGGGAATGTTGATAATTGTAGCTTTGTGAGGGAAATAGGGCTCTCCTCACAACTCCCAGAACCCTGAACAAACTTGGCAGGATTCTTGGGGAAAGCCATGGTTATTAAAAATGGTACCATAGTACTTTAAATGTATGGTGTGAATGAGGCCTTATAGTACTCACAGGTAACATACCCCACAAGTGTCCTGGACAAAATGAGACATTCCCATTTTCTTGTGCAATAGCATGGCAGCCATTTTGGATGCCGTAATTTGGCAACAAGATTTCGCCCCGAAAAAGCACTTCCCCCGGGGCCGTGATCTTGTACGGTACCTCAAAATGCATGTTTTTGACCCACTTATGCCTTTTCCGTCCTGCATAGGGCAAGTTATATGGGTGTACAAGTTAACAGCTTTTTCTGAATTTCAGCAGTTTTTGAATGTAAAAGCGAAGGAGGGAACATCCCCAGGCCTACCTACAAATTGAACCTGGGGCTTCCCCTACAGAGCCATGGGAATTGTAGTTTGGTGAGATCAGTGTTGACCCAGTGTGCTATGGCCATGAAAAAGACAAATTCCATGCTAGGGATCATTAGTAAAGGAAATGAAAATAAAGCTGCCAGTATCATAATGCCATTATGCATATATTTGGGGTGCAGAATGGGAGAGAGGAGGAGGTATGAAATTAAGGCTGGTCTGTGTGCAAGGGAAAGTGGAGAAAAGTAAGGACAGTGGAGGGAAAAAGAGAGAGCAAAGGTAAAAATGGAGGTGCAAAGGGAGCTGCAAAAAAGGAGTGAGCAGGTAGCACGGGAATGGGGTTGAACATGGAAGCAGGTGCCTGAAGAGTGGATGGTGGCCTAGTAGTTGCAAAGTGTTGGCAAGGAAGATGCAGTGGGTTGCCATGTGGGTGGTTTGTGCACAAGGGAATTCAGCCAGAAGGATCACAGAATTGCAGAGTTGGAAGGGGACCCTGAGGATCATCTAGTCCAACCCCCTGCAATGCAGGAATATGCAGCTGCCCCATACGGGAATCGAACCTGCAACCTTGGTGTTATCAGCACCATGTTCTAACCAACTGAGCTATCCAGGCTCCTATGCTGCACAAAAGGAGGGGTGGGGAGAGGCATGGACACAGTGTAAAGGTGAAAGCAGGGGTGCAAAGCAGGGCTGTAGAGAATAGCAAAGAGGTGGCTTCAGGTACTGGGTTTGAAAAGCAAGCTTACTACTTACATGGGGTGGGAAGGGGAAACTCTATGGGTTTAATGTGTGTGTGGGGGGGGAATGCCATGGGTTGGTGAGTGGAGAGAGCAGCAGCACAGCTCCGTGTATTTTATTGTAGCCCTTACATGGATTTATTAGAAGAAGCTTCAAGTTTGGGGGCCGGGGGACAGCAACCACCCACCCACCTGCAATCCAAATGTTATTTATATTTATGATTGGTTGTTGACCTCCATGTCAGTTTTTTAATAGTAAGTCTGCCAAGAGGTTTCGAGAAGCAATTAAAAGGCCCATATAATGTTGAAGCCCTTGATAAATGCAATAAACAAATGACATATTCAAAGGGTGGAATCAGTGTCCCATTAGAACCGGAGGAGAAATATGAGAGAGACATATGGCAGTATAATTAGCATGATTAGGAAGCCACGGGAGAGAAGAGTTTATGCCACAGGGAACATGTAAGAAGAAACCAAGATATTTAGTTCACTGCTAAGAAAACTTTAAAACCACACTTAAAAAAAAGAGAGGGCAAAAAAAAGTGAAAATACACCAACCAGCCCAGTGAAACAATTCGAAGTTCCATTGATTTCAGTGGGAGAGATTTAAGCAGATACTTAACGCTCCACAGAAACAATGGAAACATATTTCCTAAATCTCTACTGCAGCCCTTAACCCATCCATCCTTATTATGTGCTGAGCCCAACCATTTCGTCCAAGAGCTCTGTGTGACCAGGAGCCCTGAGTGTGTATGCTGCCCAGTTGTGTGATCAGCTCACATGAATACAGCTGTATGCACATAGGCTTTCTTTTCAGATGTCATCGATGAAAACATAGATGTTGGGAAGCAGGGACAGGAGATGCACAGGTATCTGTTTGAAACCAGCAGAAGAAAGGTGAGACATCAACAGCCCCTCTCTCCATCAGTCTGTCTGGAACAAGTTGCCTCCTCCCCTCCCAGAACTGACTCCACCAGCAACCAATGTGTTTTCATCAGGGCGGTTCAGATGAAACACACACGAACACACACACACACACACACACACACACAGAGAGAGAGAGAGAGAGACTCTGAACAGATGTATTTCACTCCTATCTTACTAATCTCTTATCTCTTATCACTTAGCAATCTCTTATCTATCCCTAAATTCTCTCTAATCAATCTCTTATCTCAGATCTCTTATCAATATTGTATCTCCTATATCTTATCTAAACTCTTATCAATCTATTATCTAGGGTTGCCATACGTCCAGAATTTCCCAGGCATAGCTGGAATACTGCAGTAGGGAGCAATGTCTGCGTAGAAATTGCTAAAAATGTCTGGGAAAATCCGGACAGGTTGGCAGTGTCATTATTTTTGGCAATTTTCCTTAAAAATAGCTCAAAAACTTCATTGTTTTGCTCAACAACTTTGGCTAAAAAAACAAAAACAAAACTCAACAACTTTTCTGTCCAAATTTTCACTTTTTGAAATATGTATATCCTAACTCTTTTCTCTTATCAATCTCTTATCTCTTAACAATCTCTAATCTTATCTTTTAAAAATCTCTAATCTCTTAACTCTTACCTCTTAACAATCTACCATCGCTTATCAATAATAATAATAATAATAATAATAATAATAATAATAATAATTTATTATTTATACCCCGCCCATCTGGCTGGGTTCCCCCAGCCACTCTGGGCGGCTTCCAACAGAAAATGAAATAAAACAATCTATTAAACATTAAAAGCCTCCCTAAACAGGGCTGCCTTCAAATGTCTTCTAAAAATCTGCTGGCTGTTTTACTCTTTGACATCTGATGGGAGGGTGTTCCACAGGGCGGGCGCCACCACCGAGAAGGCCCTCTGCCTGGTTCCCTGCAACTTGGCTTCTCGCAGCGAGGGAACCGCCAGAAGGCCCTCGGCGCTGGACCTCAGTGTCCGGGCAGAACGATGGGGGCGGAGACGCTCCTTCAGGTACTGTATCTCTTATCTCTTATCATAAACAGCTGGAGATCCAAGTTTGGGAATCCCTGCTCTACTGCATCCAGCGAGTAACCACAGATAGCCCTCTCCTCCTCAAATTTGTCCAATCCCCTTTTAAAGCCCTCTAGGTTGGTAGCTATCACTGCCCCCTGTGGGAGTGAGTTCCATATGTGCTGCGTGAATATGTCCTTCATCTGTCCTGAATCTTCCAACATTGAGCTTCATGAGGCCTGTGCTTCATCTCCCCTGTCAGAGGCAGTCTGTCTCTGAATGCCAGCTGCTGGGAAACACAAGTAGGGAAAGTGCTGCTGTGCACAGATCTTGCTTTCATATTCCCCATAAGACATCTGCTTGGCCCGTGTGAGAACAGGATGCTGGACTGATCCAGTAGGCAGGCTCTTCTGGTGTTCCTTTGTGGATGGTCCTGGACTGTGCGTTGCTGATGCTTCGTTTTCTTCAGGACAAAAAGGCTGAGCAGCTGTCCAGGAAATAACCTTTTGTGGAGGACAGATGGACCAGCTACTGTGTTGAGAGTCAGTGTGGTCTAATGGTGAGAGAGTCAGATTAGAACTTGGGTCGACCAGGGTTCAAATCCCCACTCAGCCAGAAAGCTCACAGATGATTTGTTAATTATTTTTATTTGATTGATGTTGCATTTATGCGACGTTCTGTTATGTTACTGTTATTTGTTGTTTGCAAGCCGCATTGAGATTCATCGGAATGAGAAGACGGCATGGAAATACAATAAATCAAACCAAATCACTTGGTGTGACCTTGGGCCAGTCAGTGCCTCTCAGCATAACCTACCTCACAAGGTTGTTGTGGGGATTAAAGGAGGAGCAGGGAAAACTATGCACACCATGGCGAGCTTCTTGGAGAGAAGGTGCGATATAAATACAATAAAAAAATAACAAATATTTGGGCGTGGCCACTTATGGAACCCCCAAATTCAATGGCAATGGAATACAATCCTCTCCATTTCCCCTCAAAAAAATAATGCAAGATGTCTCAATGCCTACAAGATCAGAACAGTGGCAACAAAAGCACCCTGTTATTAATAAACCACAGATGAATTAAAACAGCATGAAAACAGTGAAACAAAACACATAACCTAAAAGCGTATTCATAAAGGCCCAGTCCAAAATAGCATCCTCAAACAGAAGACTACTGGCATTGTTGCCAGACAGGATTCAAATGGAAGGCTGTGCCAGATTAAACCCTGTGGAGGCCCCAGGTAGTCAAAATCTCAGGCAGCCCTAGTGGGCTAATATTGAACTAAGAAGGCTTGGTTGTGATTTTCTTTCAGGATCAAATCAATATTATTTTGATTGGTTGTTGTGGGGCCCTTAAAAGGCCTGAGGTCTATAGGCCAATGCCTGCTCTGCCTATTTGGTAACCCGGCACAGTTTTGTAGCATTCAAATTTATACTATTTACAACTGATCTTCTAGACTGCAGCTCACATTCAGAAATTAAGCAATGGCAGCACTAAAGGACTCGACATGTTTGCAAACGACGTATCTGAAGTCAAATGCAAAACGGCTAGAAAAGAAATGGAGGAAACCGTTATCTTCAGTTATGAAGTACCACAAGGCAGATTCTGCAAATTGCTGTAAATTCCACCACGAAATCCTCCTGCTGCTGGGTACTGAGGTGAAGACTAGTTTGGGTCAGGAAGACAAGCAATAGAGTTCCACGTTAAGTACAGAAAGTTTAGCAGTTCAGTTATTGACAATAAGGGCTTTCCCACAGATGTTCAGTGCCAGTTACGGGCTCCACTCCTCATCTCTTTCATTGACTCCTTCATCCTCCTCCGGGAAGGCCACGTCATTCTGGTTTTTTAGATGCTTAATCCCTGTAAATATAAAAGAACCACATTTAAGGCCACATGCAGTCAAATCTGAAATCTTGCCTGTTGTGCTGAAGGAAGAAATCAATCAATGGCAATGTTGCTTTTTTTTTTATTAACAACTGTTAGGGTGACAGCTTACAAAAACACGAACGGTGGGTTTCCATTACACCAGCAAAATAAGGGTCAAACGAAATATGTCGCTCACCAACCCTGGTCGCTCACACACCCTTGCCAAACCCCCATTCTTTACACCCTACACAACCCCCCCCCCCAATACTCCTTCCATCCCATGAGGGTGAAAGCCTTTCTCCTCCTGATTCCCCTTTCCTCTGCTACTGGCAAAGGGATATATGAGATTGCGGGGAGCTGTGAAGGGATGGGGGCAGTTTGGGGTGAACTGTGGGCAGTGGAGACCATGGTGATGGGGAGTGCATGAACTCCTGCAGGTCTGCCTGGACCACCAGCCTTGGACCTTCTGCCAGGCTTCCCTGTTGTACACACACGAACAGGCAGCAGCGGTGACACAGAGAACATGTGAGTGCCTGCCTGGCCACCCAGCTGCCCGCTTGCTTGCTCTGCCTACATGTGATGCTGGTTTGCCTGCTTTTATTGCTCCTTCCAACCATGATTTTTGTTGGGTGTGTGTGTGTGTGAGTAGTTGAACTTATTTTTTTGGGGGGGGGGACATTACGGGCGGCAGGCTTTTGTTTGGGGGGGAGGCTTCTGCTGGGGGAGGCAGAACCTCAGTTAATTGAGTAATTTTAATGCTTTCCAATACTTTTTGAGGATTTGGAGGGCAACTGCCCTCCCCTGGCAATGCCCATGCTTCCACCTGTTGCTGTCATGCTGTAGTTTGCATGGCTGCCTATTTTGAAAGCTACACACACAGATATAGGTTACATGATATCATTCTATTCCTACGTCGCCTCCACCCTCCCATTCATTTCCTTCTGCTATAATTTGAAATGGTCCTCAGGTTGCTTGCTCCGAGGGTGTTGTGTTCTGCTCACACCCTGTGTCTGCTTTCAAGTCACTCTCTTCATGCTCGGCTACACCTTTTGTGTTCAACTAAGCTTGCCTTCCTCATTACTGAGTTGAGATCTCTATGCCCAGGCTGAGTTCCCCCTCTGAATCTCTGCTTTTGTTTGCCGGTGTTTCTCCTCTCTTGCCATCTGTCTGATAGTAAGGCTCATCTATTTCTCCTCACAATGTAACAGTGATTTCCCTGGGTCTGTATTTCTTTTTTTTTAACTGACATAAATCAGTTTGTACCCTTCAGTTCACCTCCTCCAGAGTTGGCCTCCGTCCCTTGATGTCACAATGCGAGGAAACATGCATACATATTTGACTCTTATTTTTGTCTTCCTTCTAAAGTTTGCTGTTTTCTCCTTTCTCCAGTCCCTCAAAGGCTCTGATTTCACTGCAGGTAATTCAATTCAATTAATGTTGATGAAGGAACCCTGAATGCCAAGCCATTTTCGGTAAGCATGTACTAATACGCTTTGAACTGGTAATGCATTTTAGATTAAATCATCGCCTCAAAGCTTATTTGCAGATTCAGGATAAATTATCTGTGCAAATGAGGCAACTTTCTGACATTTCCACAGTCACATCATGAAAATCTCCTGTGGGAAAATGAAAACTTGACATCTGGTTTAATCCATCCAAGCAAAGTAGAAGAAATTTGAAGGCAGATACGTATTCAACAAGGTTCCTCAACTTTGTAAAATACTTCCAGGGGATCCAGACATTTAACATGCATCCAAGTCATGGGTCAATTTAATAAATTCAAGTTGTCCATTTAGAATAATAGAATTGCAGAGTTGCCAGGGACTTCAAAAAGACCATGTACCCCAACTCTAATGATGCAGGAAATCCAGTTCTGCAATATACCTGATAGGTTGCTATCCGTTTAATACACTCTAAAGAATACGTCCACCTTCTTCTAAGCATGTATCACTAAGGAAATCTTCCTTCTGTTTAGTCAAAATCCCCTTTCTTGTCATTTGAACCCATTGGTTCAGGCCCTGCATCAGAAGACAAATTATCTCCATTATCTCTGTGATAAGCCTTTCAGCTATGTGAAGATGGCTACAATACTGCATCTATTCTGCAGGCTAAATGAACCCAACTCCTTCAACCTTTCATCATGAATTTAGTTTCCAAGCCCTTCGCCTTCTTTACTGACCTCCTCCAGACACTGCCCACACAATACACCTCTTGTTAGATGCAAGCGATGTGATCTAAAGATTTATTATTGGTTGCCAGAGTTCTAATACACATATGGAGCTACCCTGCTTATCATTCATTTCAATGGAGGAAGTGTGCGCATTGCATTGCATTGCATTGCATTGCATATGGGGGTCTACCCCCTCCATCAAAATGAATGGGACAAGCCACACCCACAAGAGCACACAGAAGGCTCTAAGTTGTGATATATATAATGCTGAAGGTCATGGCTGAAGTTAACTTCTGCCTTATTGTAGATGTTGCATTTTATTTTGATGATGCAGTCTCGAGCACAGGTGTAGATAAAGGTGATTTGGTGCTGGTGATGAGAGTTATGTTCCTGCCCTTTTGATCTATGAGCTGATCTTCAAAATCACAAGAATCCCGCTGATCCTGGGACTGCACAACACCAACATGAACCCAGGCGATTTCATGCTCTCCACGTTTCAAAAGCTTTCTACATCTAGAATCCTAGTTAATTGGGGAGGTGGTGAGACTACAGCTGATGCATGGGTATGTAAACACTGTGGATGGGGCACAGCCATCCTAAGACATTAAACTGTACTTGTGCTATATCTATACGTTATGCCTATAAAGGTACCATTCAACCGGTAAATCGGACCAATGCTGCTGCCACAGAGACAAGAGATCCCAATGGGACATGCCTCTGGTTGCCCTGCGTTAGCAAAACCTGAGGCAGGGACCTTCACAGACGTTGTTCCCTAAACCTGACTCACCAGAGGAATTGAGTGGCTTCCATGCTACTGCACCTGCCCAATAGTAAAGGAAGCGTGACAAGCAGGATTCCACAGAAAAACAAGGAAGTGCTTTTTCATGCAGGTCGTGGGATTGGCCCTCACCTTTAGGCCAAGGGGTTCAAGCCTGGGAAAATGGGCAGGAGGAAGAGGCTTATGAGACGTCAATTCACCTCCTGCCTTTGTTCACTTGGAACTATCCATGGTGCTGTAGAACCACCGAACTGACCTGGTGCAGATAAGGCGAGAACAGACCCTCCAAGTGTCCCTATTTCCCAGGGACAACCCTGATTTAGAGAAGCCGTCCCAGTTTCTGATCTGATCCCGGAATGTCCCGCTTTGCCTTAGGGTGTCACCATTTTCATTGGAGAAATGTTGGAGGGTATGGACTTATCCAACCCCTGAGCTGTATTAAGGCAATCCTGTATAGGGAAGCTTTTTTAATGTTTAATGTTTTATTGTGTCCATAGTGCTGGGGCAACCCAATAAGATGTGTGAGGTATAATTATCATGATGGAATGGGACATCCCTGTTTTCATCGGAGAAATGATGGAAGGTATGTGAGAACAAAGCATGAATGTACAGAGACATTACCTACATTAATAAGGAAAGGCGGGGGACTTTTAAGGGAAATTGGGTCAAGGCTATATTGGAATCAGAGCTGATTGTGGGCCAGTCTCATATATGCAAGTGTGAATTATATCATGTAAAAATAATAATAAAGCACTTGTCTTCTGCATACATAGGGTTGGATCCAGAGCACCACTGGTTTGAGGGAGGTGACTTTTTCCAATTCCTTCTGCCCTTTCAGTCCCCCCAGGGCTACCTTGCACTCTAGCCAACTTCAGTTATTTAAAGTGGGGTAGATGGGCCAAATGCAATAGCTCCATTTCACCATTGTCAGGATGGAAGGTGCCTGAAATAGTGACAGAGGGGAAATAGAGGCAGTGTGCCTCATCCCTGCTTCCATGTTTAATTTATGCTGGCATGCTAAACAGAGGAATCCTGTTCCAGAGAGCTGGGGGTGGGTATCTTGCGTGGCAATGTGGAAGGTGGTGCTGGAAACATCCGGGGGGGGGGGATAATCAAGTGCAGCTTCCCTTTTCTTCCACCAGCAGGATTCCCCCCACTGGATCAAATGCCTTTCCATGGACACAAGGAGCCTTTTTGTCCATGCAAGGTGATGTCTGGGTCCAATCCATTGTCTAAAAATAGATGGCAAAGTTCTTGCTGTTTTGCTCGCATAGAATCATAGAGTTGGAAGAGACCACAAGGGCCATCCAGTCCAACCCCCTGCCAAGCAGGAAACACCATCAAAGCATTCTTGATGTCAAGCCTCTGCTTAAAGACCTCGAGAGAAGGAGACTCTCCAGAGTGTTGAATGTGAGATGAGATGGGTGCTCATGATCTTAGTTGTTTCAGTGTTTGTAGATGATCCTCAGGGTTTCAAAAATATGAGTCGATAGTTGGGTGGATAGGTGTGTGTGCGTGTGTGTGGTGGCACTGTGGTCTAAACCACTGAGCCTCTTGAGCTTGCTCAAAAAAGACATCCAGCCAACACATGCTTCTGTTACCTGTCATACATAAAAACTTTAGGCCTCCTCAAACCTATTCAGGTCTTTGGTGTGAATTAAGAGTATGCTATTCACAGTGGCGAAGGTGCATGCTCCGGCACCAGGGGTGTAGAGCAGGCGGGGGCGTGTCGTGGCATACCGCCCGCGGGGGTGTGATGCACGTCCCGGGGGCGTGGCACGCCGCCTGCGGAGGCGTGGTGCCGGCACAGTGGGGGTGCATGGCACGTGCCCGGGGGGGCAGCCACAGTGGTACCTCCCTCCCCGATGGTGCCGGGGGTCAGCGTGCTCCCCCCGCCCCCCTTTCCTCCGCCAGTGGATATTGATTAAAGTTTATGTGAAGCCCATTTGTGAGTAACACTGTTGCTGAGAAATAAAGGAGAAAGACATCTCTACTTAAAATATCAAGTGGGTGGGGAGGGGGGGGGAAGCAAACCCTAATTTCCTGTTCTTTACAAATATCAAAGAAGTCCATCTATCCAGATTCATGTCCTATTCATGCTTCTTTGTTCAGATATTATTATTGGATGCACATTCCCACCTCTGTACAGAGAGACGGACATCTCCATCTGCTTATGGGAATGTTATATCTATGCTTATGCACACAATGGAAAAATATAGCCTGGGACATTGGCCCTGATTAATCAAATCTCCTTAGATAAAACATTTTAAAATTTCAACCTTGCTATATTAAGGTTTGCCATGAAATAGTTTAAAGGGTCAGGGAGTGCCGGGTCAGTAAGTCATGCAAGAGAAAGGAAAATGTTGATCTCTCAAGGGTCTATTTTTATCCATTTTCTTGATTTCTTCGTAAAACAATCATCCTTGTCTATATGTGCAACTTATTATGGGAGGGCCAAGTTTCTGCAGCAGGCTAGGTGGGTGGTAGGTTTCTGCATTACTGCTTATGTTTGAGCAAAACTGATCAGTGTTTATATCTGCCGTTCTTCCAGATTTGCATTGCTTACTGGTAGTTTAATATATATATATATATATATATATATATATATATATATATATAAGGTAAAGGTAAAGGGACCCCTGACCATTAGGTCCAGTCGTGACCGACTCTGGGGTTGCGCACTCATCTCGCATTATTGGCCGAGGGAGCCGGCATATAGCTTCCAGGTCATGTGGCCAGCATGACAAAGCCACTTCTGGCAAACCAGAGCAGCACATGGAAACGCCGTTTACCTTCCCGCTGTAGTGGTTCCTATTTATCTACTTGCATTTTGACGTGCTTTCGAACTGCTAGGTTGGCAGGAGCTGGGACCAAGCAATGGGAGCTCACCCCGTCACAGGGATTCGAACCGCCAACCTTCTGATCAGCAAGCCCTAGGCTCAGTGGTTTAACCACAGCGCCATCTGGGTCCCATAATATATATATATTTATTACAAATAAAGGTAATACAGATACATATTAGATGATACTGAGACAGTCTTAAGTAGCGTTTTAAAAGATCTATGTATTTTCATATCTATTTGCAACTGCACTTTTGAAGCAAGGGAACGGGAACCCAGAGAAAAAACCCCAAAGTTCAGCATTCGAAACTCTTGGTTGTTTAGGTTACCCAGGGAACTATGAGCTCATTTGGGTGTATCAGTTTCTAGTTATCAGAACGAGCTTAGCTGATAATGGGGTCTGTGCTTTTCCCCTCCTTCCGTGTTGATGTTGTTCACTGTTTCCTCCAAGCAAATTAAGGGGAGGGAGAAGTGTGTGAGGTCAAGGTTTGACCAGGCTTGTTCCTGTAACAATAAACCCTACATCAGAAGGCAGCCTGTGCACAACTGCTTCAACTCCATGGAGAGGAAAAGGCAAGAAATAAATTAGTAGCAATGAACTAATCATTGCCCTCCAATTTTCCTACTTTCCTACTGGAAGCACAGATACGGAGTTACAACTCAGAGTCACCGAGCCACTGTTTACACTGTTTACTCATCAGCCATGAAAACAATAAAAGGCTGCGTTCAAAATAGTTGGGTGCTTTCCAGTTCATTATTTCGTATCACACTACTTCCATTCCCTTTCCCCTTCCTTCCCCACATTTAAAAGTTGCAAACAACAGCATTGGCTCAAGATCAGTGCAGAGAGATGTTTCCTCAACACAACTGTGCTGTCGCATCACTGCCCGCCCCCCAGTGACTGAACAAAGCATGCTTTGAATGGGAGGCCGATTTCGCTAGTGTAGACTCGCACCCTGTAGAAATCGTCTGCTGACAGCATCCCCCCAAAATGTAAGCAGCTTTTGTAGCTCCAGGCAAGCCTCACTAGCATGTAAACATTTCAGATTTGCTGATTCCTTAAGTCTCGCACTAGTCTCTGACTAGAACTTGTCAGCCAAATCAGGAGACTTCAGATGAAGAGCAGAAGTGCCCAGAGGTCAACTGGAGGACCACAGTTTCAGTCTCCAATCATCTCAGTTTATCGTCTTCTTTTGTAAAATAGCTAAATAAAATAAAATAAAATAAAATAATGGGTTTTATACTGAAAGAAAGGTGTTGTTTCTGAAGGGATTGTTATAGGTTCTACAAAAGCTTTTGGTGGGCTTCTCTTAGCAAGGCATTCAGGGAAGGGAGAGGGAGAGAAAAACTAGTTTGTGTGTAATAAAGCTTGGCACGGTTGAATCAGGGACTGGCTGGATGCAAAAGAATGGTGAGGTCCGCCCACCCAAGAACCCACCATGGAGGACACAGAAGATGACAACTTAGATCCCAGATCATGGTGGTGATGGGATGTTGAAGAGCAGTCTGGGGAAGAAACGAGCTGGGAGGCACTAGAAACAGGGGATTTGAGGAATCAAGGGGGGGATCAGGAGAAGGAAGGCCTTCCGGGACAGGTTAGAGCAGGGGTAGGCAACCTCAGGCCCGTGGGCTGGATGCGGCCCAATTGCCTTCTCAATCCGGCCCACAGATGGTCCGGGGATCAGCATGTTTTTACAGAGTAGAATGTGTGCTTTTATTTAAAATGCATCTCTGGGTTATTTGTGGGGCATAGGAATTCGTTCGTCCCCCCCCCCCAAAAAAATATAGTCCGGCCCACCACATGGTCTGAGGGACGGTGGACCGGCCCATGGCTGAAAAAGGTTGCTGGCCCCTGGGTTAGGGCTGAGAGTCACAGTGGGAGTGCAGACTCAGACACAGAGGAATCAGAGGTTGCCCTTTCTACCCAGCAAAGCTAATTGCATTCCATGCCTCCTGTGGTTGACAGGTTGTCACATAAGAACATAGGCAGCTTGCCTGATAGCCCATTCAGGCTATTTGGTCAATCTATTCCAGGACTGTTTATTCTGGCTGGCTGTTGCTCTCCGGAGTCCACAACTATCACAATAACAGCGTAATAATAATTTTATTATTTATATGCTGCCCATCTGACTGGGTTGTCCCAGGCACTCTGGGCGGTTCCCAACAAAATATCAAAAACACATGGCCTGTTTCAACCTGAAGAGTGGAAGGGGATAGTTTCCTGGCCTGCCAGAAGATGAGTGCAATGGCAACCTTCTTATGGAACTGCTGAGGTGGTAAAGCAAGAGATGAGAAAAGGGCTGAGGACTGGAAAAGCATAGGTACTAAGAAATAACTAATGTTGTGATCCTATGGCCCCTGGAAGGGCATCCTAGCATCAGATCAGGGAGAGAGAGAGAGAGAGAGAGAGAGAGAGAGAGAGAGAGAGAGCACACTCCAAACTTGGTGAGGGAGAACTGATGTTGCAATACCCCTCCCTGCCACCACGGGAATGTCTAGGTTCCTGACCCTATGGGTCTTGGAGCCCCGATCTTTGTAGAGTCAAAGAGGGAGTATGCTGGGGTCTGTTGGAGAAGGACCAGGAGAAAGGTTGGTGTCAAAGAATTCAATGACCCGGGAGAATCGCACCCTAAATATGGTTTGCCGGTGAATGAAGAGATTGAAATGCAGAAAATAACATTGTTTTGTATAGATTTGTTTGTTCCCTTAAAAGGTACCAGGGGAACCAAATGATATAAAGCAAGGCTGACAGATCTCAGAAATCGCCCCGCGAGTGCAGTAAAACAACCCTCTGCCTTTCTTACTGGCCTGCCAAAAATAACAGCCACCATTGTTCTCTTTTATTTCTGCCTATAAAGCGTCCTTCCCGAAGATATATTTGCAGAGCCACTTGCAATAAACAGCAATGTCAAAAAATAAATGTATGCAGTCAACATAAATAAAGTGAGGATCATTCCATTCCCGTGGTGGAAACCAAATATTTATCTCAACCCATGCTTGTATATCTGCCTGGGTTTTGGATGGGAAGGGAGGCATGAAAAAAATCCCACGTACATTTATGGAAGAGGACTTATTTTAAAAACATGGGATTTGGGGTTTTACTATGTTTGTACTCAACACAATAGGGCAACAGAGGGTGATTAAATGAATTCCCTTGTGAGCCAGAGGAGGAAATGTCATGGAAGTGTGTGTGTGTGTGTGTGTGTGTGTGTGTGTGCCCATGCGCATGGGGGACATTTCTGTCTGGACATTTCAGTGAATATTGTAATATGTAGGGAAGCCTGGACAACAAGCCAGAAGCTGCCCTGATTTATCCCACATATACGTCATAAATTGCAAAGGTGTCGAGTCCATGGCAAATCATATCTTGGGTGGAGGTTTTTTTTTGTGTGTGTGTGTCTTTTTTTATTAAAGCTTTTAAATGATACAAAAAGATTTTAAAAAAGTAATCTGTATAAAAACAAAAGAAGGAAAGAAGAAAAACCCACACAGAGGGAGATGAACATGTATGGGGGAAATGGGGATGGTGACCCTTCTGTTGTGTTTTTCCCTGTGTTTTTCTGGTGGAGACCATTTTTTGGGGGGTGGGGCGGGGCAAAGTGTCTCTTAAATTCAGTAGTTTTCTCTTTTTTTAGTTTTTTATTTATACTTTTCAAATTTATACACTTCATGAATTTTACAATCCATTTAACCTTTCAAAATTTGACTTCCTTCCCCCTCATTCTGCAGTTCCCTAAACTTGTTTTTTCATATCTTCTGCATATCCAAATTCATTTAACTTACTCATTTAATTATCTACTGTAAATATAAAAGGTAAAGGTAAAGGGACCCCTGACCATTAGGTCCAGTCGTGACCGACTCTGGGGTTATGCGTTCATCTCACATTATTGGCCGAGGGAGCCGGCGTATAGCTTCCAGGTCATGTGGCCAGCATGACAAAGCCACTTCTGGCAAACCAGAGCAGCACATGGAAACGCCGTTTACCTTCCCGCTGTAGCGGTTCCTATTTATCTACTTGCATTTTGACGTGCTTTCGAACTGCTAGGTTGGCAGGAGCTGGGACCAAGCAACGGGAGCTCACCCTGTCACAGGGATTCGAACCGCTGACCTTCTGATCAGCAAGCCCTAGGCTCAGTGGTTTAGCCCACAGCGCCACCTGGGTCCCTCAAGTAAATATATACTCCTATAAAATTTATATATATATCAATATATATTTAGGAGTAAATATATACTCCTATAAAACTGCAGGTTATTGCGACAATCCTGCTAATGTTTTTATCTGTTTGCAATTTATCTGTAGATATTTGATAAACCATTTCCATTCTTTTATAAAGAGTTTGTTATCTTGATTTCTCATTCTTCCAATAAGTTTAGCCATTTCTGAATATTCCATAAGTTTTTGTATCCATCCTTCCTTTACTGGGGACTTCTGCTTCTTTCCATTTTAGAGCAAGTTCAGTGGAAGTTCAACTTGTGTTATCTTTAGTTAATTGTTTAAAATGTCCATAGACACATGTCACTCACATTTAAAGCAGATCTGAGGAAAGATCCATCAGTCAACAAAGGTTTGGGTTTTTTTGGGGGGGGGGAGCAGAAATCATACTTCCTGTGGAATCCCCTTATCAATCAATGCGGTATACTTGTGATTTGGGCTGTGATCCTAAACCTTGCATAAAGGTAAAAGTAAAGGTACCCCTCACCGTTAGGTCCAGTCACGGACAACTCTGGGGTTGCGGCGCTCATCTCGCTCTATAGGCGGAGGGAGCTGGTGTTTGTCCGCAGACAGCTGACCTCCACGTCATGTGGCCAGCATGACTAAGCCACTTCTGGAGAACCAGAACAGCACACGGAAATGCCATTTACCTTCCCGCTGGAGCGGTACCTATTTATCTACTTGAACTTTTGAACTGCTAGGTTGGCAGGAGCAGGGACCGAGCAACGGGAGCTCACCCCGTTGCGGGGATTTGAACTGCCGACCTTCTGATCGGCAAGCCCTAGGCTCTGTGGTTTAGACCACAGCGCCACCCATGTCCCTCTAAACCTCGCATAAGCAGGAAGCAAATTCACATATGAGTTCTCCATTGCTGTCATTTTGCTTCCATGTGACCCCTTTGCTACTGGGCTGAGCAGCTCTATAGAGCGCTGGGCCTGCAGGAGGAGCAGCAGATTAAATAAATGGACTATGCCGAAATGGCAAGACTTACTGGAGCAATAAGAAGCCAAGAGGAAAAATACTTTATTAAAGAATGGGGGGACACATGTGTATAGCTGCCAAGTCTCCCATATTCCCCGGGAAACCCCTGTTTTTCTAGCTGTTCTCAGCTGGAAAAAACGGATTTTTTTGTTTTTCCTCGGTTTATTCTGGCGCGGCGGCCATTTTGGAACTGGGCGGAGCATGCTCAGAAGGAACTTTTGATGCAGCTCTGCCCAGTTCCAAAATGGCTGTAGTGCGACTTTTGGCGCGGCGGCCATTTTGGAACTGGGCAAAGCAGCATCAAAAGTCACTTCTGAGCATGCTCTGCCCAGTTCCAAAATGGCGACAGCGCTACTTCTGGTCTGCTACTTCCGGTCCGGTCCCTTATTTCTCCCACAGGAACTTGGTAGGTATGCATGTGGAAAATCTGAAAAGTTCTTGTCCATGTGTAAAGTTCGTTAGCAGGATTAACTTAAAACCAAGCAGTTAAAATTAATGTTAAAGGAAAACCAGGGAGTAATTAACAATTGGAATAACGAAGGAAATGCAGTGTTAAGAATTTAAAAAATATAAGAATCCACAAAAGGGGTGTGGTGGGGAAGTCTAAATATATGTTTGTTGGGAAAATGTTGGATTTGTATGTTTTAAAAAGAATAAGAAACTGAAGAATGAGAGAGAGAATGAGAGAGAGCTGGACTTGCATCTGGGGAAACCGAAAATCCCATTTAGACTATCAAGGAAGTCAAAGCTCTCATGTCTGTCTCTTTCTCTAGTCCTGTGCCATTGGGCTATTGAGAGGCAGGTACTGGGGGAAAAACACCCCTCAGATCCACTAGAGGGAGCCCTGCTACTAATAACAAGTTGTTTCAAAACTAAACAGCGGGAATCCATCTTAAGAGTACTTGAGTGCTGTCATATTGATAGCAATGAAACAGAAAGTAATCTTGAAGCCTGAGCTCCTATATTTAACAAAACATTTTATCAGCTGTGTAAGTACCCTTTCTGCTCAGAGTACATCCGCAAAGAACATAGAACTGGGGCAACTGGTTTGTGTTGTGTGGAGAAAGTGTTGAATTTCCTACACCAAATAAGCAATCGGTGAAAACACTGCACATTGATAAAAACAACAACTTTTCAGTTGACATTAAATAGCAGCTGATAAACCTTTCAATTGCTTCAGACTTCCCCACTCACTATTTTACACACAAAGTTTATCACTGGCTTTATTTTGTCATCTTAAATCAGCAATCCAGTTCAAACCCAACAGAATGAATTCAATCCAAAGATCTCTTTCCACTCATGAAGGTGTCCCTCCGTTCAGGAAGAGAAATGATTAAATTCAACTCAGTGTATGTTATCTCCACAATATCCCCCGAGTTAGCTTTAATCCACAGATTTGTGAATTTTTCTATCTACGGCTAGAATTACACCCAGTGCTTTATCAGTTCAGGAACACAATGCCAAGGTGACCTCTGCTTCTGAATGGAATCCTTTTGTTATCTGATGGTGGGTGTAACTGACGCAAATTATTTTCTGGTTGGACAGAAGGCAACATGTTTGGGGTTGTGCAATCATCCTACTAACCTAAGCCCATTGGTCCATCTAACATTATTGTCTACACTGACTGGCAGAAGCTCTTCAGAGTTTCAGGCGAGAACTATTCTCAGCCCTACCTAGAGAGACCATGGATTGAACCTGGTGCCTGCCAAAGCATGAGCTCAACCACAGTTATTTCCCTTGCTTTCTTTGAAGTAAAAAGAGGGTGTCATTAAAGGACAGGTAATGGTTGTTCCTGTTTTCTAAAGCATAATGTCACAAGGATGCTCATTAATAGCTTTGAGAGACTAAGCTGCCGTGGAGGATGACAAATGAAGAGATAGATGAATGAAGCAAGATGGCATCCCTCCATCACCTCCCTAATCTGTGCTTGTATAAGGGAGAAAAAGGCTTGCAAAAATGCATATATAGGCTAAAATGCATACAGAAAGAGAAACAGAACCTGAAAGTTTAGTTTTTAGTGAATGCCGGCTTTGCAACACTTTGTCCCTTTAGCCACTAAATGTGGCTAGAAAGCCAATGACTGCAGCCACTGACAAATCATGTTGACCATGGGCGTAGGCGGGGGCAGGGGGGCAGCTGCCCCCCCCCCAGAAGCAAAAAAATTAATGTATTTTACAGACCATAACCAGCACTTTTCCCCTCCAAAAACTGAAGTGGAAAGGGCTTTGCTTTAGCAAGAGCAGCTAAGTCTCCGCTTGCTGGGGGGGGGGACACAGCAGTAACAAAAACACATCAAATAAATAAAGCAAAGTGGCTACCGGTAGTTAAGCAGTTAAGACAATGGAGCAGATATCCCCTTTCAGGCAAGATTTGATAGCTCACCACTTCACCCTATTGTTCTTCAGTGGGAGTTGTTAATGAGCATTCAGGGATCGCATTAAGAGTTCTATTGGCGATTTAATGAGGGTGCAGAGGATTCAATTTGACTAAGGTGGCTCTGCAAGGCTAAAAGGAAGTGAATAAAAAGGGGGGGGCTGTAGCTTTGACAGACACATTGATGTTTATAAAAAGTAGTGGTGTTCCAGTCTGCCCCTCCTCCTTCATCTGTATACTGTAAATCAGGGGTGGCCACCTCCCAAGAGACTCTGATCTACTCACAGAGTTAAAAACTGGGAGTGATCTACCCCTTTGGGGGGGTTCAGGTCAAAGCTGTTGAGTTTTTTAAAGGAAGGGAAGCCCTGTTTTGGGGGGTTTAGGTCAAACTTGTTGAGCTTCTTTTAGGAGGGAGGGAGGCCCATTTTTGTTTAGGGCTTCAGGTCATAGTTCAGCTTTTTTTAGGGAGGAGGAAAATTTTGGGTTGACCTTTTTAGGGGTGCCAGTGATCTAGCAGTGATCTACCACAGACATCCAGTGATCTACTGGTAGATCACAATCTACCTGTTGGACGTGCCTGCTGTAAATCAAGCAGAGAGAAAGCTGCTTACAAGGCTCCTGTACAGGCGTACCGGTATCTTCCTCTTGCTGCAGAGTTCCAGCATCACAGCGTCACCCAGAGGCACCCACAAATATGAGTTATCCCTCTCTCTATTTCTTCCTTCCTTCCCTCCCTCTTCCATCCTCAATAAAATATGGGGGGGCAGATAAGCCCCACATAGAAAGCCCATCAACATGGGGGGATGACTCTTTCAAATACAGTATTTACCAGTAATTGGGGGGGGGAGGCACCTAGGCCTTTAAGAGTCGGCTGCTATGCCTAGGAGTAGGACAATTCAAGAAAGCAGAATGATGCATATGCTATGGTAATATATCAATAGAATCATAGAATTGTAGTCGGAAGGGACCACAAGGGTTATCTAGTCCAACCCCCTGCAATGCAGGAATTTTTTCCTAAGGTGGGGCTTGAACCCACGACATGGTTGAAATATTATGCCGATATGCAGCAATGCCTCGGAGCTGTCGTGTCTGCGGCCGTGCCTTGCCTCGCCCTCGCCCGCCCTGCCACCCCCTCTCGCCTGCCCGACCCTCCCGTCCTCTCCAGCCAAGCAGGGTAGCCGCAGCCGCTGCCAGCCCCAGAAGCACAAGGTGGCCGCTGCCGCCATCGCTGCAGCCATGATATCGTCGTGCCTGCTGGCCCTGTAGCCCTGCCCATGTTCCCACTTCGTGGCCCCTCCCCTCCCGTGCCTTGGCCCCGCCCCTGAATGACCATGGCTTCCCCCCCCCCTAGTTTTGATCCTGGGTACGCCCCTGATGTTGATGCAACATGACAGTCCAATCAGAATCTCCTTCTTTAAACTATAGTGTTGTCATAGCCAATCCAACTCAAATATTTATATGGATAACCCATCAAATGGGCTTAAACACTGAATAATTTCCCCATGAGTAAAACCAGTATCATCCCAGCACACTCCTCAGGAGTAAAGGAATCTCCACTAAGGAGTAGCAGCCAACAATGCTATTCCCCTACCACCCTGGCCGCTTTCCCCCCTGGGTAAATCTGGGGAACCTCAGGCCCTGCAGCCATGTGTGCCTTGGGACTCTTCCCCAGGCCAGGTCCCCTTCCCAGCCATGTTTTGCCCCTTTGCTTGAGTGTTTCTGCCTGGCTGGAATGTGCCTTTGAACTCTGTTTGTGCTTCTTTCTTGACTAGATGGAGGATAAAGAGTAACATGTGTGGAAACTGGCCTACTGTGCAAAAGGTAAGATTCACATAAATATAACCACCCCTGTGGCCCTCCCCCACGTGATGCCACTGAAGGAATAGACCCTACACAAAATGGAGTGGAGTCCCTAAGACATTTGAATGGCATCTTGTACACCTTCTTCCAGCAACTCCTGCAGCCATGCTGGTGTCAAGCCAGGGGTGCCACCTTGAAAAAAAACATGGGGGGGGCAAGTAAGCCCTACCCTGCATAATCAATCACTTGACGTAGTGCATGGACACCATTTAATGACAATGCTCATCAACTTGGAGAGGCGGCCCTCTCAAATATTTTATTTGGGGAAACGGAGACCCCTTGGCCCCTTCGAGCAGGCTCCTATGTGCCAGACGTATTGCTCTGCTTTCCTTTGGACCACATCAGTGAGGCTGGTGTGTGTGTGTGTGTTGTCATCTGGGCAGCCCAGGACCTCCATACAGACTGCCCAAGCTTGCGCCCTGGGGAGGTCCCCTTGGTGTTGCTAACACAGCAGCTTGACTTCACCCCTGGATGCGCACTCCATTGTCTCTCAAGACAGACAGGTGCCAACAATGATGCCTCTGGTCTCATGTGGCTCTGGAAGAATGCCCAGAAGGGATAGTGCTAAGAAACGTTTCCTGCCTTAGTTCACGAACAATTCCTAAGCTCCCTCTGGGGATAAGAAAGGGAAGCTTGTGCATTGCCTAAGACTACCAGATCTTCCCAGCATGCTGTTCCACATTAATCCATTCAGGTGCATTTCAAACATCTGAGACAGAGCTGAAAAGTGCATCCCTGATCGATTCCCATTGGCCACGCTCAGGTGATCTGGGCATGCTTTATCGGCAGCACGTTTTATCCCTGGCTCTGCACCAACACATCACAGTTTGCTCGTGCAATTGGCCCTGTGTCTCTGTTTCATGGAGGGTTATCTGATAAGTGACCAGAACACAGGGGAAATGCTCCTGTGATGAGCAAATCCAAATCAAGAAGCGTCAGGATTCCCAATCTGTGATCTTGCTTACCATACAAGTGTGTGTAAGCATCACTCGGGAGATGAGAACGACGGAGGCTCTTCAAGAGTGTCTCCCAACATCCATTAAGCACAGAAACATAAGCCTCACAAGGACCCTGCGCTGAACGGCTCTCTCGGCTGCTGTCTGCCTTGCTCTGGAGATAGCTCTGCAATCAATAGCCCTCACATTGATTTTTCCAGTGCACTGCATTCCAGTAAAACACACATACATAGCTGAGTAAGCCATTTCCTGCTAGAAGGGCAAGTGGATGGTGCCTTAAAAAAGTGCACAGGAAGGAAATTTGTTTTTTGGGAGGGGGGATTTATGCTGTCAGTCACACACTAGTATGATATTGATGTCATAGAAAAGCTACATTGCAATATATTGCAGAGAGGAAACATTGCATAGTCTGGAGGGTCCATTTTTTAGTGGCAGAGGATTTAGATTAGGGATTGGGTGCTGAATATGGCCCCCAGGTCTTCCTTTATGACCCTCAGAACTCTCCTCAAGTAATCCCACCCACCCCCCTGCAGATACAAGTGAAAGAGCAGTGTGCTGGCAATCTTTCAAAGGAGTTAGAGAAGTTGTAAGGTGTGTGGTTCATGGCCATGTGTCTTTTCCACTTCATGTCATTATAAAGTCATCCTGTTAATGAGATCCCAAGTTGGGAGTTGCTGTTTAGTTTTTGGGTTTTGACAGATGTCATGAACAACAAAATAGGCATCATAAGCATGGCAAGAAACAGTACCTGCACAGTACCTTTCATGGCAGGAGGGGTATAGACACTCTGCTTCCTCTGTTTGGGAGAAGCATTCTGTGTCTAAGGATAGAAAAGAACGACGTTTCAACAAAACTAAGAGCAAGGCAATAAAGTCAGACAATAAACTAGAGACATTTCTTCCTATTTGCAGTTTTCTCATGGTACCCTGAATACTTTATATTTATGGCTCAGTTACTAATATTGTTTGTTGACACCACTTATCGATCCTGTGTTGACAATTCTATTAGGCCTGAGCTCTTTAATTAAAAGGGTACAGTTGAAGCAAAAAGTACACACACACACACACACACACAGAGAGAGAGAGAGAGAGAGAGAGAGAGAGAGAGAGAGAGAGAGAGAGAGAGAGATATTTTGTGGGGACTGCTCTGAAATAAGATGATAGGATGATCACCCATTCAAAGTGAGAATGGTGCTGATCAAAGAAGCATGTTTCACTCTCGATTGGCTTGGTGGTGTCATCATCACATAGTCAACTATGATAGGGTTGTGAGTGACGACATCATATTTATTTTGTGATCTCCAGTTGGCTAGGACCATTCTTCCCAGAAAAAAGAAGACCAAGTTTAAATAAATGTTATGGGCTAGACATTGTCAAACTACAGTTGTTCCACCTGTTTCTGAATGGTTAAGGAAAATAATGGATATTACTCAAAAGGGGGGGGGGAATGAATGAAATTTTATGAAGATGAAATGTGGAGTGTAAAATATAGCTTTGGATTTTGAAGGAAAATGGATTCTTTTCTTGATTATGTACCACATTTTATAGTCCATTACTTATTTTTTATGTTGCAGATAATCATTAATTTAAAAAGCCTCACTACACTAGAAAAACATGCCATTGAATGATGTCAGTCTTGTAGCATTCTAAAACGTCTGCAAAGTTCACCCTCCTGTACACCAACACAGTGAAATTGTAGAAGTTAGTACTATATTTAAATCTTCACTTAAAATGCTTTACTCCATTTCCCTAAAGCCTTAGATCTAGTACGTAAGAAGTATATTTTTAACATACCTAGTCTAATCAATGAAGATTCAGTAGCTATGTAAGTTGGCCTATAATATTTAAAGTGGTTCATAATAGTATAGGGTAATGGATGGAAAGATGATATTTATGAATAAATTATTGGGTACATTCAGAGAGTGCTAATTATATTTATTGCATGATGGGATGTTGATGCTCTTCACTGAATGCTTTTAAATGTTTGGAGCTAAATCTGAAGGAGGGGGAAATCAATAGTGTTCATTGCTATTTAAAGCAATGCTGGTTTGTCTGAACCTCCAGCAAAAATGAGAGAGATTCAGGCATAGCCGCCAAGTTATCCCTTTTTTAAAGGGATTTCCCCTTATGCTGAATAGGCTTCCTCGCGAGAAAAGGGAAAACTTGGCAGCTATGGATTCAGGGCATGGAGAAGGCGCACACAAAGGTGGGGGGGAAATCTCATCTCTGATTGTGTTGGATATCATTTCCCTTATTTCCAAAGTTCAGATGCAAATGTAGATAGGGAGCCAAAAATGGCACCATAAGAGGGAGATATCAGAAGCCTTGAGGAAACCCCAAGGTTTGTGCAAATGTAATAAATCTATTTCCCCCCCAGCCTAATAGTGGGAGGAGCAATGCTAAAAATAGCCCAGTGAGGAGTGGGCATGCTCAGTGGCCACAATACTGACTGATGGAGGAGGGGAACGGAAAACTGTTGGCAAGAACACTGAAAGGGACCCCTCCATGAGCTCAAAGGGACTCATAGTGTTAGAAAATGCAATTAAGATATCTACCTCATTTTCCCTCTTTCTTCTTAGTGTCTTAACAAATGAAACTGATTTGCAAAAATGATACATGTTAAAATATGAGACACTGCACACACCTTTGTAATTCAAGAAATCTTTAATAAAAATATATATTTTAAAAAAACTACAATTAAGAGCACAGCTTTCCCACATATCTGATGGTTGTATTAAGAATTGGGGGGTGCTTCACTCTTGCATCCAAAAAGGTACGAATGTGTGATAATCCTCTGTTGACGAAGTGCCCACAGCTCCGTGTTTTGCTATTCTGAGTGTGCTGTGTGACTGAAAGAATGCAAGTTCAAGGCAAGAACTCATGCAGAGATGCAGCAGGCAGCCTTCTTGGAAGATAGGCATCTGCACCAGGAGGGAATGAATGGGCCAGTCACAAGGTGAAATGAATCACTCCCAAAGGAGAATGATAGGAAGGAGCCAATTTAAGAGCAGTGAGTTGTTAATGCTGCAATCCTATACACACCTACTTGAGAGTAAGTCCCAATGGATTTAATAGGCCTTACTTCTCGTAGATTGCACTGTCAGAGACTTAACAGGGAGCAGCATTTTGGACCAATGCCTGAAATTATTTTAATTAATATAATTTTGATTCACTTTCGTAGTTCTCTCTCTACACACCAGTTCATCCCTGAAGGGGCATCTTCACTCCCATCCTTCAGCCCAGACACTGGACCTCAGAACTGCACCTGGCATTTCCCTCACTACGAGAAGTGAAGCTACAGGGAAGCAGGCAGAGGGGCTTCTTGGTAGTGGCGCCCGCTCTGTGGAACGCCCTCCCATCAGATGCCAAAGAAAGAAACAACTATCTGACTTTTAGAAGACATCTGAAGGCAGCCTTGTTTAGGGAAGTTTTTAGTGTTTGATGTTTTATCGTGTTTTCAATATTCTGTTGGGAGCTGCCCAGAGTGGGTGGGGAAACCCAGCTAGATGGGCGGGGTATAAATAACAAATTATTATTATTATTATTATTATTATTATTATTATTATTATTATTATTATTATTACACAGTTTAGGAAGTCCTGCTCAAGTCCACTGCTGGATAATCATAAGGGGAAAAAAACATATTTCTGAATGTTTGTTAGACAGCAATTTATCAGCAATTTATCAATTAAAGCATAATGAACTTACATCATCTTGGGAGTTGTTGTTCATTCTCTTCTCATCTATTTCTATAAGACAGAAAACTACAATTAGGAGATTGCCAGCTCCTATTTTCTAGACATAGCCCAACATGATAAGATACTGGAATTTAAAACTGACATAATCATTTTTGGCTGTGGTTTGCCAAACATAGGTAAAGGTAAAGGTACCCCTGACTGTTAGGTCCAGTCATGGATGACTCTGGGGTTGCGGCGCTCATCTCGCTCTATAGCCCGAGGGATCCGGCGTTTGTTCACAGATAGCTTCTGGGTCATGTGGCCAGCATGACTAAGCCACTTCTGGCAAACCAGAGCAGCGCATGGAAACGCTGTTTACCTTCCCGCCGGAGTGGTACCTATTTATCTACTTGCACTTTGATGTGCTTTTGAACTGCTAGGTGGGCAGGAGCTGGGACAGAACAACGGGAGCTCACCCCGTCGCGGGAATTCGAACCCCCGACCTTCTGATCGGCAAGCCCTAGGTTTAGACCACAGCGCCACCCGCGTCCCTTGCCAAATATAGTAAGGACCGAAGAAGGCAGTCAATGAGATAACAGGTTTGTCAAGAAATGGAGTTTATTTATAGTTGCTTACTACAGAAAAGTCTTGAAGTGAATTATTAAGAGAGAGAGAGAGAGAGATGAAAGAATAACATAGTCAAAAATTACAGTAAAACCACTGCAATCAGCCACATCATAGAAAAGCAAGCCTCTTCCCCCACCCCAAATGAGTGACAAATTGGTATGAAGGTGTAGAAATGTGAGTGACAACCCCCCATCCTCCTTCATTGCTCGAGACATGAGTTTCAAAATGAATGAAAACTGAAATGAATGGGCCCTGTTCATGTCACGTTTTCATTGGTTCAGAAGTGAATGCAACTCTCCACCCCACCCCACCCTGCAAATAATTATGAATGGTCACCATTGGCAATTTTTATGAAATGCTGCTTATTATATTATGCAAAACGGTTTAATCTGGAATACTCATTAAATTACAGTCAAAGTAGCTATATCTGCTACCTCAGAAGACCATCTTGCTCTGAGCAGACTTAGAAGGTCTCAGGAAACAGGATATATGAGACCAATACTCCTTCTCCCTTACTCTCTCTCACACACAAACACACAGCCTTAAGTTAAGATATTCATCTCATTAAACATTGGCTCAGTAGTTTATCACACCCTCTTCTCAAATTATTGAGTGTGTGTTCTTTTGTTTCCACCTATCACAGAGGTGCGTGTAATTACATATAATCACCAATGAAAAAGGTCAAGATTGGGCCTACAGAGCATTTGCAAGGGGTCCCTGTAAACCATAAAAGATTATCCTCAAAGAGCAATGTCCAGCTGCTCTTGCAAAGGGGTAGCTAGAGGCTCTTTTTCGTTATTACCCCTGCGCTAAGAACCTGATATTTCCGCAGCATTTTACAAACTAAGCCACATCTAAATCATTGGTTAATCCTTTAGGGAACTTTAATGACGAGAACAGAAGAGGAAGTATGATTAATAACAGCAAAACACACACACACACACACACACACACACACACACAGAGAGAGAGAGAGAGAGAGAGAGAGAGAGAGAGAGAGAGAGAGAGAGAGAGAGAGAGAGCACTGTAATAAAATAGGGGAAATGCTATCTCTGCCCCTTCTCCCCCGCCAGCCCCAATATTATGGCTCACAGCATTGGGTCTAAAGTCTAGCTGAGACTTGGCACACCGACATAATTTGATGACATTGATTTATGGAGGAGACAATCACACCTCAAATCTTCTCACCCATGTTGGATTTTTTATTTCATTTTTTAAGGCCCCACATATAATAGAATGATTTCCCTTTCCTTTCCCTTTCTCATAATAGCTTTCAAAAATGGCTATGGTTCCGTTTTGGAACTAGGCTGATGCCTCAAACGTAGCCTCTTTTAAATGGTTTGGAAGCTGAAAAAGTTGAATGCCCTTTTTGAACAAAATGTTACTAAAAAGACCTCAAAGTACATCCCGCAAGTTTTCTGTCGGTAAGCCTGGGAGTGAGGGAGGGAGGGGGACCAAACAGATCATCATCCTGAACAACAACAACAACAACAACAACAACAGAGATAACAGTATAACCACATGGATTTCTATGCCTTTATTATTATTATTATTACATAGGCAATAATCTAAAAAAGAGCCTTAATGAAACCATGGACATGAAAGCTGTGGCTCTCCAGGTGCTATTGGACAACACTGCCACCAACTCTATAGGGACGAGTCCTTGGCTCCTTCAATATTTGTGGGGAGTGGGGCCAGCCCCCTCAATGTTGAGGGGGTGGAGGAGGCTGAGCACGGAGCCAAGCACGGCGTGGCTTCAGTGGCCGGCTCCTTCTGAGCGCAAGAGAGGAGGAGCCGCTGGCCACTGAAACCGTGGCATGCTAGGCTCCACCACACTCGGCCTCCTCCTGGTGATGCAACACACACGCAATGCGCTCCAGGCCCCCTCAATCTTGGGCACGAGTTGGCGCATCTGTTAGACAACAGCCCCCATCATCATCCCTGAAAATTTTCCATGAGGGCTGAGCTTGATGGGAACCGGAGTCAAGCAATATCTGGAAGGCCACAAGTTCTCCATCCCTGATCTGAGTCAGTACTGGACCGAAGGCATCTCCAGGGTCTATTAGTGAACCACTGGCTACATTCAAACGAACCAAATGATGCCTCCTGGTCAGGGCTAGTCCCCTCATAAGGCAAGATGAGGTGACAGCCTCAGGCAGCAGGATTACAGGAACAGCAGATCTGGCATTGCCAGGTGCTGTTTCTGTGGTGCCAGCGACAGCTTTTGCACACCCCTTGGAGGTCAAATCTGCTTCTTCCTCAGCAGTCCCCACAATGCCAGCTCTACAGTGGCCCCTTGGTATTCCCACCCTTGCTTCTAATGTAGATCTTTATCCCCCCCCCATTGATGTAGATCTTCACTCACCCCTTCTTTTCTGGCAGAGGGGCGCCATTTTGTGATTTGCCTCGGGCACCGAGATGTCTTAGGCCAGCCCTGCTCCTGGTTGCCAGGGTTCTTGTAAAGAAATGTGCCGACCAAATTGCTGGCCACCCTAGGCTCCCTTCCATCTGGCCAATTTTCCTCCTCACCTTTGAAAAGAGAGAGAAGCTGGAGTTGTCTGGAGACCATTCCTCCAAAAGCTACATTTTCCTGAATTCCCGGTGAAGGGGGATTGATTGTTAAAACACTCTGGGAATCAGTTGTAGCTTTCTAAGGGAAACAGAGGTCTCCTAACAACCCTCAGCACTCCTGACGTGATCACACCAGGTAGGAAATTCTTACCTATCTATATTAAAATGTCCTATAAAGGTAAAGGGACTCCCGACCTTTAGGTCCAGTAGTGACCGACTCTGGGGTTGCGGCGCTCATCTTGTGTTATTGGCCAAGGGAACCAGCGTACAGCTTCCAGGTCATGTGGCCAGCATGACTAAGCCGCTTCTGGTGAACCAGAGCAACGCACGGAAACGCCGTTCACCTTCCCACCGGAGTGGTACCTATTTATCTACTTGCACTTTGACACACTTTCGAACTGCTAGGTTGGCAGGAGCTGGGACCGAGCAACGGGAGCTCACCCCGTCGCGGGGATTTGAACCGCCGACCGTCTGATCGGCAAGCCCTAGGCTCTGTGGTTTAACCCACAATGCCACCCGTGTCCCTACAAAAAAAGAGAGTCCTATAGCATTCTGCAAAAATAAGGAAGAATATTGATTTTGGTAAACAAGTCACTCTCTTCTCAATAGCATTCCGTATTTGTGGAGCTACTCTGTGCCTCTGTAGAGATATTGCTTTACTTCATGATAAGAGGGACTCAGAAGATAACAGAAGCAGTCTAGGTGCTTATCAGTCCCTGGCACCAAAGCCTTTAGGACTATTGTAACAGGAAGCTATCTGTATTGAAAATGATGTGTAAATAATTCCCTGGAATTGCGGAAGCTTGTTTCTATGGCACTGCTCTGAATGGAGCGACGATCAGAGAAAGGATACAAGGTTCAGTTATGAAATTATGGAGCGGACTTTCAGATTGCTCCATTTACAAAAGCACCAGAGACAATTAAAAAAAACACACACACACCAATCTGTTGTTTAGAAGCTACGACACTGCAGGCTGTGGTAGAGATTTATGCCAGAGATGAATACACTGCAGGTATGAATTGCACCTGTTTTTGAACCAATGCATCGAGTCAGATGCAAAGTGCAGAACTATGAGATTGGTTTCCATCCCAGAAAGCCGAATAAAACAAAGCAGGAAGGCAATCCTACAGCCTGCAGAGGTTCAACAAAATGCCCCTGAGGTCTAAGTGCTAATAGGAGCTCCGGTTCTTTGAACTGCTCACACACATCTCTCGCACACAGTGACACCTGAAACAGTGTACACCTGAAATACGGTACAAGATGCATGTTGTTTGGAGCATTTCCTTGTTGAAAAAGGAATTCTTTTTTAAAAAATAAATAAGTAAATAAATATTTCATATAGAACAGTGGGATTTGTCCTTTTAACTCCGTGCCCCCCAGGCTGCAAGGCAGGACCATTACCTATTTTAAACCTGTAGATTCTATCCTACTTTTTATCCATCCAAAGGGACCGTTCACACCACTTTCCCCATATGCAGGGCCAACCCTACCATTAGGCTGAGTGAGGCAGTTCCTTCGGGCGGCAGCTGCTGAGGAGTGGCAGCAAGGTGTTGGAAAGCACAGCCGTGTGGACCACAGGGCCATGCCCTGCACCCCCTAAGCTTGACGGATGTCTTTAGGATGACAACAATCATGTCGAAATAATATTCCGTTGCCAGTCTGAACAGCTCATACCTGTGATGGGAGGCACCATCTTGTCCTTTGCCTCAGGCAGCAAATTGTCTTGGGTCCACCCTGCCCCCTCACACACACATACACAGCGCTCAACAGGGGCCTTCAATCCAGACCACCACGTACCACAAAGAGAAGGTTCACCACAGTTAGTTTGCCTGCAGATCAAGGGGCCTCAGATGACACAAGCACCTAAGGAAAAGCCGAGGGCTATTGAAGTGGAGATAAGCAACAATTCTTTTTCACAAGCTATAAAGGGGCCTTGGGTAAGCATGGTTTCACGTACAATGGAATCAGAGAGTCAACCACATGTATCCCACACTGCGGGTTCTCCTTCATGGAGAGCACGTGTTGCGGTGGGGCCTAGAAAACTACTCCTGAGTTGCTGGGGTGGGGGCTTTGAGTGCCCACTGTTCTGATTGGACCCAGGCTGTTGTTGGGGGGGGGGGAGCATGTAGCAATTTCAGAGGGACAGCCCAGGGGTATAATAGGCAAGCACGTGGTTTATTCCTCCTCTTTGGCTGCGTACTTCGGATTACCCATGCTCTCTCCCTATGTTTAGGCCTCTGTGTTGACATTGCTGTGCCTGTCATGGGGTCGTCTGCTTGGGCAGGGGCCCGGTAGGAATTTTTCCATTTGGCTGATTGGCTGGTGCCATCTGGTTTTGCCTACTGCATAGCAAATAGTCACAACTTGTAAGTTTGGCGGTTAGGCATTGGTTATTTTGTTGGTTGTATGAGGGGTCTTGTTGACTGTGTTGGCCCCTCAAGTTAATGCCTGTGTGTAGGGGAAATTCCATTCAGGAATACAGGGGCTCAATATGCAATGTCTGTAACCCCCGGCCGGGGCCAGGGCCGCGTGAGAGCCCCTAGGAGCCTGAAGGGAGAAGGGAGGGCTAGCGCACCTGGCTCCCTGTCTCACCCTGTAGGGTTTCCCCGTGCTGACTTAAGGCTAGTTCTGTCCTTAGGGGACAGTTGGTGAACCAATGCCTACGCAACCACTCACATATTTTGCATTTTAATAAAGTTGTGGCCAAATTCATGCCAAAAACCCAAAACAAAAACTATGTCTGTGGTGTGAATTATTTGAGGGGTGGTTTGGGGACCTCGACACACAATGCACTCTGTGATACATGAGAACAATACAAACATTTTTGAACTTCATTTCTTGTAAATACTGTTATAAGAATTGTAAGGTCTCAAATATAGAATAAATATTCATAGATGCACACATACCTAAATATATGAACCACATCCCTGAAATAGTATGGGAGAGCAACCTGATGCCATTTTGACTCTCCCAATGACCTCAAATATCCCTTGGCAGTAAGGGAGGCAAATGGGGCAACCCTTCCCATTGCCCTTTTGCTTGCAAATCCTGTCTTAAGGGCGAATTTCTGTGTGAGGAGGGTGAGCCTGCGACCTGGATTCAGGAACTAAAGTATTTACCATCACAAAAGAATGGCCAGACTGCCCAGGTAATGCAAGCAGTGACCATTATCAGGTATCCTGGCAGACAGGATTTCTGCTGTAGACCACCTCCTCCTGTGATGTATGTATGGTGTTTTGGGGTGGTGGTCTTGGGCTACAGGGTGGGCAATTTCAAAAGTCTATCTAAGGGCTTGCGCAACATTGTTCAGGGTTCTCCTCCCTCCTGCCTGTGGCAACAGTTCCTTAAATAAAGATCAGGCTTACTAGCCGCTTTGCTTCTCAATATACTCTGGTTGACCTCTATTATCTTCTCCTACTGAGAGGGAACCCACTTAAGGACCCTATATGGGCTATAAAGGTAAAGGTAAAGGGACCCCTGACCATTAGGTCCAGTCGTGACCGACTCTGGGGTTGCACGCTCATCTCGCATTATTGGCCGAGGGAGCCGGCGTATAGCTTCCAGGTCATGTGGCCAGCATGACAAAGCCGCTTCTGGCAAACCAGAGCAGCACATGGAAACGCCGTTTACCTTCCCGCTATAGCGGTTCCTATTTATCTACTTGCATTTTGATGTGCTTTCGAACTGCTAGGTTGGCAGGAGCTGGGACCGAGCAACGGGAGCTCACCCCGTCACAGGGATTCGAACCGCCGACCTTCTGATCAGCAAGCCTTAGGCTTAGTGGTTTAACCACAGCGCCACCTGGGTCCCTATAAGAATACCCCATAAGGGAAAGGGAGCAGTTTTTCTTATAGCAATACCATGATAGCCCAGCCTAGCTTCATTTTAACACACAAAGCAATGACCTGATCGAGTGTGCATATAAAAGGTGTCAGGTTCAAATCTAGTGAAAAGATTTCGGGAAACAAGACTGGGAGAGTTCTTTGCCTGAGACTCAGGGGAGCCAGTGTCTGGCCTCAGTGGTTTGTCTCAGCAATGGAGACTCCCTTATCTTCTTTCTTCTATAAACACCCTTTTAATAACATTTGCTTTATAAATGAAAGGAAATGTGTTAACTAGTGGCTAAATATTAATGCCTCGGGTGGACATTTCCATTGTGCTTCATTTCATGTTGATGACGTCATGGGATAATGTCCCCATAACTGATCTTATCTTCTGCAAAGTCTCGTAAAGATAAAGAAGTTATAGGGAGTATAAATTGCAGCTAACGCGCCAATTAGGAGCGCTCCGGCTTCCACGATCAATAAACCACCCACTGGGTAATTAAATTTAACAAAATAAATCAGCCAGCCAGAGAAAGGGAAAACAAAGTGAGATTGCTGAGATGAAGCTCTGATGTTGAGATGTGAGATACATCCCCCATCCTGTTCTGTTTTGGAATCAACGACTCCCAAATACCAACCACATTCAGACCTTACAAGTTTCTGCTTCTGATAGTGCCTTCTTTCCTACATTAACCCCTGCAAGAGCAAAGCCGTCAAAATGATATTCCTGACAAATTAAATCTACTAGTACATCTTGAATGAAAACACCCACATACTGTTCTCTGTTGCTATAGCTAGTAAGAACTATTCCAGCCTCTCCTAGGGAACTATTGACATTACAGGGACTCAAGGAAGTGATTTTCTACTGTCGTCATATACAAAGGATTCATGATTGATGACCCATTTACAAAGACCACGTGTACAGGGGGGGGGGGTTGTGTGGAAGGGGAAATGGAGCAGAAAACTGGCAGAACCACTATTGCCCCTGATGACTGCCTTGGAGTTTTTAAGAAAATGATGGTGTTTGTTTCTATGGGTCCTGTAGGGTTGCCAGACTCAATAGAGGACATGACTTCTGTGCCTTTAATTGCCCTGCTCTCTTTTGAGGTTGGAAACCTTAAAGAGAAACCAGCAGACCCTTTGTTTAATTTCCATGCAAAGGGTCTGCTGGTTTCTCTTTAAGGTTTCCAGACTCAAAAGACAGCAGGGCAATTAAAGGCACAGAAGTCCTGTCCTCTATTGAGTCTGGCAACCCTAGGGTCCTGGAAGGGAAAAAGGTATGTATAGGTTTCTTGATTTGCTTTCTAATGGAGCTTATATATCCATGGATGGTCTAAACTTAAATTCTAAACTAGGGATGAGGGAACCTAAGGTTGGGTTGGGGGCAAATGCAGCTCATCAAGTCTCCAAGGACCCTAATGTCACAGACTGGTTGGACACAGAGGAATGATGGAAGGAACCAGCTAGGGAGCCCCCAAGGGAAGAAGGCTCAGAGCCAAGGGATTTGTGGTGGAACAACAATGTGTGGTCAGCATAGCTGCCAAGTTTTCCCTTTTCTTGCGAGGAAGCCTATTCAGCATAAGGGAAAATCTCTTTAAAAAAGGGATAACTTGGCAGCTATGGTGGTCAGGAGAAGAGGAAGTTACAGGTAGGTAGCCGTGTTGGTCTGAGTCGAAGCAAAATAAAAAAATTCCTTCAGTAGCACCTTAAAGACCAACTAAGTTTATATTTTGGTATGAGCTTTCGTGTGCATGCACACTTCTTCAGATACACCAGGAGAAGAGGAAGAAGACTAGGAAGAGGAGGCATCAGAAACTGAAGAGTAGATGATACGGTCAACATGGCAATGCATTACATCTTGCAACATCTGGACTCCACGGGGGGGGGGGGGTTACGTGCGAGCTTTGTTTGTGGATTTTAGCTCAGCTTTCAATACCATTGTTCCATCCAAATTGGTTTCTAAATTACTCCAGCTTAATGTACCTGCTTCTGCTTTCTAATGGACAGGAAGCAGCAGGTGAGGCTGGGGACAATTACATCAAGTAATAATACCATCAGTACAGGCTCCCTAGGGGGGGGGGTGCTCTCCCCACTGCCATTTTCTCTATACACAAATGACTGCACTTGAACTGATCCATTGATTAAGATCTTGAAATTTGCAGTTGATACAACAGTCATTGGGCTCATCCGGGAGGATGATGAATCTGCATAGAGGCGGGAAGTAGATCATCTTGTCTCAGCAGGAATAACTTGGTGCTAAATGCCCAAAAGCCAGTGGAAATGATAGTTGATTTTAGAAGGCACCCTCTCATCTCGTTGCCAATCTCCATTCTTGGTAACATGGTTGTAGTGGTAGAGTCATTTAAGTTCTTGGGCTCTATGATCTCTCAAAAATTGAATTGGTCAGATAACATCAATATTATTATTAAAAAGGTACACCAGAGATTGTATTTCTTGCGACAACTAAGGAAATTTAATCTGCCCCATGAATCGCTGGTCCAATTTTATAGAGGTACTATTGAAAGTGTTCTCTGTAATTCCATTACTGTCTGGTATGGTACAGCCTCTAAGCTGGATAAGAAGAGGCTCCAACAAGCAGTAAGAACTGTAGAGAGGGTAATTGGTGTTAGTTTGCCTGCAATAGAGACACTTTATGCCACTCGAGTCAGGAAGAGAGCAGAGAGAATTGCTATAGACCAGGCACCCCCAAACTTCGGCCCTCCAGGTGTTTTGGACTACAATTCCCATCATCCCTGATCACTGGTCCTGTTAGCTAGGGATCATGGGAGTTGTAGGCCAAAACATCTGGAGGGCCGCAGTTTGGGGATGCCTGCTGTAGACCTTTCGCATCCTGGTCATCACCTGTTTGCTTTACTCCCATCTGGACGTCAGTACATGACTCTATATACCAAAACATCTAGGCACAGGAATAGCTTTTTTTCCTTGTGCCATCAAATTGTTGAATCTGTAGTTGTGGGTGAAAGGGAGGTCAGTTGGTGGTATGGGGGTTTTTCGCTGTGCTGTTGTATTGTGAGGGGAATGGTGTTTGTATGAGGTACATTTTTCTTTGCATTTCAACGTAGTTGAAGCAAAATTCCAAGTATGGTTGATATTTGGCCAATAAATTATTCTTAAAAAAAAAAAGAGGTAACAGAGCTTAGTGAGCAGGAACAGTCTGTGGCAGAGAGCAGTCCAGAATCAGAGGCAGAAGCTGAAGCAGGAGAGGAGGGAGGCTGAGAGGCCCAGATCAGGCTGGCTGGGGAAGAGGCCCAGATGTCTCTCACTCCTGTTGCAACAGGCTGCCCTTCCCCTGGTCTCCAAGAACCAGGAGAGGCATGAAGAGGGCGAAAGAGAAATTAGCTTCACACAGGTGCTGTCTCAGATTGCTTGAGGAAAACCCTGGAGAGAAGGAGACTTAGGCAGCTGTGGGGAGCCGGGGACTTCTGTCTTAGCAACTAATCCATAGGAACAAGACCTGCTGGAGATGAGTTGCTGTGTACATTCAGCCTGACACTCCTTTGCAGACCCTGCTTTTGCTACTATAGAGTTAACTCCAACTTGCTTGGTGTGATTTGCTGTTCGTTTGCCAAAAATCTTAAACAAATTTTCTGTGTCCTGTGTGATTTATTTTGGAGGCGGTTTGGGTTTGGTTTTTTTACACACAACAAACAGCCATGCAATCCTCTGGGAGGCAGAGGCACGAGAGGGCATCAGAGGAAGGAGGCAAAGAAAGAGGGACAGAGGCCACTGTTGCCCACAGCGCTCCTGACCATCACTGAAGGCACCCCGGGGTGCCATGGCACACTGGTTGAAAACCACTGCCCTACACCATGTGCAGTGGGAGTGTCACATAATAGACACAAACTGTTGTTAGCAGCAAGAATTGCAACAACTATGCACTGGCAATGCCCACTGGAAGGATTGGCTGCAACCTGGCATGATAAAATTTGGAACCAACTCATAACAGACAAGTTAAGATGTGTCTGGGGACACACAGAGTATCAGACCAGGTTAAAAAATAATTGGGAGTGGTTCTTGAACTCTGCACATATGATAACGCCTGCTACATTATAACACTTGAATTATTAGCCTATTGTACTGTAAATGGTAAAATATATTGTTTGTTGGATTCCTGCCACCCCCCTGCTGTTTCTGCCATAGATTTTGCCCCACCACCAGCCAGCACTGATATGTGATATTTGACAGACGCCAGTCAATGCTGGATGCCGCTACCATAATATGAGGAACATACATGCGTGAATCAGCCCCAGGGGGTTGTGCACATCCACCCTTCACAATAAACAGATCTGTACCAGAGTTTCCAGGTGTGCATTCTGATTCAGTGCCATATCATTTAATCAAATATTTGACCAAAATGGTCAAAGGCCTGGAAACAATGCCTTATGAGGAACGGCTTAGGGAGCTGGGTATGTTTAGCCTGGAGAAGAGAAGGTTAAGGGGTGATATGATAGCCATGTTCAAATATATAAAAGGATGTCATATAGAGCAGTGTTTCTCAACCAGTGTGCCTCCAGATGTTTTGGGACTACAACTCCCATCATCCCTAGCTAGCAAGACCAGTGGTCAGGAATGATGGGAGTTGTAGTCCCAAAACATCTGGAGGCACACTGGTTGAGAAACACTGATATAGAGGAGGGAGAAAGGTTGTTTTCTGCTGCTCCAGAGAAGCAGACACGGAGCAATGGATTCAAACTACAAGAAAGAAGATTCCACCTAAACATTAGGAAGAACTTCCTGACAGTAAGAGCTGTTCGGCAGTGGAATTTGCTGCCAAGAAGTGTGGTGGAGTCTCCTTCTTTGGAGGTCTTTAAGCAAAGGCTTGACAGCCATATTTCAAGAATGCTTTGATGGTGTTTCCTGCTTGGCAGGGGGTTGGACTGGATGGCCCTTGTGGTCTCTTCCAACTCTACGATTCTATGATTTCCCACACAGAGAGAGATATGATAGATGATAAGCCCTGAAATCAAGTTAAAATTAAACTTAAAAGTCAAATAAACAAACAATGAACTGCAAAAAATTTTATAGTACTGTAACAGGGAGAGAAACAGCCATGTCGTTTTCTTCACATACAACCGGTATGTGGCTGTTGTTTTTAACTGCTGTGTGGCTTTGCCCAGAGATTTTATGTCTAAGCCATGAGTACAAATTTGAAACTGAAAGCATCTGTTCTTGGTTTTCGCTAGCGACCGGCCTGCTCTGCCAAAAGATGCAGCTCAGCTCTGTTGAAAACGAAGCTTGAAGTTACGTGATGCACCTTTTAAAATAAACAACCCTCAACACCATCCAGGGTTCTAAGAGTGCTTTCAGAAATGCCAGATAGGAAAGATTTTAAATATCACAGCCTGATGGTGATATTAAGACATAATTTAGAAAACACTTTCCTACGGCATTGTCCTCTGTGGTTGTGGTTGCAGCCGACCAGTTTGGGACCTGATCATGGCTGTAGCCAAGGGTGGGGCGGGGACGGGCAGCTGCTCCCCCCCATCCATAAAAATCAATAAAAGTATGTAGCTGGCTGAGGTTAGGCCTCTCCTAACAAAATCCTGGCTACGCCCATGGACCTTATTACTTCCCAGACGACCGAAAATGCATCTAGGCTCGCTGCTGCTCTCTGGCTTCCTTTGACTACAATCCCAGCTGCTGGCTACAGAGGATCCCAACAAGCTGGATTTCAATGAGTTGAATATAACTGATCTGTAGAAAGGACTTGATGAACTGAAAATAGAGATGATGTACATACTTTGGTAACCCAAGGAAATCTTCAATTAAAACAAAACACACACAAAAGCATTCCATCTGCAAATCTTTCATTGTAAAATAAAATGCACTTCTGTGTGTGTGAGTTTAACCAACTGCTCTTAACATTCCAGAAAGAACATCTTCCTTGTTCTTGTTTCTAAGATTGCCATATAGTGAACCTTTTTTTAAAAAAGTGTCAACACAAACAGATTAGTCATAAACTCTGCCTGTGTTGCAATGCTTCTTCCACATCTGTTCTCGATAAAAATTTGCTTCAGCAAAGAAAAAGTTTCCTAACAATGGAAATAATATTTTGGGGAAGAACCAAAGGGATATCCAGAAACCACCTGTTATATTTCAGACAGCTGATCTTTGGGATTTTTTGGAATCATCTTAGGTGCTATTTTTGAAATTCCATTCCTTGGAGCAGGGAGAGAACGAACAAATAGTTTCCTGTGGGATCAAAGAATCTTGGTCTTTCCTTGTCCCTGGAAACGGAATAAGCATTACTAGATGGAAACCACCCCTTTTTAAATGATTTGTCTCTTTTACACAGGGAGGCTTGGGCACTTATTTTTTCACGTGGCAACCTCACTCTTAACATTGTGGTATAGGCTGCAATCCTAACCCCAGCAGCGGTTCTGGGGGCGGGGCGGGACACACACGCATTTTGGGGGTGGGGTGTGCGTTTTGGAGCGGGGCTCGCGTTTTGGGGGTGGGGCGGGCAGCCGAGATGGTGCCCCTGGGATCGCGCCGCTTGGGACCGCCCCTATCTTCCTACGCCCCATATGCTCCTGGAAGTAAAGTCCCATTAAATTCAACATTGCTGACTTTTGAGTAGACATGATTCAGATAGCACTGTTAGAGGCTAACTAAAGCTTCAATGGCAGGAGTGTCCCATGAGCAAAGTTCTGTTCATGGGATGCTCCAGAAGCCCAAGGGGAGGTGGCACTTTCCCCTTGCCCCTGCAGCCCCGTTGCCCATCAGCAATGTTCTCCAGAAGGTTGGTGGACCCTCCAGGACAGCATGAAAGGTGCTAGGGGCTGCAGGGGAAAGGGGAGAGCAAATGCTGTTCCACTGTTGTCCTCCAGTGGGAACCTAGTTCCCTCCACCTTTCCTCTGCGCCCATCATAGAAATGCTAAAGAAAGAAAGCCTCTTCCACCATAGAAAGGAATGGGCCATAGGTGAATGGTAGCATATCTGCTTTGCATGCAGAAGGTCCTTGGTTCAATCCTCAACATCCCTAGGTAGAACTGTGAATGTATCCCTTGTCTGAAACCCTGGAAAAGATGCTGCTAGTCAATAGGCACAATATTGAGCTGGATGTAATACCGGTAATGGCCTGACTCAGTACAAGGCAGCTTCCTATGATCCTAGAAATGCAAGTCTTCTGCCAGGCCCCAGCAGCAGGCTAATAAAATTCAAGGGAGGCTAGTAACTTTGTGTGACCTTGTTCTCAAATCTGGGAGAATACTCTTCCTCTTCATCAGGCCAACAGCCAAACACACACAACACACACACAGGGAGAGAGAGAGAGAGAGAAAGAGAGAGAGAGAGAGAGATGAGGCATAGTAAAAAAGAAATAGCAAGACTTCCAAATATTGTTTAACAGCCATGTATCTCGGGGTGAGGGAAATGTTTTAGATGGGGGACCACATTCCACATTCCACACTCCACATTCCACTTGGAAAGCCCCTTGAGGCTCTAAAGAGAGATATAAGTACTCAAAAAAAAACACCATTCTCAGCTAGGTGAGTGAGTGGTCTGACTCAGTATAAAATGCTCATTGTATCCTACAATCAGCAGTACCTCAGTTGTGCCAAGGTGACTCCAGACTGTCCCTATTTTACGGAAGGAAGGGATCCTGCAATTCAAGTGGATTGAAAGGCTCTGCCGCACTAGTGCAACAAACCCATTTAAAAAGAACCTGAACTTTTTGGAGTTAGGAAAGTGAGGGGGGAAATGCACTGGAAATTGTTGGAAGGGCGAATGAAAGGCATGTAAACACCAACGAGCAAATCAGAATGAATGCTGGAAGAATGCTCATGGCCATATAAGTTCCCCTCAAACCAATCAAACTGAATGCTCAATAAAGATGAGACATAGTGTAACCACCACTAAGCTTTGCACAAACAAATAAGGATGAATGCTCAATAAGTAGGTCTTCTGGAGGAAGGGAAGCCACCAATTGCAAAGTTCCGATATGGGCAGCATCACTGCAGATGCTCTTCCCCTGAATATTTAATAATAATAATAATAATAATAATAATAATAATAATAATAATAATAATAATTTATTTGTACCCTGCCCATCTGGCTGAGTCTCCCCAGCCACTCTGGGCAGCTACCAATCAAATGTTAAAACAATACAGCATTAAATATTAAAAACTTCCCTAAACAGGGCTGCCTTCAGATGTCTTTTAAAAATCTGCTTATTTCCTTGACATCTGTTGGAAGGACGTTCCACAGGGTGGGTGCCACTACCGAGAAGGCCCTCTGTCTGGTTCCCTGTAACCTCACTTCTCGCAGTGAGGGAACTGCCAGAAGGTCCTCGACACTGGATCTCAATGGCCGGGCTGAATGATGGGGGTGGAGACGCTTTCTTTGCACTCATTCCCTCCTATAAATATTTCCACTTAGAAATCGCCACAGCTGATTGCATATTCCATGGCAAATAAGTGGGACCATCATGCCTTGTCATTTAGCCATTTTTAAAGTGCAGAGGGAAACCTTCCAATCAATGTTTCGCCAGCACACTGAGCACATTTCTTGAAGCCAAATCCACTGCCGGTCTCTCTCTAAATCATTTAGTGCGCTCAGTGACTCCTTGGAAGCAAAGGTGGAGGAAGTCAAGCAGGCTGCTCTGATCACTTCTGAGAAACTGTCATTAGATAAAAGATTATTTAGCTAGGGGCAACTGCTCTGCTTTCCATGCAGCCTTGGAAGAGGCTTGCTGCTGCTGATGTCAAGAATTCCTATTACTCTTGGGATGAATGAAGTGCCTCTGGACACAACTTCCCAAATTCAAACACTTAACAGAGCATGTGCAGTCTGGTTGGGTGGCAGAGCTTCTGCTGGAAGAGAAGAGAGGGTCAAATGTGATATTCTGCTTGTGCCTCTGCTTCTATCCTCCTTCCAGACAAACAGTGAAGCAGAGTCCTATCCACTCCACCTACAAGAAAACAATGGCTCTAAAGTTGTATGGCTCCCCAGCAGTTTTTCAGAGCTCACTGGGAATCCCCTACACATGTGCACACTTCAAAAATTCTCAGAAGGGATGGGGCACATAGAGGGAAGGTGAAACGCTTCTGAAAATATTTGCTTTGGGGGTGGTGGTGGTGGCAAATACTTGAAAGAATTGGCAAAAACCAGAGAGGCACTTCCCATCAGAACTCATGGTCCAAATGAGTCATGCCGGTCATTGTTCTGAACCTGAGTTGATCAGAACAAACTTTTGCTGTATGTAATGTTGGAGCCACAAACTCACAAACTCCTCTTCTCTTCCATACATAAACTGGGCCATTTCAAAAATGGCAGCCTTCCTCTTCGGCGAAGAGCAAGATGCAATCTTGCATTACTTGGTCTGATGTCATGCGAGTACACCACTCATGTGAGCAGAGTTTATGCATCTGAGAATTTATGTCCTATCTGCCTGTATGCATTAAGCAGGGTATCTTGGGGGAATCAGCCACTACTCAGGGCAATGTGATTGCATCCTGAATTGTGTGCAGACCTCCCTCCCTCCCTCCCCCCCCTCTTAATATCACTGCCCTGTTAAAGCAGAGAAGCAGCCTCACTTGTATAAATAAGATTTCTTCTGGCAAATGAAGACCATTTGTTTTGAAGCGAAGACAATTAGAATGCCCTGTTGTTTTGTTGTTGTTCACCTAATATGAAACATTGCTTACTGCCTATGCAAGAACAATTGGGTGGAGTGGGGGGGAGGAACCCCTCCGTAGTCTAATATTGCTTAATGGATATGAAATGCTGCAATGCTTTTACAGAAAATGGAAAAGGAGCATCAGTAACAGAGAGCGGGTGGGTACTTTTCAAATGGCTTTTAAATGGTCAGCGGTGGACATTGATTGGGAAACCTGTCAATGGCATTACTTTGAGCGCCCATTAACAGTGTGTAGAACTAAATTTGGATTGTCCACAAGCTGCTGCATGCCACAGATGGAAAGAGTCATGCAGTAACACATTAAAGGCTACATTATAGCTTCAGGCAGAGCTATCAGCAGATGCATGCAGACATCAAACTCCCAAATAGAAAGCTAGAATCCCCTGAAGCATGAGCCTGTTTGTTTTGTAAAGTCTCATTTGTTCATCTTTAGATAGGTGATACTTTGTCATATGCTCCAGCAATATTTTCAGGGCTTCATCCGTAGGTGGGCATTTTTGAAATGAGCTGCAGTATTCTGTCATTACAGTGGTACCTTGGATTGCGACCGCAATCCGTTCTGCGGAGGCGGTCGTTCACTGAAGCGGTCGCTCGCCGAAAGCATGCTTCTGCGCGTGCGCGAAGCGCTGATAGAGCACTTCTGCGCACACACGCACTGCACAGATCGCTTCTGCGCATGTGAGAGCTGTACAGATCACACCTGTGCATCCGACGCCACGGAACCCGGATGTAAACACTTCCGGGTCCGCGGCAGTCACTTGCTGAAGTGGTCGCTTGCCAAGGTAGGCGTAAACCAAGGTTTGACTGTACTGTTATTTTCCAACTTTAGTGGTGAGTGAGATTGGAATGGAGTACCTTGGAAAAGGGCATGGCTGGCTGGCAGGCAGGCTGACTGGCTAGAACCCAGAAGGGGAACCCTCTACACTACGACAACTCCTTGCAGGTCTCACTTGTAACATCATCCCTTTTTATAGTGCAGCATCTGAATAGCGTTTGAAATGCTTCACATACATTCTCCAGTTGTAATCTCCCGTTGCTTGGTCCCAGCTCCTGCCAACCTAGCAGTTCGAAAGCACGTCAAAGTGCAAGTAGATAAATAGGTACCACTACAGTGGGAAGGTAAACGGCGTTTCCGTGTGCTGCTCTGGTGCGCCAGAAGCAACTTTGTTATGCTGGCCACATGACCTGTACGCCGGCTCCCTCGGCCAATAACACGAGATGAGTGCCGCAACCCCAGAGTCGGTCACGACTGGACCAAATGGTCAGGGGTCCCTTTACCCTTTACAGCACCCTAAATTGTGTCGAAAAATGAAGTGTTAATCGAAGTAACAGGTTAGCTAGCTAATCTAAGTAACAGCGGAACAGGTTGAATACATACATTTCTCTCTCAGACCTTGTTAGGAGACATGCATTCCAGGACTCCTTTGGGTCCTTTCCATCTCTGCCATGTTTCTATGTGAATTAGTCTTCTGCAGCTGTTGATGCATTTGAGTCCTCTTCATAGGATGGAAAGAGCCTGGCAAGGCTGCTCCCCAATGTTCAGATGCCAGGCTAGGATCCATGGATAACCCTGTCCCCACTTGGAGCAAACACCAGGGACGTAGCCAGGATCAAAATTAGGGGGGGCAAGGGGCAAGAGGCGGAGCGATCGGCAGGGGCGAGGGGGCACCAGGATCAGCCCGAAATCACCGGGGCGGGTGGAGGGAAAGCTGTCTTTCCCTCCACCCACCCCACAGCCAGCAAGGGAGAAGGGAGACGTCCCTTCTAGCCGGCTGGCTGTGGGGCGGGTGGAAGGAAAGCCAGCCAGCTTTGCGGCTCTGGGGCTTTCCCTCCACCCGCCCCACAGCCAGCCAGGGGGAAGGGAGACGGCACCGGGCGGCGGCGGGCAGCGGGGCAGGCTGGCCACCAGTGGCCCTGCTTCTAGGGGGGGCAACTGCCCCCTCCTGCCCTCCCTGCCTACGCCCATGGCAAACACACTGCATTTGTGACTCCTCTGCAAAAATGCCCATAGGATTTGGAGAGCCTTCAGGCCTGGCACCCTCAGTGTGTCCTCCCAACCTTGCAGAATCCGCACATGGAAACCAAGATCTTCTTGGGTACTCTGTGCAAAGTAGACATGGTGGCATTGTTATGTAGGTTCTTTACAGGTCCTGGAAGATGCACAACTTTGCACCTCCCTGGAACCAGCCCTATGTAGAATCTCAGAGTCGATTTCCCTCTGTTGTCCACAAGCAGTGGGGTGGAGAAGCACAAGAGAGGTACTGCTTTTCATGCCACCCTTGGTTAGCTCATCTTGAGCCCATAGTTTGCCATAGTGCTGTAGTTGTTTTTCAGGTTCTAATGCCCACCCCCTCGCCCAATAAAATTATTCAATATAGTCATATTGTGCTGATACCCCAGGACTTAGAAGCTGCAGGATTCACTTACCAGGAGGCGAATCAGTCATAATTACTAATGATGCTGGTGTTGGCCTTCTTTTCCTGATCTGTGGAAAATATAGGTGCAAGCAGGTTTATTCAATGATGGCCACATCCCTCAATCTAGAACTCTAGCAAAAACTGCCAAACTATTTGTACCTAACATAGGGAAGCCAAAAATCATTCAAACTATTGGGTTGCAGATGATCAAAAGTAGAACACTTCCCATGTCTGGTCATTCTTTCCATTTCCATTTCTGAAAGCTAATACACCCATTTTGAATTTGCATTGATGCAGTTACCAGCAAATTGCTACATTTCCCCCTCTTTATGCCTTTTCCATTTGCTTCATTAGGCTGGATTTGAAATCTGTAAAGACTGCAATGGGCATGGTCCGATGACCAGGCTGCTTTCATCAAAGAGGGTGGAAATAGGTCAAGGATCTCTGGAAGCAGTATGAAAATCTGGAGTCTTTATCCTCATCCCAAGTGTGCACCCCAGAATTCTCAGGAAATCCTAAGGTGCCCTTTCAGTTTGTGCTTCTCCCTCACCTAAGGTAACAACCCCAAGGCTTGAGTCAGGCCTGTCCATTAAATCTCAGCCTAACAACAACAGACCTTCCAAACGTCCCTATTTTCCAGGGACAGTCCCAGATTTGCAGAAGCCGTCCCAGTTTCTGATTTCATCCCAGAATGTCCCACTTTTCCTTAGGACATCCCTATTTTCATCGGAGAAATGTTGGAGTGTATGGAGTTATGCGACCCCCGAGTCAAGGAGATAAGTAATGGCACAACTTTTAGAAGACATTTGAAGGCAGCCCGGTATAGGGAAGTTTATTTAATGTTTAATGTTTTATTTTGTTTTTAATTATGTTGGAAGCTGCCCAGAGTGGCTGGGGCAACCCAGTCAATGGGCAAGTATAATAATAATAATAATAATAATAATAATAATAATAATGGAATAGGATGTCTCTATTTTCATCAGAGAAATGTTGGAGGATATGCAATAATGTCTGTTCCACAAACCCAAACATTGATATCGGTACAATAGAAAATGTTGAAGTTTTATTTTATTTTATTTTGAATGACCTAAAGCTCTTCTATAATGGGACAATATGTATACTTAGAGCTTACCCCTGGAAACAGAATACAATTATAGGCATTTGCCACACAGAAATGCGATGCGAGGATTTTTAGAACAGAAAGGCCTGTTCCATGGGCACAACAGGGAGTGGGAACAAGAAGGTGTATCAGACTTTTCTTCTTCCCTCATCCTGTGTGACAAACTGCTTTTGATACGGAGGGGTGTTTCAAAAGCAGTTTGCAATAGTGGCATGGGAGGTCAAGAGGTTTTTGTTTTTTAAAGGGGGAGGGTCAGAATTCTGCTGGCCAAGCATGAGTCCCTTGCAACTTGGGAATCCAGCCTGCAATGACACTGGAACAGGGAACCAGCATGCTGTTCCACTAGTATTTGCCTCGCCTCTTATCTTCAACATTCATTTGCCACTGAAGAAAGGCTATTGGTAGGTAATGAGGATAGTGCTTTATTTCATCACCTCTTCTGCTATCAGAGACCATTTGGGGATGCTCTACAGCAGGCTTTCCCAAACTTGGGTCTCCAGCTGTTTTTGGACTACATCTCCCATCATCCCTAGCTAGCAGGACCAGTGGGGATGATGGGAGTTGTAGTCCAAAAACAGGTGGAGACCCAAGTTTGAGAATTCCTGCTATTGGCCCTTGGCCTACTTCCTTGCCTGTAGCCTGCAAGGATGGATTTATAGAAAGCACACACAGAGAGAACGCACCATATAAAATCCTGCCAGCACCAATTTTCGGCTTTTGGTTCCACGCAACGTTGCTTACAGCCCCCAAATGTCTTTTCCCATGGGTCAGTAGGAAAAAGTTCCCCACTTCCGCTATATGGGATGTGTACACAGGACAGCACAGGGAGATGGCGCAGTAGTATATTGCCTAGGTTCTAGCAATATCCTTGTCCAGAAACAGTGAGATAAAACAAGCAATCACGGGAATGAGATATTTAACATTTGTAATGGAATTAAATGAAGGGCACAATCCTTTATCTGTAGCAGGCATGACCCACCTTGATTCAATGGGAAATGCCGCTCAGATAATGACTTCAGATTTTCACCTTCAGCGCAGTATAATATTCTCAATGTTATACATTACTCATGATCATGAACATTGTATTTTTTTGGAAGGTCTTGCTCTTGATAATGTCTTTGCCAGTGATGAGGAGACAGTGCACTCTAAGCAGCCAGAGAGATGAACTTCATCAGACTGTCAATTTAATTCACTATTTCTTTATTTTCTAATGCTTTGCATTGTTACAGAGGGCCAAAGGACAGCTCAGAGAGCAGCTTGCTAGAATGATGTACTGTATATTCCTGCGTATAAGACTACTTTTTAACCCAGGAAAATCTTCTCGAAAGTCGGGGGTCGTCTTATACGCTGGGTTGTATTTCTTATACGGCGAGTATATCCCAAACTCTATGTTTTTAACTGGAAAAGTTGGGGGTCATCTTATACGCCCAGTCGTCTTATACGCCAGAATATACGGTATTCCAAAATATAAGTAAATCCTTGCCTGTTCCCTCTGCACATGTACGCACATCCAGTGTTTTTTCCCCCTTAAAAATAATGTTTAGGAGTACTCTCATTTTCCTACTCATATTGAAATACTGCCCCTCAATGAGGCCAAACTTAGATTCACAAAATGTTTAGGGGTATGCGTACCCAGGGAAAAAAACACTGCAAATATCTAAGTATTTTAAGTGTGTGTGTGTGTGTATGAACACACACTCGGAGAGAGTTGTATTTAAAACAGGAGTTTGTTTTTTTAAAGCCTTATTTTGTTAAGATTGAAGAGACCCCGACACCTTTTTAAAAAGCCTTTCAACTTCCTCACTTGAATAGCTATCTGCTTGATCTGTTGGCATCTCTCTATTTCAACATCCACCCTGCTATGTTTGTTTAACATAGATATCATTTTAAGTAATTCCACCTGTCCACCCACCCATCCATCCACCCATCTGTCTATCTAGTGACACAGAAACGCTAATAAAAGGCACACTATTGCTACTGGAAAGCATCTGTTCTTAAGGAATGAAGACAGCAAATGTTTGCTCCGAAAAAATGAGTGTGAATGTCCCCCGGAGCATCCAAAAGGACAAACCCTCCTTCCTCCGTCCTGCCAGTGCTGGGACACTTTGTGGAATTCCCTAGCTGAAGCTGAGTCGCAGTTACATTTTCTGATCTGGCAACAACGCCCTCTCAACCTCTTCCTCCACCACCCAGACAGGGAGAGAAGATGGAAAAAAACAGCTTACCTGTTCAGCTGCTTCAGGGTCTATTTGACTCTGAAATAATGGCACAGCAAACTGTATCTTTTTGGGGCTGTTTGGCTCCATGGCAGCAATCAGGATGCAGAAGGAGAAAAGAGCCCCGAACTGCCCCGAGAGGAGAAGCAGACAGTTGTTCCCGCGATTATCCTCTGGCACGCTCCCTGAAGCTGCGCCAAGCAGCCCTTAATAGCAGCAGTTAATTCCCCGAGTTAGCAAGCAGAGCTGCCCGGGGCTGAGAAACTCCCCGATTCCACATCCACACAGCAATGCCTCTGGCTGGAGCCACTACTGCATCCCTCCTCCGGCCCTTCAAATCTTCGCCGCACGGAGCTGGAAGGAACAATAAGCTAATTGTGCACCGATTTCCCTTTCCGCATATGCCAAGCGTTCACTCAGAAGCTAATTGAAAATGCAATACTAGCCTGGCTTGGCCTGGTGCCCTGGGATTTGAAAGAGAGGATCTCTCCGCTGTACATTACTAGCTGGCTGCACCAAAGTGCCGGGTAAGCGCCCTTCGGAGTCTTGCTGATGGCTCATGAATTATTGAGAGGCACAGAGATCAGGATGTTTTCAGGTCGGAGGTGTGGAGGTTGGCCGGTCCTGGGAGCAGGTGGTGTGTAGTCAGCCGCCCCCCTTAGAAGTATTCACAGAACCCCCTCTTTTTGCACCCTCACCTAGTTGGACTGCCAGTTCTTCTGGGCTTAATTTTACTGCTTGCGCCTCCGGATTCCGGTTCCCAAACTACAGAGCAATAAAGAAAACTTTGGACCAGAGATGTCTTTTGAGTGATTTCCCTACTTTTATATATAAAGGGGGCTCCTCAACCTGGGAAGGTAGCCCGTCTAGGGGAACTGTGATCCTAAACCTCCGCTGTCTTGCAGGATATCTTTGGGAGAGGAAAAGGCTAAGGAGTAAACCCTACACAAATCCGTAAGATGGTTGGATGGTGCCTTGTACACCTCCTTCCAGCAATTCCTGCAGCCAAGCTGGTGTCAAACGTATTGCTCTGCTTTTTTTTTCTTTTTGGACCATGTCAGTGAGTCTGAGAGGGGGGTCTTGTCATCTTGGCAGCTCAGGACCTTTGCGGTAGCTAGACTGCTGACTGGGAGACCATATAACACCAGTCCTGAAAGACCTACATTGGCTCCCAGTATGTTTCCGAGCACAATTGAATGTGTTGGTGCTGACCTTTAAAGCCGTAAAAAGCCTCAGCCCAGTATACCTGAAGGAGCGTCTCCACCCCCATCGTTCAGCCTGGACTCTGAGGTCCAGCTCCAAGGGCCTTCTGGAGGTTCCCTCATGATGAGAAGTGAGGTTACAGGGAGCCAGGCAGAGGGCCTTCTCGGTGGTGGTGCCCGCCCTGTGAAATGCCCTTCCATCAGATGTCAAGGAAACAGACAACTCTCTGACTTTTAGAAGACACCTGAAGGCAGTCCTGTTTAGGGAACTTCTTAATGTTTGATGTTTTATCATGTTTTTAATATTTTGTTGGGAGCCACCCAGAGTGGCTGGAGAAACCCAGCCAGATGGGCAGGGTATAAATAATAAATTATAATTATAATTATTGTACACATTGCCCAGGCTTGTGGCCCCCAAGGAGGTCACTTCGGTGATGCTAATGCAGTGATTTGACTTCACCCCCGGAGGCGCATTCCCTTGTCTCTCAAGACAGATGAATACCAACAACTATACAGTGGTACCTCTACTTACGAATTTATTGCGTTCCAAACGCACCTTTGTAAGTAGAAAAAAATTGTAAGTCGAATCCCATAGGAATGCACTGGGAGAAAAAATTCGTAAGTAGAAAAAAATCCTATCTAAACCACATCCAAGATGGCGGACGGAGCTCCATGCGTAAGTAGAAACATTCGTAAGTAGAGTTATTCGTAAGTAGAGGTACCATTGTATATTTAAAGGATGCATTGTGGTGGTTGTTGTTGTTGTTGTTTCAGCTGTCATTTAGAGGTGGGCACTCTGCTCAGAGACACCATGTTACAATCCATCCACTTGCCTCTTGACAAGGTGTCACTAGGGTGGAGTGGGGTGGAGTCTCTTTGCACCCATAGTGCTTAAAGGTAAAGGGACCCCTGACCATTTGGTCCAGTCATGACCAACTCTGGGGTTGCGGCGCTCATCTCGCATTATTGGCCAAGGAAGCCGGCGTACAGCTTCCAGGTCATGTGGCCAGTATGACAAAGCCGCTTCTGGCGAACCAGAGCAGCACACAGAAACGCCACTTACCTTCCCGCTGTAGCAGCACCTATTTATCTACTTGCACTTTGACATGCTTTTGAACTGCTAGGTTGGCAGGAGCTGGGACTGAGCAATGGGAGCTCACCCCGTCGTGGGGATTTGAACCACTGACCTTCTGATTGGCAATCCCTAGGCTCTGTGGTTTAACCCACAGTGCCACCCGTGCCCCCCCATAGTGCTTACTGCTGTCCAAAACCTGCTCCTGCATTTGTTCTCCCACTCAACACGCACAAAAGTGCCCCGTCAACCCCACAAGGAGTTTTTTCTTCAGAAATATTCACTGCCTCCTTTGAGGAAGGTGGTTAGAAAATGGCAAAATGATAAGACTCCCCCACTGATGAAAGTTCATTAGGCTTCAACGATATATATATTTTTTAAAAAATCATTTTTATTTGATTTTACAAATATAAGTTTATAACAATACCAAATACATATCCATATAAAGAGATTTCTCTGAATCTTGCGACTCCCCCCCCCATCCCTTCCATGGGCCCTAATGTGAACATTTTCACCTACATCTATATTTTATATTCATCCATATTATCTATAGTACCTGTTACATTACAAGGGATATTAAAATCTTGCTAATGTTTTCATCTGCTTACAGTGGTCTAAGTAAATTATAATTTTTTCCCCATTCTTTTTTTTAAAGTTTTTGTTCTCTTAGTTCCTGAGCTTTCCAGTCAGCTTTGCCATTTCGGCGTAGTCCATCAGCTTGGTTTGCCATTCCTCTCTCTTTCCATTTCTGGGCTAATAACATCCGAGCGGCTGTTGTCCCATACATAAAAAGTCATTTCTGTTCCTTTGGGATGTCGGTACCTAAAATTCCTAATAGAAAAGCTTCTGGTTTTTTAACAAAAGTTATTTTCAACATTGTTTTCAATTCATTATATATCTCCCAGAAAGCTTTAATTATCTTAAACGACCACCACCTAGGATAAAAGGTAGCTTCTTTCTCCTGACCAGCTTCCTATGTTTCAATCCTGGTCTGCTTAAAGGATGGGGTTTCTCCCAGACCCCAGCTGCACTGTACCACATTAAATAGTCACAGCTTCCACCAAAGAATCCTGTAGTTTGTTAAGGGTGCTGAAAGTTGTTTAGAGGCCCAGTGTTCTCGAAGCCACCAACAGGAGTCTGACCAAACTGCGGGAAGCAGTGGAAGACAGGAGTGCCTGGCGTGCTCTGGTCCATGGGGTCACGAAGAGTTGGACACGACTAAACGACTAAACAACAACTTACCTCACAGAGCTACAATTCCCAGAATTCCCTGTGAAGAGGGACTGACTGTTAAACCACTCTGAGAAATGCAATTATTTTTTTGGCATGCAACTTTGACTAATATTTTTACAAGCCATTTCCCCTAATATAATGCATTTTTGTAGGAATGCAAAATTATTTTCAGGAATGCACACATTCTTCTTCGCATCTCCCCAAGATATGCATTTTGTATGTGTGTGTGGGGGGGGGGACTGACTATGTTGCAAAATTTGGAGGTGGATCTGAAGAATACTTGTGTCAGTTTGATAAGAGTGTCTTTGGTAGGTTCTTATTAAAATGCAAAACAATTTTATTCCCTATCTATATTTAATGTTGGCTGATTCCTACCTGATGGACAGCGACATCTCCAGTGAGCTCTGTGCTTACAAAGTTAATCACAAATCGTTTGTGGGATGCTTTTACAGCCTGAGAAGTTGCTTTTCTACAGAGGCAAAAGAGATAGAGGCTGCTTCCAATCCAAATCCAAAGGCTTGTTGTATGTAATTTAGAAGGAATTAAAAGGGGATTGGAAAATTCATGGAGGGCAAAGCTATTAAAGGCATCCCTACCTCCAGAATTCAATGAGGCATGTTTCTGAATACTGGTCACTGGGGGTGGGGGTGGGGAATGACAATGGGAGAAGGCTATTGCCCTGGTTTCCAAGAGGCATCTACGGCAACTACGACAAACATGCTGCTGCCTAGAGAGGCCATTGGTCTGATCCTGCAAGGCGCTTCTTATGTTTAAGCACAAAATATTGGAGGAATTTCTAGGAGAGGAAAGAAGAGTTTTGTTGGGACATTCCCAGGGCCGTCTTAAGCATATCTGGCACCCTGGCGCCGTGGTGCAAAGATCCCTCCGGCACCCCCCCCCCGCCCTGTTTTCCAGTGCCCGCCGCGCGGCGCCCCCCTGGCAGCCCTGCGCCCTGCGCCACCCAACCTTGCCATAGGGCCGGCCCTGGACATTCCTGCACTCAGCATTGCTCACCATAGCTGCCAACTCCCTGGGGGCCTGAGCACCCACAAAATTCCACATGAAGGGTCCGGGCACCCACAAACTTCGTCGTCAGTGCCATGCACGCTGCATGGCACCCATTCCCCTGGGCACCCACAGTCACGAGGCCAAGCTTGCCACTCATCGTTGGCAAGAAGGAGCATTCCGGTGGCAGCAGAACTGGTGAGATGGTGGTGTCTCAGGTGGAGATGTTGCAAGTCTATTAGAAACCACGTGAAGACTTGTGGTTTAAATTTAGCGCAACAACAAAAGCCAGACTGTTTTTTTTAAAAAAGTCTGTCCTTGTTTAGTAGTTGTACCTTGATCTTCCTTTTTGCATCTCTTAATTTGCTTGACTTGTGTCATTATATTTCACCTGGGTTTGATAAATCAGGCCTCCATCAATAGATTTCACTTTAAGGAGTAGGATGTGTGCCTGAACCAGGGGTGGATTTCAGAGGGCAGGGAGGATAGAGGAAGGAAAAGAAGCATGACCAGGTGTGTCTGCCTGCCTGCCTTCCTGTTTATCTATGTCTAGATATCTAGATATACAGTATGTAGAAGCAGACAGATATTCCTTAATATAAAAGTGCAAAAATTTAATATCCACCGTTCCATCAAACCAAGCAAATCATGGCAATTCTCCTTAGGTGCAATCCCCACTTGCACAAAAGACCAGCTTCCTCCTTGCACTCATTGCAACTACCAAGCAGCCTTTCCACCCTGCGCTCAGTTATAAAGCCACCATCCCCTCTGATTCTGCAGCCTCTTTTGTACCCACGCTTTCATCTTCATCTTTCTGGTCCAAATGGCATCCCAAAATCCAGCCCTAGCAGCTGCTTTCAGCATTGAGGTTCCTCAAATGAAGCAGGGGTAGCCAATGTGGTGCCCTTCAGATGTTGATGGACTTCCAGATACCATCAACCCCAGCCAGCAGGACCAAAGGGCAAGGATGATGGGACTTCTTTTGGAATACATGTGGAGGGCATGAAATTGAGGCACAACAAAGAACCGAAAAGAGCCTTTCCTTTCCCAGCGAGAAGCCCCAGCTTGGCCTCGGAGTTAAAAGGCAATCTTTCAAGACTGAAGACCCTGAGAAGCTCTAATGGCCTTCACAATCTGTACTGCACACGTAACTTGAGCATTTAAATTAAAAATTGGTTTCTCTTGATACTTTACCCATGAGAGAGGCAATATGTAAACACTTGATTTACAGATAGGGATTTCTTTCTGCTCTTCGTAGAAATTGCAAAGCCTGCTTATAGGAAATGAGATAGATTAAAGATGCATAACCTTATTATAAATTGCAAACACTGCTGTCTCCTTAAAGCTACATACGGTTCAATAGAAGAGACAAATGTTTGGCTAGCTAACACCCAGTTCATAAACACAATTACGTGGAAGGAAGCTCAATTGATTTCATTGAGCCTAGATCAGAATTCTGCTCTAGTGTATTTAATCAGGAAATCAAGTATTTAGGGCTGTTGCAATGACTGAAAATCAATTGAGTTTCCAGGAACCAGCATTTGTGATATGAAGATTTAGCAACATTAAGAATAATAATAGTTTGGGTCATCTTTTTGTCAGCCACGGTGTAAAAATAACCATTTTTTTTTAAAAAAATAATGAGGATAGAAATTGACTTTTAAAGTATATTAATTTTGCAGGAATATTTAGAAAGGATTTACAAATACAATAAGAAATGAAAAGTTATCATTTCCTCCACTTTGACTGCATGTTTTTTTTTTAAAAAAAATGAGTTTTGAGTTTATAATAAACAGAAAGGACAGGATCTCTTTTTAGATTGGGGGAAAAGAGCAATTGTTTCAAAATATTCAGGTCCCGGGTTTAAATGTGCTTAATTTTGAACTCAACAACGTGACAGCATTTTTATTCAACTATTTCAATACTAAAAACAGAATAAAGCAAACATTATCCCTACCTCCCACATATTACACGAGTACCACTACTCTTTTAGTGTAGGAAGTAGAAAAGTACAGAATCGTACAGTTTAAAATTGGATAAAGTATTAGTAACTGATCATAAAATATTAAAGACACTTGAAAGTGTCAAGTGGAAAAAGAAAAGTGAAGACGAGAACCCATATCCCACTCCAAGCTTAAATAGTTTTCATGTGAAATACAAAAGTTGTTAAGAAAGTGATTATTGACAAAGATAGGTAAAGGTAAAGGGTAAACCGCCGACCTTCTGATTGGCAAGCCCTAGGCTCTGTGGTTTAACCCACAGCGCCACCTGCATCCCATTGACGAAGGTAGAGTGGTTTAAAACAGACGTCACTTGGCAACTTCAGTAAAGATACTAAAATTTCCAGAGGCCACCTACGACTTCCAGTGTTGTAATAATAGTTCTTAGTACAGTGGTACCTCGGTTTATGAACACAATTGGTTCCGGAAGTCTGTTCATAAACTGAAGCGTTCATAAACTGAAGCGAACTTTCTCACTGAAAGTAATGGAAAGTGGATTAATCTGTTCCAGACGGTCCGCGGAGTACTTAAACTGAAGCGTTCATAAACTGAAGCGAACTTTCCCATTGAAATTAATGGAAAGTGGATTAATCCGTTCCAGACGGGTCCACGGAGTACTCAACCTGAAGCGTACTTAACCCGAAGCATGGGTGTAATTGGTTCCGGAAGTCTGTTCATAAACTGATGCGTTCATAAACTGAAGCGAACTTTCCCATTGAAAGTAATGGAAAGTGAATTAATCCGCTCCAGATGGGTCCGCGGCATTCGTAAACCGAAAATTCATGAACCGAGGTGTTCATAAACCGAGGTTCCACTGTAGTGCCCATGTCTATGAACATGGTTTAGAAAATGGCAAAACATGTAGCTCAGGAGTGATGTACCTGTCGCCTTATAAAAGTTGGCCTGTAACTCCCATCATCTCTGAAGCTTGGCAATACAGGCTGATGGGAGTCAGAAATTTTTGAGCTATTTTTATGGCAACCGAAATGGGTTGCCATACGTTTGGATTTTCCTGGACGTTTCAGCATTTTCTGCCCGGAGACTGCTTCTGACTGCCGTATTCTGGTTATGTCCAGGAAATTCCGGACATATGGAAACCCTACCCTAGGGTCTCTGACTGCGGTGTAGAAGAGTACAACTTGGTATCTAGAACAAGTGACACTGTTTTATTCACTAGTGGAGAACATAAAAGCTCTTTTGGAGAGACACAATGAGACCGTGAAGAATTAAAAAGAGACACATTGCACAGAAGGCCGCTGTTTGAAACCCATGTAGGCATGTACAATTAGTCGCGTGGTGCTTGGGATCCCGGCCAGCAAGCCCAATAAATTGCTTACATTCATCACCATCATAACGTCAGCCTGAAGGATTGTTTGTGTAGGTGCCGTCGTCCTCAGTGCAATGAAAGTCATTTTTAAGGCCAGTTTGAGCAGGTTTGCTTCAGTGATGGTTGTTGCATGTGGCAGGAAGTGGCAAAAAAACAACCCTATACCATATGGGGGGAAATAGCATGCTATTTTCTATGTACATTGACAACCTATGGATCTATGCATCAATCAAATTACACTTGAGGCTGTGTTAAGTAGCCAGGAGCACAGAGTCATAACTGTGGTGACAGTGAGCTGCTATGGACATGGGTAGCACTGTGGTCTAAACCACTGAGCCTCTTGGGCTTGCCAATCAGAAGGTTGGGGGTTCAAATCCCCATGATGGGGTGAGCTCCCATTGCTCTGTCCCAGCTAGCAGTTCAAAAGCACACCAGTTCAAGTAGATAAATAGGTACCACTGCAGCGGGAAGGTAAATTGCGTTTCTGTGCACTCTGGCTTCCATCACGGTGTTCTGTTGAGCCAGAAGCAGTTTACAGTAGTCATGCAGGCCACATGACCCGGAAAGCTGTCTGTGTGCAAATGCCGGCTCCTTTGGCTTGAAAAGTGAGATGAGCACTGCAACCCCATAGTCGCCTTTGACTGGACATAACTGTCCAAGGGTCCTTTACCTTTACCTTTAATGTAGCTTTTGAAATGGTAGCAAGAAACCAGGAAGAGTCTGTTCCATTGACACAGAACATTAATCTACAGCAGGCATCCCCAAACTTCGGCCCTCCAGATGTTTTGGACTACAATTCCCATCATCCCTGACCACTGGTCCTGTTAACTAGGGATCATGGGAATTGTAGGCCAAAACATCTGGAGTGCCTGATCTATAGGTAAATTAGAACAGAAGAACAGCTTTGCTGGATCAGCTCAAAGGTCCATCTGACCCAGAAGTGTTCTCACACCAGCTATCTAGATACCTACAGGAAACTCTTAAGAAAGACATAAGCCCAATAGCTCCATTCAGCAGTAAAATCCTTGAATCCAGCCTTTTCTTTAGGCCAGGTATGGGGAACATTTGGCCCCACAGATGATTACTGAACTAAAACTCCCATAATCTCTGGTCTGAAGGAGCGTCTCCACCCCCGTCATTCAGCCTGGACACTGAGATCCAGCTCTGAGGGACTTCTGGTGGTTCCCTCATTGTGAGAGGTGAGGTTACAGGGAACCAGGCAGAGGGCCTTTTTGGTAGTGGTGCCCACCCTGTGGAACACTATTCCAGTAGATGTCAAACAGCTATGTGATTTTCAAAAGACATGTGAAGGCAGCCCTGTTCAGGGAAGTTTTTAGTGTGCGATATTGTATTGGTTTTTTTATTTTCTATTTTTTGTTAGGAGCCATCCACAGTGGCTGAAGCGACCCAATCAGATGGGCAGCATTATAGCCATAGCTGCCAAGTTATCCCTTTTTTAAAGGGATTTTCCATTATGCTGAATAGGCTTCCTCGCGAGAAAAGGGAAAACTTGGCAGCTATGATTATAGCGAAAAGTCACTTTTTTGCAGGGGTCAGGAGGGGGTAACAGATTTGTTGTGCAAGAGCTCCAGATCAACTTCAGTTGCACAACCTGAATGACTGGACATGGCTTGTGTGTCTCTTGTAATGTGAAGGAATGTTCATACATGACACACACACACACACCTGTCACCTGAGGTGGTTCAGTCCATTATAACCAGCTCGGGGTTCTAATATCTCATTTTGCTGCATGTATAAACCAGGATTCATGTGCAAGCTCAATTCTTCTCTCAAATGCCTATGTAAGGATCCAGCCAGAAGACTCCAGCGTCTGAAAACCAATGAAAAGAATGAGTTCAAAACACTTGTAGGCAAAATAAATATTTTATTGGCATAACAGCCCCTTTTAATATGAAAGCCCTTATGTCCATTCCAAATGCACTTTGACAGACTTTTCTCACACAATATAGTTATGGTTTTACTAGTTTTGATTATGTATTCAACACAATCTTGATTTTATTAGTTGAAGACATATTTAAAAAACAAAAACAAAAAAACAAAACCAGAGAAACATAAGGAATCCCAGTGGCAATAATCTAGACATTATTAAACCATGACTGTCTAGCATCCCATTGACAAAAAAAAAACATGTAAAAGAAACCAAAACCACCACCAACATACAATTTCATACATGCCATTTTCCCTGGGCCATAGTAAAACTTCAGTAAAAGGGGAACAATTCCTTCCGATTCCCCCATAACAACAGCATTATCCACTTACAAAAACCCTCTAGTGTTTTATAGGCTTGTTTTATTAAAAGGAGAAAAAGGCCGCCTCCTGATACCGTTGAGAAGTTATCAATATATATTAAAGATTTTTAAAACAATACAAAGCACACCCCCAATAAGAAAGATTAAAGAAGCAGACTTTTTTATTTATTTTTAAAAGGTGTCTACTGCCCAAAGATAAGGTTCTCAGTGTAAGCGTTTTTAGTAGTTTTACATAAGTTCATTTAGCTCTCTAAACTTTTTGCAAACAGCTTCTCCCAAGAGTTACAGCATTTTTTTAAAAAAAAACACCACCACAACAGGTTCCTCTCCTCTTTTGACGTGGCACTTGGTAACAGCAGAGAAAATAGTTACTATAATTGTTTCAAGCTCTCAGAGTGAATCAGTTATTGCACAGTTAAATACCTCACAGAGGTCAGTGGTTTTTTATTTTTACATATATATAAAATAACGACAACAATCCTAGGCTATTTATAACTGGGGTAGATCGAGGAAGTCTTCAAGTTTTACGAGGAACACCTCTACACAGAAATAATAATAATAATAATAATAATAATAATAATAATAATAATAATAATAATAATAGCAAGACACTATGCACAAATGAACCGTAGGAATGTACAAATAAATATTAAGGCTTGGAAGATGGTTCATGGGCAGTAGTAAGATGTAGAGGGTCCCAGTCGTAGCAGAGGGAGCTGAAGTGGAACATTAAGCAGCACACAACTGCGGACTGTATACAGTAGCCTTCACTTCTGTCCTCCTGAGTGCAGGCAGACACGTCCCATCTAGCCTTCCAAAAGGCGAATTCCACAGTGTCCCTGGCCCACATGCCAACCTGTTGTTATTTGGGGGGGGGGAGAGAGAGTTATTGCATGATTGTCATTTCAAATCAAAAACAAATATATTTATTCGGTGAAAGCAGCAACACACATCTCAACACCTGGGACTCACAACTCGCAGACTGAACCCATAGAATAAGAGAACAAGAAGAACATATGTTTAAAGAAGATTGGGAAACCTTTATTGAATATATGGGAAATAATTGTGCACAGCTGAAAATGCTGGCAGCGTGAAGATAAATTCAACAGTGTAAATAAGTTTCGATGGGTGCAATAATGGAATACTGAATGGTATAGTTTTTGTAAAATATGCAGAGATTTATGATACCGTAAAATGAACCATGGAAAGAGAAGAAGGGAAGTCATTGGTATTTTAAGGATGTAAAATGTTTATTTGAAATTGTAAAACAGAAAATTTAAGAAAAATTATATATATTATATATATCACAGGCATCTCAACACCCCAGGGCTAATGGTTTGGAATCCACCCACTGGTGGCCAAGCATTGTTGCTAGAGTCAACTTTGAGAAAGTGGACGTAGTAGTGCAATTCTGCAATATTTAGCCCCTAATCTTAATAGCATTTTTTTTCTGATGTAATTTGCATGGTCTTTCCCCACCTTCCTACTAGCACTTATTGGCATGCAGCAACACTGAAATATTTACCTGTAGTACCGAATCACGGTTGCGTTTCTTGCTTAGCATTAGCAGATCTGCTAGGGGAAGAGACAGCTGCTAACAGTCCACTCACAATTTCCCGTCTGATTTCACCGACAATAGATTCTTTGATCTGAAAAGAAGACATTCCGGGTTTGCCTACATTTGCCATTCTTCCACTATATTTGTAGCTCACTGAAGCCTAAGCACAACTGCATAGGTTGGGACAATCCCATTCATACTTTCCATGTGGAATTGGGGAAATATGGCGGTTTTCCAGGGTCATTATCTGCAACACTATACATTTGAAGCATATGGCCTTTCCCCAACTTATCCTGGGAACTGTAGTTTAAGGATGCTGGGAACTGTAGCTCTGTGAGGGGGTAAAGTACAGTTCCCAGGTTTATTAGTGGGGAGCCATGTGATTTATTAAATGTATGGAGTGGAGGTATCTTAAGTTCTGTAAAGGTAAAGGTAAAGGGACCCCTGACCATTAGGTCCAGTCGTGACCGACTCTGGAGTTGTGCGCTCATCTCACATTATTGGCTGAGGGAGCCGGCGTATAGCTTCCAGGTCATGTGGCCAGCATGACAAAGCCGCTTCTGGCAAACCAGAGCAGCACATGGAAACGCTGTTTACCTTCCCACTGTAGTGGTTCCTATTTATCTACTTGCATTTTGACGTGCTTTCGAACTGCTAGGTTGGCAGGAGCTGGGACCAAGCAATGGGAGCTCACCCCGTCACAGGGATTCAAACCGCCGACCTTCTGATCAGCAAGCCCTAGGCTCAGTGGTTTAACCCACAGCGCCACCTGGGTCCCCTTAAGTTCTGTACTGTGCTTTTAATCCTACAAGAATATTGTTGGGGGTCAATACTGAAGAAGGGGGTCAGTACTGAGAAACAGACCCACGAGTTCATGGTGAATAACAACCTAGGAGCCAAAGATGAGGAATAAATTGGCAGATACCTAAGCCAGGATGACCACTGTTGTCCAAAAACTCAGCCCTAACAGAAATCCTTTTATCGTTCTTCCTGTCTATGAGGATCCAATGGGCAGCAGGGGTGTGGTTGGAGAATAAGCCAGTCTAGTGCTTATTTAATGCCTAGGAAATTGCTCCAAACTGCAGCCCTGGTGGCTGACCGCAAGGAGCAGTGCTGTGCAGAGAACCAAGGGTTCTCCATTCCAGTGCTGGTGGGATTGCCACTTAAGGGACGAATGCTATTCACAAAGCCTATAAATAAATTTGGTGCATTCCGAAATGAAGTGACAAAGGCTTCCCAAATTAGTGGAGTTAATGGATGAGAAAGCAAGAGAAAGGATCCATCTGTGTGGAAAGGAACAGGCAACTTGTGTTCTATTCCTGGCTTTGCTACAGCCAGGCTTCCTGTGTGACCTTGGGCAGGATGCTGTCTCCGCATCCAAGTTTCCTCGCTGCAGCGAGGGATGTTTGCAAAGAGCCCAACTTTGCATCTAGAAAGTGGCACACAAGAAAGAATACCAATGGACCTGCAATCGGTCTGATTTATTTATTTTTTAAAAAAAGTTTTACAGCTAAGTGTAAGACCTGCCACTCTTTCTAGAGAAACTTCTTCAAAATAGAGTAAAATAAAAAAAATTCCTTCAGTAGCACCTTAAAGACCAACTAAGTTTTTATTTTGGTATGAGCTTTCGTGTGCATGCACACTTCTTCAGATACAGTGAAATGGAAGTTTCCAGGCACTTATGTAGAGAAGGGGTGGGGAGGGGTGGGGATGGGGAGGGGGGATCACTCAGAAGGGTGGTGGAAATGGGTGATTGACTGACTGATAGCTGTTGATGACCGCAAACGACTGCAAATGGTTTTGCATGAAAAAGCAAGGGTTGAGATGGCTGAAGATCGCTTATCATGTATAATGAGATAAGAATCCGATTTCTCTGTTCAAACCAGGTCCCTCCATGGTTTTGAGCTTGGTGATAAGTTGCAATTCAGCAACTTCTCTTTCCAGTCTATTTCTGAAATTCTTTTGTAGTAAGACAGCTACTTTGAGATCTTGTATAGAATGTCCTGGGAGATTGAAGTGTTCTCCTACTGGTTTTTCTGTCTTCTGGTTCCTGATGTCAGATTTATGTCCATTTATCCTTTGGCGTAGGGTTTGGCCTGTTTGTCCAATATAGAGAGCTGAAGGGCACTGTTGGCATTTGATGGCATACACAATGTTAGAGGATGAGCAATTAAATAGTCCTGAGATGGTATGTTGGATGTTGTTGGGGCCAGTAATGGTGTTGTCTGGGTGTATGGGGCAGAGGGTGATGTCCAATGATTTCAATGGGTCTATGCTGAGAATGATTAATGCTGGCTATCACCCAAAGGTGCCTTGAAATGCTCACATTACTTTTCCCTCCCCAAGGCACTATTGTGACTTTGCAAAAGTGCACCAGTGTCTTGCAAAGGTAAAATGGAAAGTATTAAGAAGCCGACTATTCAAATCAAGTATTCCTGAAACAATTTGATTCAAGATACCATTCCCCAATAAGCAGATTTCTTTTAAGTAGAGAACACTAGCTCCATTCTTACTTTATTTTATATTTTTGCATTTTTTTATATCCCATAAATAAGAAAGCAATCAGCGTTTTCTTCGAAGCAAGAGAGAACAAAGTTAAGTATCTTGGCATTTTTGTAGTTTTCTTCTGTGGGAGGATAGAGAAAAGGATAGCGGGTTCCTTTTCATTCCAGTTAAAAGATGCAGGTCAAAAGCTCACACACATTACAGTCTATTCCGGCATGCTCTGGAACACTGAATACTGTTTATGCTGTTTTCTCCTACAAGCCAAGATAATTCATGTATACAGAGGGAGAGGAATTGTTCAGAATGCCATGAGTTTAACATTTGTGAAGAAATATCAAGAATGCATATTAATGAATTTCCCTGCAATGGATTCATTCTGCTTTGAGAAGCAAACAATGCAAGGCAGATACTTTTGGTATTTATGAGATGCAAACAGATATACTAAACAATGTGGGTGCCAGCATTAAACAAACCCACTCTGTAACATACACACAATGTGTGATTTGGCAAACTTCTGTGTTTAAGGGACTAGCGACACAATGGGACTTACCCGTACTTCTGAGCAAACATGAGCAGAATAGAATAACCTTCATGGCATTAGTCCTTAGACCATAGCAGCACCAGGCTTTCTCCAAAGCCCGGCACTGAATATGAGACTCTCAGGGAAAGATCACATCCTCTGTATGGAGGAGGTCTCAGTTCAACCCCTGGCATCTCTTTGATAGTGTTGGGAAAGATCTGAACGAAGGCTGGGCCAAAAGAAGAAAGCAAGCTTTCCAGCTAGCCACAAACAGCAACTTGATGGCTTCCCTCAAAGGATCTTGGGAACTATAGTTTGTTAAGGGTGCCAAGAGTTGTTAGGAGATCCCTATTACCCTCGCAGAGCTACAATTTCCCATTTCCTGTGAAGAAGGATTGACCATTAAACTACCCTGGGGATTGGAGCTCTCTAAGGTCAATTGGGTCTTCTTAACCACATTAAGAAGAAAACATTGAGATAAAATGCTCCTGTCAAAAAAATTCTAGCCAGCCTGCTGCTCACCTCTCGTATGACTTGCTGCAGTTCATCATTTTCCACACTTCTGTGAATTTCTTCAACCGCAGGCACAAGAGGGATCTTTTCAAGTTTCTGCTCCACCTCCGATCTGGACATTGTGTGTCCCTCAGAGCTTTCAGGAGGCTGCCCTGTTCCTGCTCTTGCCGGCGGAGAGGGCATCAAGGCCACACATGCCCGGTAGATTTTTTTGCTTTGGGGCTTGGCCTTCCCCATCATCTCAGATGAGTGTGCGCTGTCTTTTCTGCTGGCTTGGCTGGAACATACTGAAGAGGAGTCAGAATGTCCGTGATCAAAGGCACATTCTGAGCCGTCGGCTGGCGGAATCTCCATTCCAAGTTCTCCCAGACCCAACCTTAGCTCAGACTTCAGAAATGACTGCTCTCGAATGAGTTCAGAGACCTACGGAATTACGGGAGGCGGGGGAGGAAGACAAGACAATTGCTTTACTCACTGTCTTGTGAGACAGGCAAAACCCCAAATGTATGCTGGAACAGGAGCACAAAAATTACACCTCATCCTTGGGCTACAAACCATGCCTTCAACCCCACTGGAACACACTGCGTCTCAGAATAGCCAAAGGCCTAGCATGAATTTGACAGTATCCCCAATATCTCATACGTTCTGTACATACATTTATTCCATTTCAATGAAACATCTCAACATGACTGGAAAATACCACTGCCTTCACCTCCAGCCTTTGACTTGGTTACTTACCGGCTCCATCACATTCAGTGAAGAAGGGCATGACAAGTTATCAGTACTTCTGCTCCCATACATGCCCTGGAAGAAAAAGAAAACACAGAAATTAGGGGTTGTTGATGTTTTCGGGAGCTCTCAAAACTGCTTCGTGGCCTGTGCCACACAGCCAACTTTCTGAGGAAACAATGATCCAGAGAGCCTTTTATGCTACCTCTGCATTTATGATTCCAGGACATAGTATGGAAGAAAAATATTTAAAGAGCTGTAAGAGTTTAGAGGTGAGGGACACTGTTAGTCAGGACTCAGAGACAACCAAATGAAATCAGTGGACTTAAGTAGCTTAAGTTCATCAATTTCAGTGGATCTATTTGACACGACTTAGTTGGTTCTTAGTCCCCCCCCCCAAAAAACACCCATGTTTCCTTTCCCTCCTCAGACCCATCCCTGGGTCTTCTAAACCTTTGGAATCTCCAAAGAAAAGCAACCTGAATCTGCAGAGGTCACCATTTGGTTATCAGGTAACCTGTAGTCAATTGCGCTATTCTGTCCAGAACTTCTCAGACTCAAAAGTGGGGGGAAAGGGACAGAGTTTGGATATGCTACATGCTCCTTAATTTAGTTTCTTCTGACCCCTCATTCAAACGTAATAGCTGCAGAGGGCCTTCTTGGTAGTGGCACCTGCCCTGTGGAACGCCCTCAAGGCAATAAGCAACTATTTTACTTTTAGAAGACAACTGAAGGCGGCCCTGTTTAGGGAAGTTTTTAATGTTTGATGCTGTACTGTTTTTAATATTCAGTTGGAAGCCGCCCAGAGTGGCTGGGGAAACCCAGCCAGACGGGTAGGGTATAAATAATAAATTATAATTATTCATATGATTAAATTCTTGTTCTCCATTCACATGTAACAGAAAGCTGCAGTCAGCTGTGGCTTCCTGGTTTCTCTCCTTGCTGACACGAAGGGAGGAGTGAAGGAGATGTAACAGCTCAGAAATACCCTAGCTTATTATTAATCCAGGATTGGAACACTGTCAATATAAGCCTCTATCATTTTCTCTCTCAGGTTTGTTCATATGAAGAATGCCGGAGAGATCAAGGGGCTGGAAGGTTGATCTAGATCATTGGTGGATTGTTGAACTGGATCATTAATGACATCTGGGCTACACCACCCTCAAATGCATAGGGAAATGCTTCCAGAGCAAGTTGTGAGCCTAAGGGAGAACACCGGCCATATTTTATGCCTGTTGGTATTGACAGAGCAACGCAACCCCCAACCTCCTCTTGGCCTACAAATCCAAGCCCAGTTGCCTGTCTCTTAGTTTTTAACAATAAAGGAGTACAAACACCCACAGGACAGACTCAACCATTCTGCTGAATGTGCATGTCCTCACCATTCTGAGGCTGTGGGCTACAGGCCATCAATCGGGGCTTCCCTCTTGCCAATGACTTGAAAATTTGCTTAGCATGTCTAATATGGAATCCCATTAGCCTCTGGAACATGGATCCACATGAAAAAACACACCCCGCCCCCCCAAAAAAACACTTAGTGTGGCTGTTCTAATGCTTCGTGCATAGCTGCCAAGTCTCCTGTTTTTCGCGGGAAACCCCTGGATTTTAATCCATTTCCCGCTGTTATCCCGAATAGAAAAAAATCCCGGAAATCCTCCGGATTTCCTACCTGCCAGGGAGGCTCCATTTCGGGTGCCGCTCTGCCCATGTCTGGGCACCGGAAATCGGGCAGCGCCGGCACTGGAAGTTGCTCCTACACATGTCCAGACATGCGTAGAAGCGACTTCCGGTGCCGTGCCGCTGCTGATCCCACATTTTTCAGCGGGAGACTTGGCAGCTATGGCTTGGTGGCATAACCAAGTTCTGGGTGTTGGGGGAATAACTCACCCCATATCTACCCAGTGCTTCTACATCCCTTGCAGAGCTATATATCTGCACAGGCGGACTGTGACAAAAGACATACCATGAGTGTTTGTTGCCTGTAAGGTGAAGACACATGAATATTCCTAAGCTGCTCTTCAAGAGCAAGAAGGCGCTCTTCTAACTGCATTTCTAATTCCTGAAGCTCCATGCGGACAGATTTCCTCAGGGTCTGGAGCTGATCAGCTTCGTATCTAAATCAGAAGCAAACAAAATGGAAAGGGGAATATACAATCCTCTTGGCAGAGCACAAATAGGCATATCATCCAAAGCAGCGGAGGGACTGATAACGTATCAGTCCAGTGTTATGCAGATATGTGCACTTTCACATGAAGATATATAGCAACCAAGAAAAGGGAAGAGAGGAAAGAGGGAAAGAAGGAATGTGTACATTCCACAGGAGTACATGGGGCTTTGCTTTTGGTTTTGCAAACTAATGAGGAAAATCCACTGGAGATGAAATTAGTAAAAAAACAACAACTAATCCCTTAGGGCGGGGAACAAGACTTCCAGAGCTTAACTAGTATGTATTTAGCAAATCTGTAAATTAAATGCTATATATAGGCTTGGATGTGGTCCAGGTATTTATTGGGAGCAGCGTATTATATAAGCAAGGGAGAGAGCTGGTCATGCAGATGCCGTAATACATGGATGGGAGAGTGAAGCAACCCTTTCCTTACAGAATCTACAGTGAAAACGAAATGGGATTTCAGTGGAACTAGGCTGGCTTGAAGGGCTACCATGCATGTAGCAGACATCAGACAAGAAACTCATGAGCAGAGCCTTAGGCTAGACCTGGGAAGACACACACTCAAATCTTCACTCACTCATGACTGACCTTGAGCTCAGTCCCTATTTCTCAAGCAAACCTTTACCACAAGCATATTGAAAGACTAAGATGGGGGTGGGGTAAAGGAACACAGGGCACATTTATCTCTTTAGGAGGATGACAGATACATATACATATATAAATGAGTATCTTCAGAAACAAATAGTTCTACGGAACCTCATCACAAGGTGGCTCTAAGAGTGACCGGTATTATCCGGAGGGAAATCCTGAGTATTAGCCAGTGTGGTGAAGTGGTTTGAGTGTTGGACTAAGATAAAAGAAAAGGTAAAGGTCTCCTGGACGGTTAAGTCCAATCAAAGGTGACTATGGGGTTGTGGCGCTCATCTCACTTTCAGGCTGAGGGAGCCGGCGTTTGTCTGCAGACAGCTTTCCGAGTCATGTGGCCAGCATGACTGAACCACTTCTGGCACTTCAGGACACTGTGACAGAAGCCAGAGTGCACAGAAACACCATTTACCTTCCCTCCACAGTGGTACCTATTTATCTGCTTGCACTGGCATGCTTTCGAACTGCTAGGTTGGCAAAAGCCGGGAAAGAGCAACGGGAGCTCAGCCCATCATGCGGATTTGAACTGCCGACCTTCTGATCGGCAAGCCCAGGAGGCTCAGAGGTTTAGACCACAGCGCCACCTGCATCCCATAGTGTGGACTAGGACCTGAGAAGCCAAGGTCTAAATCCCCACTCAGTCATTAAGTTCACTGGGTGATCTTGGGCCGGCCACAGGGTCGCAGTCTTAACCTATTGTTTCACAGGGTTGTTGCGAGGACAAAAATGGAAGGGTTGAGAAGCATGCCACCTTGAACTCCTTGAGGGGTAAATAAAATGAAAGGCCATCCCTTTCAAAACAGCTAAACGTCCTAAGGAATAGGACCCTTGAAGTTACGGTAATACCCAAACGTCAAAAAGGATCTTACCAAGAGGGCAGAGATCAGAGCAAAAAGGACAGAAGGTTGGTCTTGACAGGCGCACTCTGAAGTGAGTGGAGAAGAGGCGGCAGAACAGAAAGACCGGCACAGAGAAAATTGCAGCAGTGTAACTGTGAGTGATGATCAGAAGCAAAGCGGCAGAGTCAGAATGCAAAAGGCCAGCTCTAAATGAGCAGAAGAGGAAGGAGGAGAAGGCGTGTGCATTAGGATTAACTGAAGGCTGCGCACCTAGAAGAAAAACAGTGCTTTTGAGAAAGAAATAGAACAGATGCAAATGGCTTTAGTAGAAATATAAAAGGAACCTGCATGTGAGCACAGATATAGTAAACAAGTTGCTTAGGTGAGAAGACCCCCACCCCACCCCACCCCACTCACCTCTCTTCCTCTGTCATGTGCTGATAAACAGTGGTTTGCTGGCGCAACATGGACAATTCTAAATCCATCATTTGCGTTCTAAACAAGTTTAGGTTCCTTCTCACGGCTTGGAGATCTTGGAATGTATTCTAGACAGATACAGACAAAGAAGTATGTATGTTCAGAACTCTGTGCAAAACAAGAGCTCTGCTAGATCAGACTAAAGGCCCCTCCAATCCGGCATCCTGTCTTCCCAGTAGCCAAGCAGATGGCAACGACAGTGATGATTAACTTGTATACTGCTTATGTCAAAATGCCTTCTATGCAGTTTACAACTAGAGTTCCCCAACTATAAAGACCAATGCATAATTAAAAGAGGCAGAAACCATTCCGCCGGGGCGTTAAAACAACCTCAAAAATTAAAATATGCTATAAAACAAAGGAGACGCCTATGCGAAGTCTACAAACAGGACATGAGCTCTCTTCTCACTTGCAGTTCCCAGAAACTGATATTCAGAGACATACCACCCTCTTGACACTGGAGGGAATACAGAACCACTATGGCTGGTAGCTATGGAATTCCATGACCCCAATCTGCCAATGGATTGTCTTCATAGAGACAAGCAGTCTGAACAATGGAGACACACCATCACAACTAGGAGAGCTTTTGCAGCCCTTTACTTAATCTTTCTGAAGAGCAATGATATTTCTCAGTCCCTTAACATTTTCCTTCTGAGGAAACAGATATTTTCCAGCGAAACGAGTCACTTAGCCGGCACCTCGTCAAGGTTTACTTTATTTAGAGGTTATTTTGAGATATTTATTTCTTTTCCAAATCAAAGTTTTGTTGGGAACATTTAAATCTATTATTTTTCTTTGAGGAATTATTAGTTGAGTTTTTTCACCTTACCAATACAGTGGTGCCTCGCTTAACGAATGCCCTGCTTAACGAAATTTCCGCTTAACGAAAGAATTTTCCGAGCGGAGGTTACCTCACTAGACGAATGCGTTTTACGAAAAATTCATCTAGCGAATTGCGGTTTCCCATAGGAATGCATTGAAATTCAATTAATGCGTTCCTATGGGGAAAAAAAATCCAAAAAAATCAATGCATTCCTATGGGATTCGCTAGACGAATTTTTCGCTATAAGAAAAGACCCGTGGAACGAATTAATTTCGTCTAGCAAGGCACCACTGTACCTCGTTTCAGGGATATATCACGGCATAGTTTTGTTTTACGCTGGTTATATATTTCCGTGATTGTCTTTTTTGCCATATTGGTAAGAGCCAGCCATCTCAGCATCACACCTACAGCATCCCCATGACCTCCCTGTCCTTTGCCCTTGAAAACCACCCAGAGGGAGGGAGGGAGGGAGAGGGCTGGCTATGTGGAGTAAAGAACTGCAACATCTCTTTCTTCGTCCCTATCTTCTAAAGATGGGAGGGGGAAACCCGGATGAAAGGACATTCCCATTTTAAACGTATATATAGGTGCAATTTTATCTGAAACACAGAACATGGATAAAGAAATAGAGAGAAAATGGCATTTACTTCATAGAGAGGTAGAATAGAAGATCTCTGAGTACTGTAAGGGGCTGTCGTGAGGTCAGGACTTCTCATCACAGCATTCTAGAAAGGGAAGGGAAGAGATCAAAACAAACATGCATTTTAACAACTTGGTGCATGAAACCAATAAGCAATAACATGTCAGTACAACAGTCTTGAACACAATGTAGAGAACAAAGGCCAGAGACAACCAGAGAAAACCTCCATGTTGGACTCAGCATGGCCAACCATGAAACATAATGGGAGCTGCTGTGCAACAACATTCAATGGGCATGTTGGCTATGCCAATATACTGTATTTTTCTGTGTACAAGATGCTGGTTTTTGCTTTAAAAATGTAGTAAAAAATTGGGGGTTCTTACAAATGGAGGTGAATGCAAAGTGTTCGGTCTCAGGCTCTGGGGTAGGGTGGTGGCAGACGGGAGGGGGGAGCTTGCAACCGCCAAAAGAAAAGGCTCAGCAACTGTCAGGGGATTGGTGCAGCTACTCTCGAGTAAAGACACTCCAGTCTGCTCTGTCTTTAAGAGCTTTGTTGTGCATGCTATTTACAGTGCAGAGATATCAGAAAACATGACTGCCTAGTCTGATTCAGAACCCGGCAATGGCACTTGTCTGTTTTTGCACCAGCATAATAGTCTGGGAACCCCAAAACACAGCCCCCCTTGCCCTATGTCTGGGTGCATGACCCAACGTAGGTGCCGGAAGGGGCTGCATGCCTTCTCCCGCCCTTTGGCTGGAGCATTGCAGAGGCTCAGACACCTCGCTGCGCTGTCCTTCCTCCTCTGGCCAGCTGGGTCAGTGCCGAGGCTCTGATACGTCTTGGAGCCCCCTCTCCATTCCGCTCCATTCCTCATTCCCTTCCCCCTGACCCGCTGCTTGCGCTGTCACTGGGCAAAGTGCTGGTCAGGATGACTGTGGGAGGGTCCCTGTGGGGAGTCCCCCTGACAACAACTTTTCATGCTATTGCACCAAAAAAGCCCAACAAGTTTTGATTTTTACCTCTTGAAATACCAGTATGGCAACCCTAACTCTGGGGGAGTTCTGCAAAAGCTCAACAACTTCGGCCAACTCCCCTGACCGCCACTGATGCTTAAATATATGGTACTAAATATACCAGGACTTTGAATATTTAAGAAAATAAGATGTACTGTTTTATGTTTAAAATATTGATTTCTTATTTTGGCGGTTGTCTTATACATGGGGGCATCTTATACAAGGAAAAAGACAGTAGGTCGTTCGCATTTGCCCTGCTTGTTTTTCTATAACAACTTCGTGAGTAAATGGGCTGGCACTTCAAGCAAGCCCAAACCTTGGTTCACATCTTCGACTCTGGGCCCAGCCCCTCACCCCTAAATGACAGCCACAAAATGTGTTACAGCCAATGTTTCTGGCAGTGATACCCCTGCCACCCCTCCACATCACAGATATGGAAACACTGAAGCCCCAAACAATATCTAAAATCTGAGACTGGTCAGATTTATTGCACCTCTTCAATTCTGCTGGGTGTGCATATTCAAACAAGCAAAGCCCCAGAACCCTTGCAAGGTGGTATAGTCCTACAGATGGTGGTATCCTGTGTGCCATCTGAATTAGCTCTGTGCACCTGTGTGAAGAGCGAATTCCAACTAAGAAGAGGAATGGATTTAGATTCAAAAATCCAATTTGGCAGTGAAATTTCTGGGTGAGAAGCCGATTTGTGCAAGGCAAAACTTCCCACCTGTGATTTTTGTCCTTCCCACAAAGGACTAAGAGCAGCCCATAGGAGACCATCTACTCTGTGAAATAGACCGAGACCAAATGCCTTCTTCAAGGCCACTTAGTGAGCTTCACAACTGAGCAGGGATTTGAAACACAGGTCAATGCAGTCTAAGTCCAACGCTGTAGCCCCTGCACAAACTGGCTCATAATATTCCAGTTAAGATACAAGCACCAAATCAAAACTGTGCTATGGTGATAATGATATGTGCTGCACGACAGACAAAGGAGTTTTTTCTCAGACTTATAGCATCTAAGAAGTCAGTGTGCAAGTAGCAAGGCTTCAGACAGCATTATCCACACAAACCCAAATATGTCAGACACACAGAGGCAATAACGCCAAACTCCTAAAGGATGGGGAAATGTAGCAAGTCCAGTGTAGATCTAGGAGTTTTATTAACTATGGACATCATGGGAAAGTATGCATTTTACAAAATGGAATGAGCAAAGCTGTGTCAGATCCCTGGGAAACTCCTGACTAGAAAAGCAACTATGTTCATCCAGTACTTTCATATGATAAAATGAGGCTTCCGGTTGTGAAAGCCTCTTCAAAAAAAAAGGTGAACTTCCCCCAGCTCCAGAACGGAGTTTATTGCATCTGGCAAGCATTTTAGAACACAACAGGGCTGTTAAGTACCAAGTGGGGGGAAATCTTGGGATTCATTCTAGGAGGAGGTTGCGAAACGGAAGTTGCTTAATGAAAATTTATTGCAGAGCATTAAAATAGTCAGAGCTTCCAAATTAGCTGTTTTGCACATGAAACACGTGGCTGAAAAATTTAAGCCGCCTATCCCATGTCTCTCAAGCTTCATGAAGACTCTGTAGAAATATGTATGGCGTTCAAATCTTGTTGTGTTTTATTCTGATTTGTGTGTGTGAACAGGGCTTTGCTTTTATGCATACTACTCATTTCACACTTGCCTAAACCAGGCTGGCCCTCAATATAAAGACATCTGGGAAATGGGAGACAGCTCAGAGTCACAATCCTGCTCAAGGACTCTCTAGATGAGAGGAGGAGAATGTCTGTGAAACCTCCAGACAAACTCCCATGGCAAGCATGGCCAATTATCAGGGACAATGGGAGTTGGGATGCAACATTTCCACACAGCTGCACACAGCATGCATTAGACAGTTAGTGGAGAGCAAACTTGGCCTTCTGCAAAGTTTACCTCCTATTACTTCTCTTGTCTTTGAGGGGACCCTGTCAAACTCCTGACCTGAGCAATGCCAACGTTCCCCAGGGCACAGAATACCAATGGCTTACACTTCATCAGATGCACTGGAGTATAGAACTAACAGAACAGAAATATCTTTTCAAGCCTCAATATAATAATAATAATAATAATAATAATAATAATAATAATAATAATAATAATAATAATAGCAAGGTCTTTAAAATGTTTGCATATAAACGATCCCAAGTAGGAAGAAATCTATGGTAATTCATGCTTCACAGAACTGAGTTTTTGTACGTCAGCTTTGCCATGACTGCATGAAAGGCAACGTGACCCAAACTTAGATCTGGGTAGTCAAATCCCAACTTGGTCATGGACTCAATGGAATGTTTGAGCAGCAGCATCCAATGTGGTGCCTTCCAGATGTGGTGGACTACAACTTCTATCAGCACGGCCAGTGGTCAAGGATTATGGAAATTGCAATCCATAACACCTAGAGGGCACCCTGTTGGCAAAACCAGTCTTTGACAAGCTTTTCCCTTTGTCAGCAAAATAAATTACATGTGGAAACACTACGTGCAATGGGGAATCCTAAATTTAAATAAACGACCATACAATGGTTGTGCATGCCGTCTTTTTTTAAAGCAACTAATATGTATCCTCCAGACAGACAGACAAACAAACAAACAAACAAACAGACACACACACACACACACACACACACACAGAGAGAGAGAGAGAGAGAGAGAGAGAGAGAGAGAGAGAGAGAGAGAGAGAGAGAGAGAGACAGGGGGGTATACAGACTGCAACAATGAGCTAGTTTACCTGTGAAAGGTTTTGCAAAGAGTTCCTGATGTCGTGCAAGACTCTCCTCAGCTGCATTTCAACCGTGGAGGGCGAATGCATGGCATGAGCTTGGCGCCGGTGCCCAGCGTGCCTCAGCGAGTAAGGGCAGCTGAACGGAGAAGGCAAACCACTGCAAGACGACCCAGGAGTGCTTGGGATGCTGTGCGTACTAAATGTTCTCATATGCGCGCATAAGGGCATGTCTGGATAATCAAACTGAAGAGAATGAAGCGAGCACGACGACTGAGACATATGAGCCGGGAGATGCAAAGGGCAGCTCTGTATTCTGCTCCGACATGGTTCGTCCGCCGCCTTGTTCAATGCAGGCTGGGAAGCTTCTTTCCTAAGGGATGATGGTGCAATGAAAAGCGTGGATTTGCACCTGGGGGGACTGTGGTCTTTCTCCTCAGGGGGTTTCTCTTCCGTGTGCTCCTCCTTCTCCTCCTGTTCAGGGGTGTCATACTTGTAAGTAAAAGATGGGGGGCTACAAAATGTCTGTTTTCCCGGAGTGAGCTGGACGTTTACGGAGGAGACGACTTTCACCGGGTTTAGTAGTGCGGATGGGAGAGACTGGGAGCGCCTCAATGGATAGTCCAACTCAGAGATCCGATGCCTCTGCTTGAAAAGAAAGTCTTTCGACTTGAGCAGCGAGCGACCGGCTCTGGAATCAGATGATCCACTTATCCTCCTCTGGGCTCTTTGCAAAGCAACGCTCACCCGGTCGGTGGACGAAGGAGATGAACTGCTGCTTTCTATAGAGGACATCGATTTAAGAATGTGGTGCGTTTTATACTGAGGAAATTCGTACTCGCTGCTTTTATCCGCGTCGCTCTCTTCACTGCCTTCCTCCAGCACTTCAGACTCTTCCTCTTGTGCCAGAGAATCTTCATCTTTTCTAATATATTCTCCTTGCCCAAGCTCTGTATCTCCTCCGGTCTCAGCCTGCCCAGTTTCGCATTCTAGAACTTTCCGACTTGCTCTGGCGTCGCTTCCAGAAACCGCCTCCCTCTTCCGCTGCTCCACTTCTGTGCGGAGGAATTTCTCCTCATCAAGCTCATTAAAATAGGACTGCTCATCTATTGGCGTTTTGAGTTCTTCACTGTAAGATGTCACCGTTGTCTCACTGTCACAGCTGTCAGCGCTGCTTCCCATAGCCTGCAATGACTCGTGTCCCTGTCAGGAACACAATGAGAACAGGGTGGTGAAGAGACAACGAAAATACCAAAACATTTGTACCTTTATGCAAATAACTTTTAAAAAATAAAATAAAAAGCAAAACGAGTCCAGGCCGAGGGCCTTCTCGGTAGTGGCACCCGCCCTGTGGAACGCCCTCCCACCAGATGTCAAAGAGAAAAACAACTACAGTACCAGACTTTTAGAAGACATCTGAAGGCAGCCCTGTTTAGGGAAGCTTTCAATGTTTAACAGACCATTGTATTTTAATATTTTGTTGGAAGCTGCCCAGAGTGGCTGAGGAAACCCAGCCAGATGGGCGGGGTATAAATAATAAATTATTAGTATTAGTATTATTACATAAAATAGCCGGATTGGAGAAATAAGCGGTCATGAGATAATAAAGCAAGGCTGGCCAGTAGGTCAGATCTTTAATCCACTGAATTCGCTAATATACAACACAATGAGGTCCAGTGTGGTGTAGTGGTCACAGTGTCAGATAAGGATAGATGAAACTCAGGTTAAAATCTGCACCTAGCTATGAAGCTCCCTGCTGAGTGAGCTTGGGGCCAGCCGGCTTAACCTACCTCAGAAGGTTGTTGTGCAGATTAAAATGGGGAGGGAACTTGTTCAGACTGTGCCAGGAATCTACCCAGCGTTCATGGGAAAACGTGGCATGATCTCAAATGAAACTTTAACAGATGGCATGACAAAAGTCTGTAATTTTATCAAGACAAGTTATTTGTTGTTTACTGTTGTGGCAATTGTTTTCTCAAAATTTATCTTCTGTACCATGAAAATAAATAAAAAAGGTATTTTTAAAAAAATGGGGAGGAAAAGAGAATCATGTTTGCTGCCCTGAGCTCACTGGAGAAAAGGCAGGATATAAACATGGATAATAATAATAATAATAATAATAATAATAATAATAATAATAATAATAATACAGTGGTGCCTCGCAAGACGAAAGTAATTTGTTCCGTGAGTCGCTTTGTCTTGCGATAATTTCGTCTTGCGAAGCGCGGTTTGCCGTTGGCAAAAACAACCAAACAAACAAAAACCGCCGAAAAACTTCGTCTTGCAAAGCATGGCCATAGAAAACTTCGTCTTGCGAAGCGCCGAAAACATCACAAGGTGCGCGTTGCGCAAGGCATTCGTCTTGCGAGGTAGCACTGTAATTTATTATTTATACCCCGCCCATCTGGCTGGGTTTCCCCCGCCACTCTGGGCGGCTTCCAACACACATCAAAATACATTAAAATATCACAGACTAAAAACTTCCCTAAACAGGGCTGCCTTTAGGTATTTTCTAAATGTCAGGTAGTTGTTTATCTCTCTGCCTCTTAAAAAAGAAGGAGGAAAATACCAAACATTATTCTACTCCTTAAAGAAAAATCTGCTTAACAGCAGAGGGCACTAATTTATAATAATTTGAGGTAAGTCGTCTTTGGCAATTCAATCTGGACCCTTTTCCATTTCTTACAGAGAAGCTTGTTGCTCAAGCCAGCAGAAAGGGCTTTTAAAAACTTCATGGCACAAGCAAAGCTTGCTTTGCTCAAGCTAACATTACAAGTTTCCTGCCTTTCAATGCCTTCATTCACACATGCAGAATGTTACTCATGACATTACAGCATTTTATTGCTTGCGAATATAGTCATATATCTACAACATACCATATTTTTGCCCAGATCAACACCAACTACTATTTGGGGGGGGGGGGGCTTCTACATCGATGTGATTTTATCCTGCAAGGCAGATGAGCTCTAACACTTATTTTCTAAGCAGTTCAAAGCCTAAAACATGGACTTTTAGTTTATCTTAGGGCTGATTCAATTTCTTGATGCACGCAACAAGGACCAAAATATACCTTTGGAACAAGGACTGAAGTATACATTTGCAGCGATTCATAGAAAGTTTTATGCTCAGTAAAATAAGTACATCTACATATAACCAGTGTAGCATCAGGCTAAAAATAATTTTTAAAATGTAGTCAAAAAGAAACCAATAGATTTGTGTAGGGATTTACACAAAATTGTGTAAATGGTGAAATAGGGTTGCCATGTGCCCTCCTTTTCAGGAGTAAAAATTATGTCTGGGTGGATTTTTTTAATTTGCCAAAATGTCTCTGGCTCTTCTTTTTGGATGAAACATAGACATAACTGGTGGCCGAAGACTGGATTTCCTCTTCTCTTCTCCTGTTCCCCTCAGCAATATATCACAGCTTCTATAGCCTACATATAGTACGGGTATTGAAAATGAGAGTCGTCATAGCGTCTTCTTTTTTGCTCTTCAAAATACGGCAACTGTACAAGCAGCATAGCATTGCTAGCAGTGCTATTTTTCTAGAAAAGGAGGTGCCATAACTCAGCATGAATACCTCCCTTGTTCTCTTTGGAATGGCAATGGCGCCCACCTGAGAGGAGCCGGAACTGAGTTCGGCCGAGTTTCGGCTGAAAGAAAAGCCCTGGTTTGTGGCAATAAAATGAGGAAAGCTTCATGGCTGTAACATTATTGTTACTCAGTCACCAAGAGCCAATAAAAAACTAGGCATGACTTTGTATATCTCACCCCCCAAAAAACATGTACGCATTGGGTTTTTTTGGTAAAAAAATAAGGTTTGTACCTGCAACTGATTCAGCAAGAAGCAGTCTGTGGAAGAATCCTCGGCAAAACCACTGCTGTCAGAATGCTGACTTGCCGACCGTAGGAGCTGGTCTGCGAAAGCAAGAGAAACCAAGAGGTTCAAACAAACTTGTCTACAGCAGATCTTGACACAGACACAAATCTGCATTTAGCTACAAAGAGCAGAACTGCGATGTTTGGCCTGTTCCATCCCAAAGGTTGTGATTTGAAACCGTTTCCCCAAATCACACTGCCAGAACTAGAACCCCCCAAAAGTTGTGAAATTTCTACCGGTAGTATGAGAGGAGCCATCTTTCATGTTAATTCCAGGATAGGGATTGTACAGTTTAGGTAGACACTAATAACCCTCTGGGCTCTCCCCCCCCCACTTCCTTCCTCAGTAACTCTCTAGTTATAGCTTGTAGAGACTTAGAAAATTCTGATCCATGCACAGGTCTACACTATTTGTGACCCATGAAACCAACAAAGTCAACCAGTCACATAGGGTCTCCCACCAGCAATTCAACCAATATTTGCTGTCTGGGATGCAGAAGCAGGGACTCCCAAACATTGGGCAGGTGCAATATACGTGGCTGGAGGCTCCTTTCACCTTGGTACAACACAAGTGGTGCTGACCTGGGCTAGTAGGAAGAGCTTGCAGATTTCTGTTGATTTATTCCCATTGGCTTCAGTGTGTCTTGCTCCGTTTAAACAGGCCGACTAAAGCCATTTGCAAGAGCTCTGTGCCAGGTCAAGTGTTTAGGTAGGCTTTTAATGTTTAATAGATTATTTTATTTCATTTTTCTGTTGGAAGCTGCCCAGAGTGGCTGGGGAAACCCAGCCAGATGGGCGGGGTATAAATAAATTATTATTATTATTATTATTATTATTATTATTATTATTATTATATTTCAAAACTGGACACATCATGAAATTGAATTCAGCAGACAAATAAATAAAGCAGTCCAAATATCCTGCTAAAATGACAAATTAAACTTCCCCACGAGTGACTCCAACCATTAAGAACATTATCTATGCAACCCCTGCTGGGCTCCATGTTCTTAAATCATTCTGGTGTATAATATGATGTTGAGATTGGCTTTTGTATTTAGTTCCTCGTACTTTTCCTCCCAATGGGAGCATGGGACAACTAAACACGATACAAGATATCACAATCATAACAAGCAATAAAATACTGTTTAAAAACACATACATCAAATCCTGCAAAACAAAACAGCAAAAACAGTCAGCAAAACTAGGGTTGCCATATTCCCAAAAGTGAAAATCCCCAAAAAGTAAAAGTTCTGGGGCTTTGGGGGATTTTTCAAAGTTTTTTTTTTTTTATCGCCCTACTTGCCATACATCTGAATTTTCCCAGACATTTTGCTGGTACAGCAAAAATCCTCCGGGCGCCATTTTTGCCACCCAATTCCCAGATGTGTCCAGGAAAACCCAGACGTATGGCAGCCCTAGCAAAACTTCTGGTCTGTAGACAGACATCCCAGACTGAAATTCCTCTTGCAAAACTAAGGAAAACTTTTATTGTTTTCAAAACTGCTGGACTTGTGCCACACACTAAATTCAGTGCAGGCTGCCATGCTCCCAACCATCTCTTAGCTTACATAGAGTTTCAGCCATCAAGGAGGCAGTATGCCGAGTACCAATACCTGCTTAGTGCAGACTGGCATTTAACATGCAAGTGGCCAATTACATCTGGCTGCAGCGGAGCACATCCAGAAATCCAAGGAAGCTCAGCATCCTTCATTGGGAAAGTGCTGTAGCATCTGTTTTGCATGCAACCCCCCCCCCCCAGGTTTAACCCCTGGCATCTCCAGGTAAGGCTGGTAAAGACTCCTGCCCAAACCCTGGAGAACCATTGAGAGTTAGTATAGACCAGGCATCCCCAAACTGCGGCCCTCCAGATGTTTTGGCCTACAACTCTCATGATCCATAGCTAACAGGACCAGCAGTTGGGGAAGATGGGAATTGTAGCCCAAAACATCTGGAGGGCCGAAGTTTGGGGATGCCTGGTACTGTATAGACCAATGTTTCTCAGACTTGAGTCTCCAGCTGTTGTTGAACTACAACTCCCATCATCCCTAACTAGCAGGGCCAGTGGTCAGGGGTGGTGGGAGTTGTAGTCCAATAACATCCAAGTTTGAGAAACGCTGGTATAGATAACAATGAGTTAGATGGATGGTCTGACTTGATATAGGGAAGCCTCCTATGTTCAGTTGCTGGCAATGGTCACATATAACTGTGTCAATGGATGTCGCTGGATTTAGTAGGTGTCCTGCGCAGGGCAGACCTTTAAACAGTTCACAAAGTTCTGTTATAAATAAAATAAGCCACAAAGAGGCATTTTACAACACAGTCCTCAGGATTTTATGGGAAATTAAAGTGCACAGCTAGAGTAAACATTTTGGCAGGATCCAACCGGAACGCCTCTTTTCCCCTCCCCACCTAAATCGCTTTAAGAAACTGTATAATTTATAAGGCATGGTTGAAAAACGGAGCAATGCAGTTTCTTAAAAGGTTGATGAAAGGTTTTTAAAGGTTTCGTGGAGCTGACAGTCAGTACATTTCTTACAAAGTTGCACATGAAAGAAATAATAATAATTAATCCATCAGGAGCTCTCAAGAGTCTCACAGAGCAGATTAAGTCAAGAAAGCCTTTAAACATTTGAAGCGGGTTCAACTTGCTGCTCATGAGTGTTAATAATTTGATGACATCACACAAATGTCATTCAGAGCAGCGGCTACTTTTAGGGGCAAGGTTTCCAACTGAATCGGCTCTCCTGTTAGAAGGTGATTACGCCTGCAAGGTGATTATGTCAGCGACTGAACTTGGGAACTCAACTCACAAAATGCCTTATTGCTGAGCTATGGCTCCTCCACAATAGGCAAGGGTGACCAAAGTATTTGGTGGTGTTTATTTTTTATTTTTTAGAATGTTTAGAATGTTTATTTGCAGATATAACAAAAAGAAAGGGAGGGAGGAGACATTTAAAATATTTTTTCCACCAACCGCAATTTAAACATATAGATTAATATAAGCAGTCTATATGTCTGAATAGGTATCTAAATGAGATTGATTATTATAAGCCCTGTGCTCAAATGTAGAAAGGACAGTGAAATCGAGTAGTAGATGTTGGCCAAAGTAGTCATTGCAAGTTTTTAATTAGGCTGGCCTTTGTGAACCACCAAATAATTTTTTAAAAAGCATGAAATGAGATTGAATCCTGACAAGACAGAAGTACTGTTTGTGGGGGGCAGGAGGCGGGCGGGTGTGGAGGACTCCCTGGTCCTGAATGGGGTAACTGTGCCCCTGAAAGACCAGGTGCACAGCCTGGGAGTCATTTTAGACTCACAGTTGTCCATGGAGGCACAGGTCAACTCTGTGTCCAGGGCAGCTGTTTATCAGCTCCATCTGGTACGCAGGCTGAGTCCCTACCTGCCCACTGACTGTCTCTCCAGAGTGGTGCATGCTCTAGTTACCTCTCGCTTGGACTACTGCAATGCGCTGTATGTGGGGCTACCTTTGAAGGTGACCCAGAAACTACAACTAATCCAGAATGCGGCAGCTAGACTGGTGACTGGGAGCGGCCGCCGAGACCACATAAATCCGGTCCTGAAAGACCTACATTGGCTCCCAGTATGTTTCCGAGCACAATTCAAAGTGTTGGTGTTGACCTTTAAAGCCCTAAACGGCCTCGGTCCGGTATACCTGAAGGAGCGTCTCCACCCCCATCGTTCTGCCCGGACACTGAGGTCCAGCTCCAAGGGCCTTCTGGCGGTTCCCTCGCTACGAGAAGCCAGGTTACAGGGAACCAGGCAGAGGGCCTTCTCGGTAGTGGCACCCACCCTGTGGAATGCCCTCCCACTAGAGCTCAAAGAGAACAACAATTACCAGACCTTTAGAAGGCATCTCAAGGCAGCCCTGTTTAGGGAAGCTTTTAATGTCTGATGGATTTCTGTATTTTAGTGTTTTGTTGGAAGCCGCCCAGAGTGGCTGGAGGAACCCGGCCAGATGGGCGGGGTATAAATAATAAATTATTATTATTATTATTATTATTATTATTATTAAGAAGAAGAAGAAGAGTGAGATTTATACCTGCTTTATACCTGAAGGCCCAGTGTGAGCAATGTTCAGAAACAAATAGTCAAAACATTTTCAAAAGAGAGAGAGATGCTCTTATTGCCATTATTAAAGGGCACACGAACTCAATCACTTCAACACACTTCAACTCAATTCAACAAGTTCACATCAGCAAATTCCCCTTTGTAATAGTTCTTATCATACATTCCTATCCACTAAACAAACTGGCTTGAACCTGTTATGCCTTAGACAATTTTACATTCTGCAGACACAGATCTAACCCTGAAACCAGAAAAACAGGAGCGAGTTAACGGCAGAGCAGCATCCTACTTGACCCTTAACTTGGTTAGCGCTGGAGGAGCATTTGCAATTTGTTTCATCCCCCGAGGAAACCCTTGGCCTCCAGGTGTTGATGGAATCCAGAATCCATCATCCCTAATTGCTAGCTGAGGCTGATGGGAGCTGGAGGGCCAGAGGTCCCTTATCTTTGTATGTAAGGCTTTGGGCAAGTTGGCTCTTCCCCACTGCTCAACTAAAGAGAGCTATATAACGTTAACAATCATATAGACACTGTCTTCCAAAACACCTCAGGGAAGCAGAGGGGAACAGCTGGTGGACTCAGGAGAAAAGAGTGGCGGGTTGCTAGTGCTGCACCCCCAGTATCTGCTGGTTAGCTGGGTCAACTCTGATGGCACCCTAGATATCTTCTAGGCCAGGCATCCCCAAACTGCGCCCTCCAGATGTTCTGGCCTACAACTCCCATGATCCCTAGCTAACAGGACCAGTGGTCGGAGAAGATGGGAGTTATAGTCCAAAACATCTGGTGGGCCGAAGTCTGGGGATGCCTGTTCTAGGCCTTCTAGGCTGGCCCTGCGTATTGACGTGTTTGTGTACTGAAGTCTGCACACATATCTGTAACTGTTGTATTAACTACCTCCCAAAACGGGAAGCAACTGTGCTAAAAATAAAGAAGCATCACCTCCTGAAAAACTGAAATAATGGTGAAGAAGAAGAAGAAGAAGAAGAAGAAGAAGAAGAAGAAGAAGAAGAAGAAGAAGAAGAAGAAGAAGAAGAAGAAGAAGAAGAAGAAATTGTGGGAATGAATTATTTCACATTTCCAGTGGACGCATGTAAAACTTTGATCTCCTTAGCTGAAAAACTCTTGTAAATCCATCCTGGAAGCTGACTACTGGTATAGTAGAAACTCAATGTAGTGTATGGTTAGGACTTGGGAGACCAGGGTTCATATCCACATTCAGTCATGAGCTCATTTGGTGACCTTTGACCAGTCCCCATCTCTCAGCCAAATGTACCTCACAGGGTTGTTGTAAAAATGAGATAAAGAGGGGAGAACCATGTATACCACAACCTTGAGCAACTTAGTGGCAAGGTAGGATACAAATGTAGGAGTACTAGTAATATTGACATAAACCTTTTAAATGGATAGATAAAATAGGTGATGCTGGGCAAATGTCTTATTACAAGATGGCTAGATTCAGTATAAGGCAAGCTCATATGACTTGTATTTGACTTCTGAGCTTTCAAGACACTTGGGTGTTCAACTTCTCTCTCAATCTTCCAGAGACTTGAGAACTGGGGTTCCAGAAAGAACAAACCAACTGTTACTACGGGTTTGTTAAACCCACCCTCTTACTCAACGTCGTGCTCACGGTTCCCTCCACTCATTTTATTCCTATGACAACTCTGAGGTAGGTTAGACTGAAATGCAGCAACATTGGCCCATGGTCACCTAGTGAGCTTCATGGCCAAGAGGGGATTTAAACCTTGATCTCCGAAGCCTTCCTCCAGTGATGGCCAAACTTGCCCTTTCAGCTGTTTTTGGGACTACAATTCCCACCATCCCTGACTATGGGTCCTATTAGCTAGGGATGATGGGAGTTGTAGTCCCAAAACAGCTGGAGGGCCAAGTTTGGCCATCACTGCCTTACTCCAACACTGGCATACTAGCCCCCCTAATACTCATGTTGCTCCAAGGTGAAGCCATCACAGAAGAAAGGGGTGAGGGGCAGGAAAGTGGTGCCTTCCCTGAAATGAGCTTCCTCCAATTAACTAGCATTGCACATGCTGGACATTTCAGCAGCACTTTCATTTTTATAGTGCAGAGCAAGGGTATCTTTTTGTTCCAATCGTAGGAAAGAAACCCAGAAAGCAAAGCATATCTCCATTCGGGTTACATAATAACAAATGGCCCAGTGCTGAACACACCAGATAAACTCATTTGGGTAAAAGGCATTACCTAAAAAGCACATCATATCAAGGAAGATTGTTCTGCAATATTGTTTTTTTCAAACAACAGAAGATTATGAAAAGTGATTACATTAAGCTTTTTTTTTCTTTTTAAGCACAATTCATAAAGTGTGCAGTGACAGTTTTTAAAAAGCTTGCATTTGTGCATGGCACAGCAGTTGCAATATGCAGCAGTGTTTAACATAAAAATCCTAAGAATGGGTTGCCCCCATGCTTGTAAAAAAAAGATAAAGATTATAAAAAACAATCAGATATTGTACGTTTTACTGCGTGCCTGCTAAACATGTTTTTCAGACGGCAGCAAGTTACAAAAAGCAACAGTGACCTTCTCTTCGGAGGCACAATGCCACCCAAAATGCATTACAAGTGCATAACATTCTGTGCTGAAAAGCACAACACTGGTATGGGTATCAAAGCAGCTGTTTAAGAGTCACAAGCTACATCGGGACCCCTCTTTTGTTATTAACAGGCTTTGGAAACAGGCAGTAGAAAACAGGTTGATGGAAATGAGATAACTTCTTGCAATGCAAGGCTACGGCTTTCATGTGAGCCTGAACCAAGGTTGAAGGATAAGGACTCAGAGAATTAATAAACAAAACCTGGGTCTGATAATAAGCTTATTGATTACTAAATAGGAGCATAGGGCTCTCAACTCAAAGTGCACACACTCACATGTATGTACCTAAATTCTATTGTCAGCTGCACATGCACATGGCATCAGTTTTCCCCCTAAAAAACTTTTGAGATCAGTGGCAAAACGTTTTCTGGATTGAAACTGAAAGCATAATTCACTCTACAGTGGTACCTCGGTTTGCGACCACGCTTCTGTGCGTGCGCGAAGCACCAATAGAGCGCTTCTGCGCATGCGCAAGCTGCGCAGATCGCGTCTGTGCATCTGACGCCGCGGAACCCAGATGTAAACACTTCCGGGTCCACGGAGGTCGCTCACCAAAGCGGTCACTCGCCGAGGTAGGCGTAAACCGAGGTTTGACTGTATAGGTCTATTTTCTTTATATTGAATAACAACTTCTAAAGTACATTCAAAAGTTACATGCATGCAATGAACAATGTATATTCTTGATCAACTCCCTGAATGGTGGGCAGATATCTTTGCTACTGGGCAATAACCCAGTTAATTTGGTCTCCCAGGATCCCACCCCTTTTCTTTGCGCAGACAGGGCTCAGGAATAAAATGGTGCTTTCCTGTGGTGCATTCTGGGATTCTTTCATGTCCATCAGCTGTATAGTGCAGGCTGGGAATCCTACACTGCCCTTGCTTTCATCCTTTGGGCAATACCATTGCCCATATATTGGCAGGGAAAGAGGGGAATAAATGCTGCACCGTGGAAACAGTCTTACTAGGGAAGAATCCCCCTTGGGCACAGTGGAACTTAAAATGTGCACAGGACTGCACTGGAAGACAATCTGTGTGGTCAAAAGTACGAGGCTTCTGTACAGTCAGCAGTCTGAAGGGCAGTCAAATGCTGCATGTATCACACAATTCAGGTTTGAAGAGTGTGTAATTTTAAGGTTTAAAATTGTCATTTCAAATGACAGGGCTCAGTTATAAAAAAAACACAAAGCAAAACACAACCTTTCAGTTTCTTCAAACCCATCACCCACAGCACAGAGAAGCAGAACCATTCATTGAGGTTAGAAATGTGATTCATCCTGTCTCATTTGAAGTGCCACTTCACAAGGGGAGCACTATGATTTGAAAGCCAGTAGAGAAGCAGACAAGGATCTTTTGGGTGGGCTGCAATTTAAGAAGCTCCCAAGTACTTGCATCAACATGTCAATAGGCACCTTCAGAAACAAATGGACTGTGCCAGAGCCTTTCAGACAGGGCCAAAAAGAAAGAGGAGAGAAACCTACTCACCTTTTTTGGTTTTGGCTAAAGCCAGCTGGCTCATGTTAAGAGCATGTGGAATCTCTCCTTCTGTACTTTGAATCTGCAGCAGGAACAAAATCAAAGCATTTTTTGAGTCATGCCAAACAGACAGTTATGCCCACTGATCAACATAACTAGCTACTTAGCTGATTAACAATCCAACGCAATCAAATTTGGCAATCCAAAGTAAACATTCATTGCTGTTTATCACTGGAATATCCCTTTCAGACTTCCTGCATCAGAAAATAAGTACATAAAGTGGAACATGCAAAACATGATATATGTGGAATAAAAAAAAACCTTATCAGTATTCCAGGGGCAATTAAGGTTTTGGGGGTTTTTTTTGAGAGAAATGTTGTACTGTATAGCAAATACAATCATCTCCAAAAGAGCTTTTCATTTTTAGGCAAGAACGTGTTGTTGTTGTTTAAGACAGGTAGCTATGCTGGTTTATTGAGGCAGTAACACAAGACCATTATTTAGACCAAACAAAAATCATAAAGTTAATGACAGCTAGCTTGTGAATTTCACTAAAGCCTCCCCCAAACTCTGTGTTTAAAAGGGTGGAGGGAGAAATTGTCCGTAAAGGGCATTGTAGAGGCCCCAGCTGCAAATCTTCTGATCTTAAATCCTCTAACATGTTGCACAGGTTTCTACCATACCTCTAAGTCTGCAAGCTACCTCCTTCTCTCTCTGCCCCAGTCCAAACCACGTTAATATTGATCCTCAGAACAGTTCTGTGGAAGCTGAAAACTATCCCATTGCTTTAGGATTTTAGCAGATCCTAACTAATCTCCCCTTGATACAATTCCGTATGTAGACTTTTAAAAATTTTGTACAGGTTTATAGATGAATAATTGAGTATTCACACATAGCTCAGTGGGTTAGAGCATAGTGCTGACCATGCCGTGTCTGCAAGTTCAATCCCCGTATGGGACAACTGCATATTCCGGCATTGCAGGGGGTTGGACTAGATCAGTCCAAATGCGGGTCTCCAGCTGTTTTTGGAATACAGTTCCCATCAGTGTTCAAAACTGCCATTGTTCTAGGTGCATTTTGCAAAAGGGAATTTCATTAGCGCGAGCAGTTTCTGAACTCTGGGCAAAGTACTGTGCCTAAAATTTCAGATAAAAACTGCAGAGTGGAAGGAAAGGAGGACCTTTTTCTGCCTCCCCACTTCCAGCTGCTCTCTGAAGACTGGAGAAGGGACCCTCTTAAGAATATTAGGGGGTGGGCAGGGGAAGGACTAGGCCATGTGAAAAATGAGCATAATAATTTAGCTGCAGTCCATTCATTTTCAGCTTTGTATTTTTGTTATTTAAAAAACGCACCTAGACATTCCGTTGTTGCGCCCATAACCCAAGTTTGAGGTGCCATTTAGCTCCCAGCTTTCATATCTCAGTTTCTAATACTGATTCCTGACTACTAGTCCTGCTAACTAGGGATGATGGGAGTTGTAGTCCAAAAACAGCGGGAGACCCAAGTTTGGGAAACACTGGATTAGATCAGGCATCCCCAAACTTCGGCCCTCCAGATGTTTTGGACTACAATTCCCATCATCCCTGACCACTGGTCCTGTTAGCTAGGGATCATGGGAGTTGTAGGCCAAAACATCTGGAGGGCCGAAGTTTGGGGATGCCTGGATTAGATGATCCTGAGGGTCCGTTCCAGCTTTATGATTTTATGATTCTATAACACCACATGGTAGGTTTATTACCAAAGTAATTAACACCACAGACAAGGCCTGACATCACCTCAAAACACCATCCTGTCTCAGCTGTCAAATCATGACTAATCTGGCCAGTAGATTCAACCCAAAACATTTAAATAGGCAGCACTACAGATTTCGCAGCTCATACGGTATTTCCCTCTATAAAGTTCTATTTAGTGTCAGAGACTATGTAGCAAGGCAGGCTGGCCTGCTAGCAGGAATGGGGAGATGTAGCACAAAGCGGCTCCTTTGTTTAAACAGCAAGAAAGCTGCTCTAAATTAATTGCTAAATAAGCAGTTCTCATGCAACTTCCCACCACCCAGCAACAAAGAGAAACTAGACAGGAAAGGTTTTGTTCAAGGGGGGAAACGTCTGTTTTCTTGTTGCACAAAGCAGGAGAGCCACTTCATCGATAAAATTATATATAAAATCCTCCCAGGTGTAAGAATCAATTTCAAAATTCAAAATTAAGTAAAAAAGAAAAAAGAAACCACACCACCAGTTACACTCAATCTAAAAGATGGATGTGACTTTTATTTATTAGCATTCAACAGGTTTTGCAGGTGAAGTTAGCTTTGCCCCAAAGGATGATGAGGTCTGCAGTCACCTCTGTTTAAATTCCCCTACCCTAGTTCTGGTGAGTTATTGCTATTGTTTGGAGAAAGCCTTGTAACCAGCTCCAACACAGCTGCCAACTTTTTGGTGTGGCAACCGAGGGAATAATTATGCCTGCAAGCAAACACATCCTCCCCAACCCCAAACAAGGGAGGAAGACATCCCACAAGCTAATCTAATCACCTCACACAAAGTGGCAATTGCCTCAATTGCGATAAGATTATTAATGCGCTCAACTGATTGGGAGATGCATATCATCACCTATGTGGTATACATGACAATTCTTGGTTAATTCATGTAAGAAGAGGATATTCAAGAGTGTGACTAGGACCTACACACTGAGTGTCAGCCTCATTCCACCTAGAGCAGGCATAGGCAACCTTGGCTCTCCAGATTTTTGGAACTACAACTCCCATGATCCCTGACCACTAGCCCTGTTAGCTAGGGATCATGGGAGTTGTAGTTCCAAAACATCTGGAGAGCCACGGTTGCCTACGCCTGATCTAGAGTGTCAAACTAAAAGCAATGCAAAATGGAGATTAGTGGCAACACTATACCAAGGATAGCCAAATGTTTCTTTTCGAGGGCCATGTTCTCTCAGTGTTACTTTGTCAGGGGCCACATACTGATAGGTCAGTGGAGCCACGGTCAAAAGTAGCTGGGCTTTTCTCTCTCTTTAACCCTCCCCTTTCCCTCTGTTTCTCCCTCTCTTTGCCACCCACAAGAAAATTGCCTGCTCTGGTCTACAAAAGCTGAGGCTGCTGAAGAGGCCAGAGACCATCTTGGCTGTGAGCCCAGGATAGACCTGCTCCCTGCCTTGTGGGCCTTTTCCACTTTGCCTGGGAAGGACGGACTCCAACTACAAAAGCTGAGGCTGCTGAAGAGGCCAGAGACCATCTTGGCTGTGAGCCCAGGAAGACCTGCTCCCTGCCTTGTGGGCCTTTTCCACTTTGCCTGGGAAGGACGGACTCCAACTACAAAAGCTGAGGCTGATGAACAGACTCTTGGGCTGGGGTGCTGTTGTGGGGAGGCATTTTGCATTTTTATTTTGCATCTTATTGTGATTTATGTGGAAATTGTTTGGTTTGGTTGTGTATTTTTAATTTTTTTATTGTTTGGTTGTGTATTTGTAATGTTTGACTGTACTAGAAGTAGCAGGTGCCAAATAGCTGATGTAAAATTAAATGAGAGTCCTGATCCAAACAATTAGCCTCCATGCCAGAACCATCTGCTATGCCCAAGTTTGCATATACATTGTTCAAGCTAGCAATTTTCTCTGAACTACTCAAGCCTAGACTCTTGGGAGGGAGGGGGCACCACCAAAACAAACTTTTTTTAAAAAAAAAGGCTATCACACCCCCTCAGTCGAAATCTGCTCATCGCTTGCCAGAAAAACTGTATAGTCTAGTTTCGTCTAGACCAATTTTGATGGCAAAGGTTACGCTATGCATGTGTTTGCAAGAAAACTACGTATCTGAGTGCCCTGCAAAGGCGCCTTAAGAGTCTAATCTTATCCGTGTCTGCTCAAGAAATAAGCACTACTTAATTCAGCCGTACTTGCTCCCATTTAAGCACATATAAGATTGCAGCTTAGCAACAGCGCTACCTAAACACAATAACATCTCTTTCATTGTTAAAAAAGAACTCTGAAATCCAGGACACAGCAAACTATAAATAGCCATTCCTTAAATTACAGAGATTATATGCAAACTGTAGACAAGCTACGAATACAAAACTTTCTTTTCTTACATTTCATCTAAAGGTGGCAAACCCTGAACACTGTAACACGTTTAGTCTGTGAGAGAAGAACCTTCATATTTTGGAACATAGCTTTGCTAATCTTCACATGAAAAGGTTTAATACCAATTACTATTATCTGGCAGAAGATTCTGGATTTTTCCGGAAGTGGGTGGATTCCCCACAACTTCCAAATCTCCAAATTTGTGTTTATGGTCAACATGGGTTTGGGTAGCCTGTATAACTTGTTGTCACTAACAAACTTGTTATTTAAACATATCTGAATCAGTGCTTCAAGCTGCAACATCATTTTATTCACCAGCCATCATTTTATGTAATATGCGGTCATTCAGAATGGCATTTCTTGCTCCTTACTACTCCCCTCAAGTAAGAAGGGCAATAAAGTAACTGTGTCCATTGCAATAACCTCTGTGTCACATAATCGTCTCCAGTCACGTTCCCCAAAGTGATGCTGCCTTTAAAACAAAGTGTGATCTTTAAATTACTAAGGCTGGTATTAAGAACTGCAAATATTTATGCCAACTTGTTTAAGTAAGAATCCATCTAAGTGAAGGCAGCAAGACTTGTTCTTTCCCTTTTCAAGTGGCCAGTCTCCATATTTCACAACTGACCAACTTTCAGACATTTCCTCAATTCCAAGATGTTCTTTGGTGATAAAACTGCTTGCTTTCTCTTTTCTCACACAACAAACTCTGACTTAATACTGGTTTATTAAAATAGAAACATCCAATATCAAAGGACTTCCTCTTAGGAAACCAGCATATTTTCAAAATATCAAGCTGAGGCATTGTGTCCCTGTTATCACAGCTTAAAAAGAATGGATTAAATGCTATTGAAATGAAACTGTTTGAGCTTTGTCCAAAGAAATAAAATGGGGTTTTTTTTGGTATGCATTTTGTCATAATGTCATTCCCTCTCCCCACCCAACACCCCTGGAAGGCTATAGGGCAGGAAATCTTGAATCTTAAAGCACTGCACCACGTAGGAACAGCACACAAGACAAATTCCAGGTGTGACCCCTCCCCAGCAGTGCCATTTTGTGACCCCACAGTTCTGGTGCAGGCCCCATCAATTTTGTGGGTTTGCCACGGTGGCAGAAGACACCAGTAATGCCACTGAAATCTGTGATGGGCACCTGCCATTTTGACTTTCCACCGTGCCCTGGCAGAACATAGCAGGAGGACCCCAACTCAAATATAGGTGGGTGGGTCTCTTCCAGGGCCCTGAATCCTGACTGGAAGCTGTCTGACCATTCCACATGCTGGCACCAGCCCTGACACAGGGGATTGGGCCCAATTTGCCACGTCTATCTTGAAGGTGAAAAGAAGAAACATGTTCCCAAATGGATTCAGCCCGAAAGCACTTATTTGCGCCCAAGCCACGTGGGAAGATGCTTGAAATGGCAAAGTCCTCAAAGGGTGGCTTTACTGTAACAGTACAGTATGATGTTAAAGTTGGACAACACAGAGGCTGTGATGTCAAGAGATGATGCTGTTATGAGTAGGAGAGCTCTAGTTTTCCAGCAGAGATACGTCCAGATGTTTGAAATGAAATGAAATAAAGATGATCCCAAGTGGATAGCTCAGTTGGTTACAGCATGGTGCACTTCTTGGTAGTGGTTATTATTATTATTATTATTATTATCATTATTATTATTATTATTATTATTTTGTTAATTATTATTATTATTAGCTGCATATTCCTGCATTGCAGGGATTTGGACTAGATCAGGGGTCCCCAGACTTAACCGGCTTTGGGCGGGGGAGAGCGCGCCCGTGCGCATGCGCACACACACTTACTGGCACGGCGGCGCGCTTCCAGGTTGGAAAAAGCGTCGGAAATCATGTGAGCGCATGTGTATGGGCCTCCCCCGACCCGGAAGTGCACCGGAAATGACCTCTTCTGGGTCAGGAGAGGACCATACGCATGCGCACAAACAATTTTCGGCGCTTTTTTCCGACCTGGAAGAGCGCCGCCACGCTGCACGCCGCAAGAGCGGGCAGCGGCAGCAGGCGGAGGGGGTCGTCGCGGGCCGGATTGGGAGGCCAATTGGGCTGCATCTGGCCTGCGGGCCATAGTCTGGGGACCCCTGGACTAGATGATCCTCAGGGTCCCAACCAACTGTATGATTCCCCCGTAGTCTGGGGACCATCAGTGGTCTCCAAGACAGTTTAGGGTCTAAAACTACAGTACCACAAGAAACACACACACACACACACACGAAAAATAGGAAATGAATGCTACCAAGATGACCACAGTTTAGCTAAAGCCCTAATATTTCTCCCTTGTTCCTTTCTATAATGAGGATAATTGATCCCTTGATTCACAATACCATTTCCCCTATTTTAAGACGAAGTCATAAAATAAGCCATAGCAGAATTTTTAAGCATTCAAGGAATATAAGCCATCCCCCGAAAATAAGACAGTGATAGGCGCAGCAATGCCGGCTGCGGCAGGAGGAGAGAAAAAAAATAAGACATCCCCTGAAAATAAGCCATAGTGTTTTTTTTTAAGGAAAAATAAATATAAGACGGTGTCTTATTTTCGGAGAAACACAGCACACATGGATTTCACAGGCATACACACGTACACACACAAACACACACACAATAATTCAGCTTCCTTCTAGAAATCCTAGTATGGCCACTTCTGTTGACAGCCCTTGTCTAATCCTCATCCTAAACAAGATTCTATGCCAGAGGGAACTTTGATGTAGGTGCATCAATAACCTTAGAACGGCTTAACCTGGGATGGGACACCTGTGGTTCTTTTGATGTTGCTGGGCAACATCATCCCTGACCACTAGCCCTGCTAGCTTTGGATGATGGGAACTGTGCTCCAAAAACAGCTGGAGACCCAAGTTGGGGAAAACCCAGACTAGATCGAGCCTCAGAGTCACTGCCAACTCTATGATTCAATGAAAAGAAGATGAGGGAAGAGGATGAGAAGGAGGGATGCTAGCATGCTTGTTTCCCCACTTCTGCGCCTCTCACATGTTTCCTTAATAATAATAATAATAACAGCAGCATAATAGTAACGTCTGAAGGCTTATGAAAGTGTAATAGTGACCCATGCAAATATTGCTCTGAGCAGAGCTTCATGCAGAGCTGCACCAGGCAGCCTCTTCCTAGCAGTTATTCTGAGGAACTGCACACAGAGGCAGCAGAACTGGATGGCCCTAACAGAGGCTTCCTTGGAACAAGCCTCAAACCTCTTCTGGGAATTGGAGATTTGGGCTTGCAACAGCCTTTAATCGTAATCTCACATCGTAACAGGAACTCTCTTGTGGTTATACAGCAGCCTGGATGAGAACAGACTCCATCAACCTGGCAGCCTCCCACCCCCACTCCAAAAAAATGTCTTGAATCATAGCTCCAGTCACCTTCAGCAAGCATGGTCAGGGATGATCAGAGCTATAGTTCAAATAATCTGGAAAACACCAGGCTAGAATAGAACATCGAGACAGACGGACGAGGAATGCAGAAAGAGAAAGCTGCTGCACAAACGAGTCTCAAAATTCTACTCGTCTTCATAACTGACCACCACTTCTTTACCAAGGCACACTGTTGCCATAAGTCCGGGATTTCCCAGACATATCTGGGTTTTGTCCGTCGAAAATACCGTCCGGGTGGAATTTGTGAAAAGCAGTAAAACCCCGGGTGTATGGCAACCCATGTTGGAAGTAAAATATAAAAAAATCCTTCAGTAGCACCTTAAAGACCAACTAAGTTTTTATTTTGGTATGAGCTTTCGTGTAAACTTAGTTGGTCTTTAAGGTGCTACTGAAGGAATTTTTTTATTTTGCTTCAACTCAGACCAACACGGCTACCTACCTGTAACATGTTTGCCCAAAAAAGCTCAACAAATTTTTGTGTCCGGATTTTCACTTTTTGAAATATGCATTGCATTGCAAGCCAATAACCAGATCCAGCCACTCTTTCAACTTCACTGTGATCAGAGGCAAGTTCACAGTATGGCCCTGAGTCCTGCCACCCCATCTAATTACAAACAACAACAGAATTCTATATAAACCCCAGTGTGCAACAGAAGCAGCCATGGTGGATTTAAATCAGTGCGGCCGTGGCTAATGGCAAAATGCTAGAATAGTCGGGAAAGGCGAGGTGCAAATAGAGAGCAGAAAGCTCTTTCCGGACAGGCAAGACCTAGGTGAATGAATTTAGTTCACCCTCAACAATGGAAGTTCTTCCCCATTCCCAGAGCCTTCCAGTTTCAGCAGCCACCCAAAGCAGTGCCACTTTTTAAAGCCCCTATTTGCAAATAAAATGAAGGTTAGAAAACTCTTTGCAAAAACAAACTCATTCCTGAATTTTCTAAGGAAAGTCACTTGAAGAAGCTCGGCTTCCAAGATTTGCAACCCTGGAAGAAAGCTTCTCCGACTACAGCTGCACTGAAGGTTCCCAGGGATATAATATGCTACATATCATTGTCTAGCACTAGTATCAGAATTTACACTGTTTTAGCGACAGGTTTACTTCAAGGACATTTAAAAAAAAACCACCACACACACACACACACGCAACAGCTTAACACAGTTTCCAACAGAATCAAATACATATTTAAAAAGCTCATCTCACAAGCCTTTCTGCTACAGTCTGGCTTTTCGGAGGCGTTGCCTTGGTCTACTTGCTCCCGGTTGGGTACACTTAAGCTTCTTGTGTTCCCACCTTTCTATTTTTTTCCTGGTGGCGTTTTTGGAGGGGGAAGGACCAGATCATTTGTCATCACCCGCCCTTGCCTGGACCCCAGGATCAAAGCCCCGCCCGCATTTGTACCCTGCGAACTTGCAACCGCCGCCCAATCCACCCCTCTGCGCCTTCTTAGCCAATATCAATATGGGACACAGACTCGAGAGAATCGTGATTGGCCGAGAGGGCAGAGGCCAGGGCTCCCAAGGAAACTATGCCCTGACTCACTCCCACACTGGCTATCTTGACAGCAACAGACTTCCTAAAGGAGCCCCAGGATAGCACGGAAAAACCTGCAGGAATGTAAGCTTGCCATGCAATGCCTGACAAAAACATGCCAAAGCAATGCTTGGGGAGAGGCAGATCAGAAGGGCCCTGGGCACTCCCAGCCCATGCTCATTGTTTCATATGCCTTTTTAGAAACACAAATAATGTTTTTAAAAAAAGGAATTGCCTCATTCCTGTTGGGAAAAGCTGGATTTCCCACTCCTGTGGACTTAAACGCCTCTAACCAGAATGCAGATGTTTATTTAGCAAGAATTTGTCATCATTTCAGCACATTTCAGCTGTACTTAAGCTCGCTAGGGCTTCCTAGTAGTCACGATGGCTATATGCTACCTCCAGATCGAAGGAGCATACAAATCTGGGTAAGGCTGGGCGATATCTGGTTTTCAAGATTGTGTAGTATCACCAGCTAAACATTGCAGTACACTGATGTATCACGGTGTCTCAAATAAGGATGGAGCTATGTGGAGGCATTGGCTGGCTTCATGGTTTTTCCCGCATCGTGACTTTTGCCAGCACCTGCTCTTGTAATTCGCTGCCCCCCCCCTTGCAGGAGGCAGGGGAGAGCTGAGTTGGCAGAGTTAACATGGGCTGCAGGAATCGAGATAAACAATGGCTGGCTTTACGGTTTTTCCCAACTTTTGATTTTTGCATAGCGCACGCGCGCACACGCACACACATACGCGCACACACACACATACACATTACGATTCACGATACATTGGCAGGTCAAAAATTACAAAACCAATATCATGATATGGACTTCAATCTGGTTTTGGGTGATATATTGATATTTCACCCAGCCCTAGAGTAGGAGATCAAGGGGGACTTTGCCCATAGCCTTTCCACTTACCTCTTCCATCTCAAACGAGTCCTTCTGCTGCAACATGAGATTGGCAATGGATGGGATGGCTATTGAAGCACAGATGTGTTTATCCAACACGGGAGCAGGAGTTATTTGCAGTTCAGCGTTAACTTCGAGCCCAGAACTGGCTGGTGCTAGCGCATCGCTCTCCATACCATTGGATGTCGTAGCAGCAGTTTTTCCATCTGAATGATCAACAGAGTCCTTGTTTTCAGTACTATCTCCCTGCTTTGCGTTCATGCCAGAAGAAATCCCCGAAGCATTGAGACCCTCAGCCGCAGTGGACTGGTTGCTTGGCGTCTCCTCTTTTACTGTAGCCAGCAGAGAAGCTTTGAAGTGTTTTGGAGTTTTGGGCTCATTTTTCGCCTCCGCTTCTTCAGCCCCACTTTCGCCTTTCCCCTTCTCGACAGGTGAGGCGGCAGGGCTACTTCCCCCTTCACCTGCCTGCGGGCTCCCGTATAGATTAAGTTTAGACAAGGTCTTGATGAAACGACTCGCCGTGTTGCTCCGCGTCAGAGGGGGAGGGCTGGGTGCCTCTTTGCTGGAAGCGGTCGAATTCATGCTCCCAATTTTCTGCAGCGGAGTGCCAGAGACTTGGGAGTACAAGGAAGAGAATGCATTGGCCACGGTTGTGAGTACTTCAATTTGACGAAAGCGGCCTGGCAAAAGGACAAAAAAACAAAGAGATGACAAAGAGAACAATGGGAGGCATTGTAAGAGTCAATAATGAAGCTGCTTGGAACTTGCAAAGGTAAAAACAAACACAGAGCAGGCGAAGGCCCGCCAGATTGCTAACCCTCAAATGTCTCTGTCAGAAAGTACCCACAACCTTGGGCTTTCCCGAAATTCAATTTTTTAAAAAAAGCCAATCATTTTAGTTTATTTTTAAGAACAGTTGTTTGTTACTTTGTACTCCAAACTATTGCATTTCATTTTTAAAATGTCATTTTGACTATAACATGGAAAAGGAAAACAAACACACACAAAATGTTGCTGACAATAGGCTAGTCTTTAAATCACTTGTGCCTTTCAAGTTACACAAACTATACATTTTGGTTGCATCTAGCAAAGTTCTGGTGAAATTTTTTCAGGAGGAGAGAGGAGGTCCGTGTCAGCCCTTTTCACCACCTTTGCCCAGCCCTTAACTCACATCCACCCCTCTCAAAGTGGTTTCATCTCCTTTCCTCTGAATCCTCCCCTCATTCCAAGACCATGCACCACCACCACCACCACCATAATAATAATAATAATAATAATAATAATAATAATAATAATAGTACCATAATAATTTTATTATTTATGAGCCACCCATATTACTGGGTAGCTCCAGCCACTCTGGGTGGTTCCCAACAAAATATTAGAAACACAATAAAACGTCAACCATTAAAAACTTCTCTGAACAGGGCTGCCTTCAGATGTCTTCTAAAAGTCGGATAATTGTTTATTTCCTTGACATCTGATAGGAAGGAGTTCCACAGGGGGGTTGTCACTACCAAGAAGGCCCTCTGCCTGGTTCCCTATAGCTTCATGTCTCGCAGTGAGGGTACTGCCAGAAGGCCCTTGGTGCTGGACCTCAGTGTCCAGGTTGGACGATGGGGGTGGAGATACTCCTTCAGGTATACAGGGCTGAGGCTGTTTAGGGCTTAAAGGTCAATACCAACACTTTGAATTGTGCTCGGAAACATACTGGAAGCCAATGTAGATCCTCTGCTCTGTCATCTGTGGTCAACTGCATTCAAGTAGGCACTAAATAGGGGTGGGTGGCCTTCCAGGTGTTATTGGGTTTCCCAGCTCTAGAGCATTCAGCATTTTGTTAGGGAAGTCCATTTAGGGTCCATCTACACTATACATTTAATGTAGCACCACACCAATTTAAATAGCTGCAGCTTCTCCCCCCTCCCCCCAAAAAACCATCATCATCATGGGAACTGTAGTTCATTAAGGGTGCTAAGAGTTGTTAGACCTCCCAGTTCCCTCACAATGAATGACTGCTAAACCACTAGAAGTTTTTTTGGGGGAAGGCTCCAATCAACTCTCTGCAGCCTGAACAAACTACAGCCCCTATTATTTAAAGTGGTGTCATACTGCTTTAAATGTGTACTGTAGATGGGGCCCCAAACACTTGCTCCTGAGGCCGTCAACAAGACATCAGCAATTTTGAAACCGTGCTCTTAATTTAGTATACATACTGGTCAAAGCAAAATTCGGATTTTCCACTTCCATGCGCTGCAGCTGGGCATTCAGAAAAACTTTGATATCTATCCCCCTGGCAAAGGACGACGAATTGAAAAATCTCGATGGAATCTTAGAAGCGATATCTGGTTCATCACGGCCAAATCCAAGATTGTAGAGGACCTCTTCAGGATCTTCCTCGTACAGTTCCAGGAGTTCAGATACACTAGACAAAAACAAAAACACCCCATAATTGCTTTCCACCCTTTCTTTTTCTTGGACGCGATTCCTTCCTTTCTGACAAGTACAGTGGAACCTCGGTTTACAAACTTAATCTGTTCCAGAAATCCGTTCTTAAACCAAAACCATTCTTAAACTGAGGCGCGCTTTCCCTCATGAGGCCTCCTGCCGCCGGTGCCCTTCCACCGTTTGGACTCCATTCTTAGACCGAGGTAAAGTTCTCAAACCAAGACACTATTTCTGGTTTTGTGGAGTTGGTAAACCAAATCGTTCTTAAACCAGACTGTTCTTAAACCGAGGTGCCACTATACAAGCAAGAACTACATCCCTGTTAGGCTGAAGTCCTCTGATTAAAACAGATGTAGGCTACGGTTCTAAACATGCCAATGAGATGAAATTATTTTCTGGGAGTCTGCAAAGTTTACTTCCAATAACATGTGTTGAGGAATGAGGAACTGGACCTGTTTGAGACCACAACCCTCTTCAGGTGTTTCAATAGTGAGCACAAAAAAGGAGGAGGTGGCATCGCCCTTTTGCACTTGCGGAGGCCGCTCACACATTTTGGAGCCCTGATTTTCCTGGGTTCTAAGGTGCACAGGGAGCCTTCACAAATGAAGGAGGCTACTCACTCCAGACCTTAGCCTTCCACAAGTTGGAAGAGTGCCTGGGAGAGGGGAGACAGAACTAGCATGCTCATCTGCATTGCCCGCCCGTGTTTTCTGAAGTCTTCATTGAACTGAAGGTGGCATACGATAGCCACCTCTGGCTTGCTGACTTGAGAGGACCTTCAAGATAAAAGCAAAACTTGCTTTCAAGGAAATGTGTCTAGGCTCGGTATGCAAATTTAATGCTCCAGTCCCCAGTATACCATTTCAGAGTCTTGAGGGTTTTGAACATGCTTCTGAGGCAAGTTTACCATGCAATCTTGGGCACATCTACTCAAACGTACATCAGATCAATGGAACCAATGCCCAGGGGTAAGGGTTATGTGACTACAGTTTCAACTCCAAACAATTCAATTAACTGGTTTATGCTTTGGACGTCAGCAGTAGCCAAAGTTCATAACATTATCTAGTATCCAGTACAATAGATCTTGTAACTGGTTATGTGGTAGTTCTAGAGTGTGTTATGCTGTTCAAAACAATGCATATCTTTCTCATTGGTCCTTAGAAAAAAAAATCCTATGGAAACACAGAAGTATAGCCAGGCTCACGTGTAGCATCTCATTTAGGTACAAATTGGGAGCTATTTTATCCTGTTAATGGATGTGCAAGTGAAGGGGCCTAATCCATCTTCCTCTCCCCAGGTACTTTGCCTTCACCCCACCTCTGACTGAGAAAACAAAAGTGAGAGTAAGATGTAAAATGGGGAGTCAATGAGAGGTTCAACTTTCATCATCTATGGATGTAAAAGTCAAGTCTATTTGAAAAGAGCAGATATATGAACAACAAATATGGCTTCCCCTATCACATTTAGCATGTCCCACAGCTTATAAAACTCCAGGGAGGTGGTAGTTTGTGAATATTCCTCAATAAAGTGGAAAGCAGGCACTCAGGCCATCAACAGATAACATAGCTTGGTGATTTTTGTCAACGGAGTAGGGAGGGGGGGAGAAATTCCATTGACCTATTAAAAGATTGACAGTGCCAGAGCCCAGCTCTGCAGAGACATTATCTCGGGAGCCCAGATGCATTATGGGGGATGTAAAATAGGAGGCCACCCAGGCTCCAGTACTGAGAAGTGCAAGGGACCTGGTTGACTATAGACAGCATTTTGGTCAACAGAAAGTAAGACAGTGGACCCAACCTAACGTCAGGCCTGTACCTAACCCCAGTCCCCGGGTTCTCAATACTGCTCACCTTGAAACAGTTGCACTGCTTTTCCCCGAGCCAGTGGAATTCATACTTCTCCCCTTCTGATGAAACTGCAGTCTCTTCTCCTTTGCCAACATGCCGTTACTGACAACACAAATGAATCAGGCATTGAAAGAACAGCAGAGCTTCCTTCCTCTTTCAAGAACACTCCAAAAATCCAATATTGTACCATGTCTCTTTTCTTAAGAATGCACGCCGTTCACTGAGAACGGACAGCTGCAACATTCGTACCTCAAGGATCAGAACTCCTCAAAAACAACAACAACAACAACAACACTCACTCTCCTCTCTCAGCTTCTGCTATCTCCATTGTTGGAAGAAGACGAAAACCACACCTAAAGCTTTTTACACAGTTCAGGGACATTGCTGAATTAAACTTCATTTCGAAAACAACAACAACAAAATTGTCTTTTGAAATACAGAACAAAAGGCAGGGTGCATTACACTACAATATCACCCGCTGAAACAAAAAGACAAATGAGTAAATTAACTGTCTTCAGTATATTATGGGTAGGCTGGTGAGACAATAAGCATAACAAGACTTGTGGAAAACCTCACCAATTCCTGAAAGAGTCTGGATGTGTAAGTTAAGAAGGGGGGGGGGAATGCTCATCTGTATTTTATGTGATCAAAACTTTCTTTATATTCGATATAGAAGTATTCTATGCTGCACTTATGTCTCCTTCCAGCTACTGAATTCAACTGACTGCTTCACATGATGAACGGAACGCCTCCAGTAAGTAATGTAATCATGGCACAAACCTCATCTTTGAACCAGACCTTAAAGAAACTCTGTGTTTTTATATTTGGCAGCTAGAGCCCTGTGCCTGTAGGGATCTGGGCTACTGCTGGGGTTTTGAATTAAGATCACTGGATTTCAGTTTATTTTGCTTTAAATTCTGATATTTACTTAATTCAGATTCCAAAAACATTTCCCACAATAAAGGACCTCCCTCGGTAACAATCCACTAGAATTTTTTTTTAATGTTTTATACAGATTTCCTGGTAGCTTATCCCCATGCCAGACACGACTCCCAAACCAGAAGTGTGAATATTCACCAGATTTCCACTTGCTCGCCGGTTTGATGCAGTTGATTAGCTAAAGGAGAAAGACGGGGAAAATAAATCGTTGGCACCAGACTATATGCAGTCACCCAAATAACAATAGTCACTTGATAGGCAGTGAGAAATTATGCTGCAGTTTTTTTCACCATATATGCTATGGACACGTCTTGTGTAACATCTGCAGCAGACTATACAAATCAGGTTAGAATTAGGACCATGGCGGTTGCACACGAGCCTTTTCCAAGACCTATTTATGCTCCAATACCAATGTATAATTCCTGCCAACCTTGCAGTTCGAAAGCACATCAAAAATGCAAGTAGATAAATAGGAACCGCTATAGCGGGAAGGTAAACGGCGTTTCCATGTGCTGCTCTGGTTTGCCAGAAGCGGCTTTGTCATGCTGGCCACATGACCTGGAAGCTGTACGCCGGCTCCCTCGGCCAATAATGCGAGATGAGCGCGCAACCCCAGAGTCGGTCACGACTGGACCTAATGGTCAGGGGTCCCTTTACCTTTACCTTTACCAATGTATAACAAAGAAAGGGAACTGGCAGAGCAAGGACATTTGTTTCATAATGGCTGCTATGAGACAGCAGCCCTTTATGTGTAAGATACAACTGAGCAGGGGTACAAGAGAGCCCATAAACCTAGGAGGTTCCTGGGCACAGTATATTGAGGATGACAGGTTGCCTTGAATTCAATTGTCAGTTCCTGCATGGTCTGCATAACTCTCATCCTCCACAATCGCAAAAGCTTCCATGGGTCTGCTTAGCACTTGACACTTACAGGGCCAGTGGATCTTGGGTACAAAATGTTAGCTGTGGGAAGCAGCTTCCATCTCTGCCTATGGTACAGCTATTCTTCTTCCCATCACCCTCCTGTGACAGCACCCAATCAAACATAATTTTGTGTAATCATTTGCACAGGCACACACACAAAATCTGCATAAACAAAACAAAACAAGCAACCAACCCCCAACCCTAGACTTCACCAATGTCAATAATGAGATGAGGATACATATCTGATTTTTGAGTTCAGAGACTGGTCTGTAGGTATACCAACAGACCTTTACAAGGACTTTCCATGTTTTTCCAATCACCCTCTTTCTCTCTATTTGTCAAGCAATGTAGCCCATGTAGTTTGGCTAGGACAGGGATGAAGAACCTATCAACTTGAGATGTCCTTGGACTTCAACTCGAACCAATCTCAGTGCTTAGATATGAGTGCTGTAGATCAGCAAATCTTGCACTCTAAACACTACACACAGTTTTGCTTTCAACAAACTGCTTGATTTTGATTTAGGGAGCGGGGAACAAGCATGCATTTTAACACCACACCTACCTTCTGCTCCCAAGGATAAATCATCTTCAAAGCTTCCTCCGTTTCTCACCAGCATGCCTGAAAATATGTCAATTTGACGGGGTCAGCATCTAGCGTTGTGATTTTCCCTTCCAGTTATCCGGATTGCCCTCTTAAAACCAAAGCACCAAATGACAACCTTGCATATAAAATCCTTGTTCTTCAATGCCAAATTTGAGCTCTCCCAGCTCAAATCTTGGGACCAGACCAGTGCTCTGCACTGTCTCAGCCTGCTTCAAGGTGAGATATATTGTTATTTTCAATGCAGAGAGCAGGTCTTACAAAAGACACAAAAGATGTATCAAGGTAACTTCCATAGAGCTCCATGCCCAAGCTAAAGAAAATGGCCATTTCAGAGTCATAAGTACCACGCACCTTTGGTTACAGCTGTACTGCATATAACACATAATGCATCTTAAGCAAGCCTGCAGGTCTCTTACCAAGGAGTCTCAAGCCCAGGAAATGTCCTGGATCAAACATTCCCTGTCTCCCTTGCGCATTGAAAGAAAGGAGCTGCAGCTCTTCGGATCTGCCCTGTCGCTACCTGCAGCGTCTTGTTGTACTTTGAACTTTTGCATTCTGGTTTGCGCAAGTGGTAACTTTTCAGGTGTGGCAAGTTCGGTCGGAGCAAGCCAACAGAGATTGTGTTGAAAGGGGTTGACCTACTTCTCAGTGTAATACTTAACAATATTCATCCTCTCTCTCTCTCTCTCTCTCTCTCTCTCTCTCTCTCTCTCTCTCTCTCTCTCACACACACACACACACACACACACACACACACAGCACAGCTTATCTTTATCGCAAGAGAAATATTGCTTAAGAGTTCCTTCAGTTTAAAAAAAATCACAGATCCATTTGTCTCCTCTGCTATCAGGCTTGCAGAGAAGCCCGCTCAACAACTTCTAACACTGTCAGCTCAAACCTGCACTTGAATTAGGATTTCTTTTTTGTCTTACAAACAAGCAGGAAAACAGAAATGCTCTTAAAAGGCCTGGGATCCTTACCCTTTAGAATTGTGTTGCTCTGCTCATCCAGGGAGGCTCCCAATGGCGTTCTGAAACCACAGAAGAGATTAAAACATGCATGGCTGTCTTTTAAAAGTTGCTTCTTCATGTCCTTCCTTAAAGCCACACTTCTTTCACATCCGTCCCCTCCTCTTCCCGAAAATGTGCACACATGCGTGCGCGCACACACACACAAACTTGCAAAGCAAGCTTTGAGGAAACCAGCCCCTAACCAGGCACTAGTTTGTGAAAAGGCTGTTTAATCAAATTGATACGGCTGCCAACTTAACAGACTGCTCTGATGCAGGAAGTAAGCTCTGTGGGACTTTATTCCCAAATGACTGAGCATAAGATTGTCCGTGCTGCCGTAAGTGTACATGAACATTAACGTGACTAATTAGTCTGTCAAAAGAAAATGGGGGTAAAAACTTACTTTATTATCATCTTTAGCATTAATGCGTGAGTAAAGGAGACAGACCTACAGCACTATACTTAATTGAAATTCATTCTGCACTTAAAAAAAATCTCATCCATATAGCCAATGCTAAAAGTATGGGCATAATAACCCCCCCCCCCACAAACATACATACATTTCTGCTTGGCTAAAAGCAGAGTTCGAACTATGATTGTTTCAGACACACTCTTCTTTTTATTCTCTCTCAACCCAATTTAGGCTGCAATCTGAAACCACTTTAGCGCGAGTATAAAGTCCCACTGATCTTTGTGGGATGGGCTGCCAAGGAAATACAGTATTTCACAGTATCATTACATGCTGTTTGTAGAGCTTCCAGCTGCCTGCCAAAAGGTTATGCCAGGACTTCTTTAAAAACTCAAAAGCAATGCAACCAGCTGTAGGCACGAAGGATCTCACACTCTGCTGCTCCAACAGCTAGGGTTAGAGGACAGGACTTCTGTGCCTTTAATTGCCCTGCTCTCTTTTGAGTCTGGAAACCTTCAAGAGAAACCAGCAGACCCTCTGTTTAATTTCCAAGCAAAGGGTCTGCTGGTTTCTCTTTAAGGTTTCCAGACTCAAAAGAGACCAGGGCAATTAAAGGCACAGAAGTCCTGTCCTCTATTGAGTCTGGAAACTCTACCAACAGCCCTGCTGTAGCACACAATCTTTTTACTTTTGACCCACAAATAGTAGGGCAAGCAAGAAAATGCAACAGCCGCGCCCTCATCCTTTTGCCGTCGGAACTTTTAAAGGGGCAGGTACAATTCCACGGTCGGGTTATTAGCCCCAACCTCTGGCCCTTTGGGGCTTTCACAGCTGGAGTACTGGCCAGCTTCTTTCTCTGCAAAACCCCACCACCACCACCTCTGATAAATCTTGGAACACTTGTATATCAAAGGGTGAAGGTTCAGAGGAAGGAGGAAGACTTTCCTTTGCTAAACATTTTCAAGTGATGGCCTTTCAAAAGCTTGGGTTTAAACAACTGTGCTTATTGTTTACACCAAGGGCTTTTAATGGCCCTTTTAAAATTCCTCTCCTCCGCTTCAGCATCTCGCTGTGCTGTGCTCCTTCCGAGGCTGTTGCCAACGATACACACATCAGCTGGTAGCACAAAGCAGCAAGTGAACAGCAAAGCTGGCGCTGCGAGAGCTAACCCTTCACCTCTATAGCCGATTAACAGCTACCAGTGAAACAGCTTCGTCAAGGCAGCCCCGCCACTTGCATTTTCTACATACAAGACGTCACGGCAATTTAGCCCACCGCAGCGAGAGCCTGGGAGTGGAAGGGAGATGCTTGTGTTTGGATCATAGGGCAACGGATCTGCACAACGTATGAAGCCCTTTGGGATGCAACTGAAGAGCAAACCGAGACAGCTGGAAAGAAATTATTTTGCGGCAGCAAGACCTCTCGAGCCGGCCGAGTCTGTTTGGAAGTGTACGATAATGCTAAACAGGAAGCTTGGGTTCTGGACAGAGGCTGCGGATATCTCGCATGCATTCAAAAGAATCCGTCAGGCAGGCACATGAAAGAAAGAACAGAGAAAAAAACTTCCTTTGCAGTTGGGTTAAGCAAGTGCTCTGGGGTGGCAGCCGTGGGGAGGCAATTGCAAAATGGAAACACAGCTAAAAATGAAAACTAAAATAAGGGGCCAGCACGTCTTCGACACTACAATCCTCAACATCTCCTATGCCAGGCATGTCCAACAGGTGTATCGTGATCTACTGGTAGATCACTGGACATCTGCGGTAGATCACTGGTAGATCATTGGCTCCCCAAAAAGAAGCTGAACAACTGTGGCTCCCCTTAAAAAAAGCTCAATATTTTACCTACTCCCTGAAAAAGCTCAACAACTTTGACCTGAACCCAAAAAAAGGGAGTAGATCACTGCCAGTTTTTCACAGTCTCTTGGGAGTTGGCCATCCCTGTCCTATGCCATATTTATCTGCCCTGCAGGGATCTTTTTTAATGTTTTTTTTGCTGGCAGAGCAGGTGTTATACTGGAGGAGGGGCAGAAGGCAGACCGGGGTCTCCTAGTAGATTTCTAAAAGATTTGCAGTAGATTGTCATGGATTTCTGACTCCTACTGAGCCTAGGGCTTGCCGATCAGAAGGTCTGCGGTTCAAATCCCTGCGACGGGGTGAGCTCCCGTTGTTCGGTCCCAGCTCCTGCCCACCTAGCAGTTCGTAAGCATGTCAAAGTGCAAGTAGATAAATAGGTACCGCTCCCGTGGGAAAGTAAACAGTATTTCCGTGCACTGCTCTGGTTTGCCGGAAGCGGCTTAGTCATTCTGGCCACATGACTCGGAAGCTGTCTGCGGACAAACGCCTGCTCCCTCAGCCCAAAGAGTGAGATGAGCACCGCAACCCCAGAGTCATCCGCGACTGGACTTTACAGTCAGGGGTACCTTTACCTTTTAACAACAATAGCAGCAAAAAGGCAGGCCCCTCCCTATCCTGAATTAGGCTGCTGAAACAAAGGAAGCATTGGCGGGTGGGGAGGGACCCAGAATGGATCTTTATCCTGGACTGTGCTAAGAGGTACCCGGCCTTTAATTCTCAGTGTTTGTCCTCGGTCACTATTCTGCACTGAAGTCTGGTTCCAGTAAAAAAAAAAAAAAAAGATCCCATAAGCCCAAGGTTTGCCCATCCCTAATACACACTAACTAGCAGACACAGGCAGTAAGAGCAAAACCATGAGACGTTTTTCACTAGCTTTTCAGAGTGCTAGAGGTCTCTCCAGCTACCGGTACCATATCTGCAGAGCTTTGACAATACACAATGTCTAAATGTCACAGTTTCCCATCCATAAAATGGGGACAGCCACAATGCACCGTTTATGTTTCACAAAAACCTTGAAGTCTTTGGCTCATGAGAATAGCTATACAAAATATCGCTTTGTTTTAAACAAAAGCAAACCAACCAAGGTTGCGCGAAAAGAAAATCCCTGTCTAGCCAGCTTATCAACTTATTCTAGCCATTTTAGCACCTCTTTGCTTTCCTTGAAGCTCCATCTTCCAAACAGCCTTGCAAACATGCTAGGCCTCAAGGAAACGCATACCAAAGCAGCTCACTTATGGCATATGAACTATCTGGGGGAGAAGATAAAGAGTGAATATGAACCTTGTGGAGGTGGTGTGGAGGACATCCATCTCCATTCCATTCACAATCTTCATTTGCAATCTATAGCTGCCACAGGGGAAGAGGGCAACTACTTGCACGGTGAACACCTGAACAGCTACAAGGCAGGCAAAGGTGACCAAGTCCTCCTTTCATCATCACCACATCTCCACTCCAGGGAGACACGGACATTTCTAGCTGTTGAACAGCTCCAAAAAGGAAAATGCCACCACGACCACCAGGCTCTTCAAGCACTTCTCCCATTTCAGAAAGCTCCAGAAAGGGGTGTGCCCCAGTGCGTCTGTTTTTTAAATGAAAGAAAGCATCCAACTCAAGAGGGTCATCACCCAAGGAATGCATCAAAGCAGCACATTTCAAGAAAAGTAACTCATCTACCAGGCTCCAGTTAAGACATCAAATCTATTCTCTCTTCTCAGGCACTTTGCAAACTCCCTATCAATCAAAGCAAAAATGTGCTTTCTTCTCCCCCACCTTGTGGTAATGAATATTCTCCTTACAGGGTGATGTTTACCCCAAAGTAGGTATTGCCCTGTTTTTGTGGCCAACCAAAAGTGACGGAGGAAGAGCCAACCCCCGGGATCTGTGGGCGCCTCACACACAAACAAGGAAATCCTCTGCCCTGAGCTGAAGCTGATTCTTATTGTCCGAACTTGAGTGTGTGGTGTGGTGTGTGTGTGTGTGTGTGTGTGTGTGTGTGCTGTTTATTTTTAAAAGAATTATTCTTTCCCTGCTGGCTAAATACTGCCGGCTTACATTTCAGGGGTGACATTTTTGCACAACATCCCAAAAAAGAAGTTCCTTGTAAAACCACCAGCCTTTCCCTAATTTTCTGGAAAGATGACTTTTCAAACGGTTGGCTGCCTGCAACAGCAGTATATATTTAGGAAACAAGAACAAAAAAAGGGGGGGGACACACATGTGCCCAGCACAGATATCAATACAAGGAAGTACATTATAAATGTATTTGTTTGTTTGTTTGTTTGTTTGTTTGTTTAAAAAAGGCCCAATTTTCTCAGATTTCACACAGAAAACCAGCAGTTTGATTCCCAAACTAACCTCCTTGTGGAAGAAGCGAGGAACCTGGTGCTCCTCTCATCATCACTGACTATTGGCCATGCTGACTAAATTATCTGAATGGCCATGGGTTGCTCACACCTGCATTACGGAGTCACTGGCTCCCATTCACTTTTTTTTTAGAAAAAGAGGTGCCAGAACTCCCCATGAACACCTCCCATGCGCTCTTATACAGTGGTACCTCGGTTTCATAGCTGTCAACTTTCGGATTTGAAAATAAGGGATCAGCAGCAGCCACACCTGTCCCGGGGACAGTCTACGGTATATCTAACAATCCAGAATAGCAGCAGGAAATGGCACTGGAATAGGGGAGTTTCCCGCAAAAAAAGGGAGGGTTGAAAGCTATGCTTGGTTTAAGTACACAATTGGTTCCGGAAGTCTGTACTTAACCTGAAGCGAACTTTCCCATTGAAAATAATGGAAAGTGGATTAATCCGTTCCAGACGGGTCCACGGAGTACTTAAACTGAAAGTACTCAAGCCGAAGCGAACTTTCCCATTGAAAGTAATGGAAAGTGGATTAATCCGTTCCAAACGGATCCGCGGAGTACTCAACCTGAAGCGTACTTAATCTGAAGTATGAGTGTAATTGGTTCCGGAAGTCCGTACTTAACCTGAAGCGTACTTAACCTAAAGCGATTTTTTTCCCATTGAAAGTAATGGAAAGTGGCTTAATCCATTCCAGACAGGTCCACAGAGTTCTTAAACTGAAAGTACTCAAACTG